>NC_141695.1:268656958-269243407 GCF_964263255.1 Lissotriton vulgaris
TTCGGCACGCTAAAAATCCTGCGAAAAATCATTGATCTCATCCCTACTGAAGCCAGAAAAACGATTGTACACGTGCTCATAACACCTCATTTGGACTACGGAAACGTTCTCCTATTAGGCCTGAACCAAAAGCAGTTACACCAGCTACAATGCATTCAAAATGCAGCCGCCCGCATGGTACTGGGTCTTCCCAGAAGAACATCTTCCAAAGCGGCCTTGTCCAAACTTCACTGGCTCCCTGTTAGGGAAAGAATTAGATTTAAAAGCCTTTGTTACGCCCATAAGATTGCCCACAATAAAGGACCTATCTATCTGAGAAACCTCTTAACTATCCATCGCCCGATCAGAGACCTTAGATCTTCGGGAATGACACAATTCAAACTTCCCCGTATTCTCAGAGCAAAAATGGGGGGCAGATCCTTTCGCTATCTTGGAGTGAAACACTGGAATGCCCTCCCTGTTCATCTGCGAATGGAACCCTCAGAAACTTTATTCAGAGCCAAATTAAAAACTCACCTCTTCCCCCAATAATATATTTCTGTTCCTCTTCCGTCCCTCTCCCTCTGTTAGTTTTGGTTAGCAGTTAGCGCGGGGATACACATTCTGTGCAGCCATGCGCTCTATAAATGCCTTATTATTATTATTATTATTATTATTATTAGTTGAAGGAGATCATTCGGTGTGATGTAGGAGAATGAGTATCCTCAAGTTTTGCTTTTGTGGATGTAGGACATGGGAGCGAGTGAGAGTGAGGCAGACCATAGGTGTCTGGTGTGTTGGGGAAAGTGTATGCAGCTGTTGCATCAGTGGGCATCATCTGCAGTGCCTCCTGGTCACTTCCAAGTGGCAAAGAGTCTGTTCCCTCTGCTTTCAGGTACTTCTCGACTTGAATCCACCTTTGGATTCCACTGAACATTTCCACCTTCTCTAGCAGCGGTACTTTCCTAAAGTCCTCCATATGGTTTAATGGCGGTTTCCGACGCCACTTCACATCTATGCACCCAGCTCTGCTGGGACAGGTATTCTGGTTCCTAAGGTATCCACAGGTGGGGTGGCTCTCCAACCTTCTGTCTTCGATGGGGTTTCTTTAGGGTCCACTGGGAAGAGCCCTTCTTCGTTAAAATTGCAACTGCGACTTACATGTTGATTTGTACGGAAAAACAAGGTTGTGTTCCAACACTGCAAATGACCTCCTTGGGGTTCCTAGATACTCACCTTGGGTGGTTCCTTTGGTCCCAACACTTTTATGTCATCTGGGTACTGTCTTGACTCGAGTTGTGGTTCGCATACCTCTATTTTAGTATATGGTTTGGTCCCCCCCCCCTCCCCCCCCCCCCCCCGGTGACCAGAGTGTATTCTGTGATACTTACCTGTTTCTATTGCAAAGTATTGTGTGTATTGTGTATATCTCCAGCTAGGAGATATCTAAATGTGTTAGTGACTGTCTTATAATAAATACATATTTCTATAACTACACTGTGTGGTTCTTTTTCATTTAATCTATACCTATATGATTATATACTGGTGAAACAAGCTGCTTTACACTCCTTCTAGACTAAGCCTGAAGGCTGCTCTCCACAGCTGCCGCTTAGAGAGCTTTCTAAGGTTGTCTAAGACCAGTAAAATCACTGTAAGGGTTGTCTGATTCAATGCAAGGTGTCCACTCACATAAGTGTTCATCATATACCAAGTTAGCCTCTCACAAGGTTGCTATGCTTTCAATTAATGACATTCATTAGTGTTTGTAAAAATGTTTGGTCTCACTAAGATACTCAGCAGAAGAGAATGTCTTGCTGGATTAAAGTGCCAGTTCTGGGCGAGTTTAAACATCAAGCTCAGGCATAACCAGTGTTACGACTGAGCATAATGCAAATTTCCTCATGTGCTCACTGTTGCTGGGAAATACATTTTTGGAATTACATTCTCTCCCTCCTTTTCAGGTACAAAATGATTGAAAATTGCCACATAATAAATGGTTTACATACATATTGCTGATTGCTTTACAAAGGTTCAACTTTCAGAATTCAACCAGCATTGGTGTCCTTTAATGGGTAATCATTTTGTTTTGATCCCATCATAGGGAGGTAATATATGATGACCCGGAAACTGAAAAGAAATTGCCAGAGAAGAAAAGCAAGTTCTTGCATAAGATTCATAAGATCTTATTCTCGAAGCGGAAGAAAGATAATGCATCTAGTGATCAAGGTAAACCAGACTTCTAAATCCAAGTTACATTTACATGTTTATTACAAATGACAAATTACCATCCCCAACCTTAGCATATCTGTGCCTGTTTCATAGTCTGATCAACTGTCAAAGAAATTAATACCTATCTCAACGAGGGAACATTTTTAACTCCAGTTTTTGTATTTTGGAATAGATTACCTGCTAAATTCTGATTTTTTTTGTTATATATCCACAGCTCATTAACCGAAAGCAGATTATCACCATCCCTTTCTCACAATTCTAGCAGAGCAAAACTACTCTTCTAAATAAAAAAAGTTTATTTAACACTTCCAAATGTATTTACTCGAATGTAGTCCTCCACAGCATCTGTTTTCATTTGTAGGGAGTTAGCTTTCCAGTAATTTTTGCTCATCCATACACAGCCACATAATTTTGACAAGGGGCAGTTTCTTCATTGGTGCTTTGCCAACCTCCCTGCTCTGAGCCACCACATGCATTACTATATCTCCATTCTGTGCTTGTCGGCAGGGTGTGGCCAAACCTACTGAGTGGCAGGAAGCAGGTCTTGGGTAAAGTGATTATGTCAGGCTGGTACAGTGTAACCTGACATGCACACTTTAAGCCGCAAATAAGGAGCCATGGGGAATACAGAACAGTTCCCCTGGTCTCCAAAGGAGTGCTGGGTGCTGGGTGCTGGGTTCACCCATTGCTACCAAGCCCTGTGTTACTCTCACGCTATTTAATGCTAAAACATCATGAGAGCAACACATAGATTGGTTCTCTTTATGGCAGCTCAACCAGGCCTCTCATATAGCAGTCCGGGGTGGGAGTCAGTGTGGCTGGTGAGATTTGAAAGTGGTAGGGCGTAAAATTATTGTCGTACTTCACTACGTTCGCTCACCCGAACAACCTACGGGGGATTCAAGGGGGTTCTCACCCCGTCAAAATTTTGAAAAAAGTGTGGATAAATGGTGCATTTTTAGGCAAATTTGAGAAAGCAAGAAGGTTAATAAAACAATACGATTGAATTATTTGTCATTTAAGAAATTGGCAATTTTTATGAGCTATAGAGGACAATCTGTGCATATGCTGATGTTATCATCTGCCCATATTAACTTTTGAACACACTGAAACAGTCGTAATGGTTTTAACTATGCAATCAATAGATTCATTCACTGTGCAGTGCTGTACATCAATATGATGACACTATTTCCTTAAATTATTTTTCTGTTTTCATGCAAGAAACGCAATTTGACAAAAAAAGTGCAGAAGATATGAATGCATTTCAAGTAGTTCTCTGTGTAAATAATTCCTGTTATTAACAGCAAAGGTTTCCCATGATAATATTTCCCACAATTCTCAGTAGAAAAGCCGTCCCAGGGTCTGAGGTAGGGGTGGGTGCCAGTCCTGCCCCCTCTGGCTTGTGCCACAGCAGAGCAGCTGGCCATACACAGAGATCAAGCAGGCCAGACAGAGGTTGTCAAGCAGAGAATCTGGACCCATGAGGAATCAGGGCCCGATCTGACCTACCAGGTAAGAAGTGGGAATAGTTCTTGCTATTTCATCCCACATTCAGATAGTTCACTGGGTTGTGTTTCAGTTGCAGAAATCTATGTGTAACCTTTAGGGCTTAGGCTCAACTGTTAACTACCCAGCCCAGCCTTCGGTGTACCCATGGCAAGATCGTTTTAGGTTCCTTTTTGGTGGTTTTTCCTTGAAGTATGCCTAGCTTTGGAGAAGGGCTGCAAGGTCGGAGACTGAGGGCCTGAGCATGCCCTTTAGTTTACAGTGCTGTTTGTGCATGTCTAAGAGGAGCTCAATGCCTGCATGCTCGTGATGGAGGCAACATCTTTACGGCAGTCGCATCTGCAGTTCGTCTGCTGTGTAAACTACCCTACAAGTCCTCCACGTCCCTGTACCGTCGTAGCCTCCATTGGCTATGCATTGACAGTCGCTGTAAATTTAAGGCTCTTTGTCTTATACATAAAATTAATACTGGCAAGGCCCCTCAGTACTTGAGATCTTTAATTCATCCGTACCTTCCCTCCCGCACTCTTCGTTCATCCAATCAACATAAACTTCAGATTCCTAGGACGAGAAAAGCCAGAATGGGTGGTCGATCTTTTGCTTTTCTGGCACCATCCCTGTGGAACTCCCTCCCTCTGTCTATTCGGATTGAACCCAATTATCTAAAGTTCCGCAGAGATGTAAAAACTTGGCTATTTGATCAATAATCTTTGCGACATGCACACCTCCCTTGTTGGTTTAGCGCCGGGAAACCTCTGGGTAGCTGCGCGCTTTATAAAATTAAATATAAATAAATAAATAAAATTGAAGAACTGAGGCACTGGCTAAAATCACTGAGGTCCGCACCGGCGCCATGAGCAAGGGGCAGGTAGCATCGGCCTCTATGCGCAGGCCTCAGCGGTCTGTAGGCATTCCACGCTTCCTGTGGTGCTCTGTCTTTTTCTCTCTCTCTCTTTCCCAAAACTGTCACATGAGGAAGCAGGTAGTAGGAGGCAGAATAGACAGCTGGCACCCACCTCCCTGCAGACACCATCAGGCACATAAATGTAAATACAAATACAAAGTTAAGTAGTACACACAAAAAGTCAGTCTTGCACATGCCGATGGGTACATATGCATGCACATCCACACATCTACCATTGGTGAGCAGGCCAGCAAATTCATGGAAATAACAGAGCCAGGGGCCTGCCTTGGCTCTAACAACAAAAGCACGAGATGAGCCATCAGGACATCTGGCATGTAAGTGATAACCCAAACCTCATTATGTAAACAAAGATGATATAAACTAAAAGTTAAATATATTTCTTATGAATGTAAACAAAAAGGTGCCAGTTTGTCACATGTAATTTATATATACTAGGTGCAGCACCATTATTTTAGAATCTGAATGACTATCTTCTCTGTCCCACTTACCACAAAAGGACAATGTTCTGTGTGTCATTATTTCATACTATGTTTAATAAATACAAGTGAAGCACTAAAATTCAATAGGACGTGTATAAAGTGTCAAAGCGTCTTTCCTAAAAATAGTGCAAAGTTAAACGTAATCAAAGGCAGGAGACTATATTAATGTTAATATCACTGCTGGCCCTTGATTTAACAAACAGTAAAGCAAGTGAGGTTCGGCACCTCCGTGACTGACACTGCTTTGATTAGGATAATAGCAAGGAAAATCACATAAGGCAGTTTGCTGCTGGCTACATGTCTACAGGCTGTAACAGGGCAGTAACTCTTGCTTCGTTCATCAGCAGCACAGCGCCAGGCAAGGTGGGGGGTTACGCATAACAGCCCAGCGTTGGGTTCGTTTTTAGGTCTCGCCTAGCATTTCAGCACGAAAGCGATGTCGCTAGAGAGATCTATTGTTATGGACTTGCTTTGGAAGGGAGACAGGACATGTGCAGGAGCAGGAAGTACTGCAATTATAAACGCGCCAGTGAAAACGCATGTACAGACACGCGATGTGCACATCTCCTGTCCCCCTTCCGTCCTCACAAGCCTCATGCAATTTCACTTTTCTTTTCTTAATGCACACAGGCACTCAACTTAGATGTCCTCAAGCCCGGTGAGCAACACGCTTTTTCTTCTAACAGCCTGTCTATCTATCCTATAACAGCTCTCTGACTGACAACATCCGAATTAAAGCAGACCATTACCCTAAATTAGTTCCAGAAAGCTTGAAAACAAACTTCTGCAATGGACCTGCACCGTAAGCCGTTGCAAACCCCATGGGAGAGATCAGGTGTGTGCCTCCCGGCAACCCCTGCTTGTCGGTTAATTACTCTGCCACATAACGCTCACCTGCACAGGGACAGCTCCAGGACACCGGTCCCCTCTCTCTGAAAGTACGTGCAGACACGCGATGGGCACGCGTATGGCGTCTCCCACCGCGCACTTGATTTATTACGCTCGGCCGCTTGCTCCCCCTCCGCGCACAAGCTGTTTGCCTGCTCGGGGTTACTTTCACTTTTGTTGCTGGCTAGTTTATTTTAGCTACGGTCGGCATTTGCACCATAAATCCAAAACTAGTTATACTTTTCTTGGTTATGCCCACGATCTACCTGTCCTGCAGGTGGAAGAGGGCTTCGCTGAAAAACATCTAACTTTGTAAAGCCAAAACGATTGACTTTGTCACAATGTGTTACAGTTAAGAGTCACTTGGGTGCACGTCACTCAGAAGTTCAAGTTGAAGGATCTCTACTATTGGAAGGCTTCGTTGATAATGTATCTTTGGTTCCGCAGACAGTATTTTATTATGTGTCGTATAAGTATATACTTGGGTTGAAGCTTCCCCTCGTGGGAGGGCCATGGATTGGACTAGCGACAAGTGGCGCACATCGGTGAATCATGCACAACAGTTAAACTGACGAAAGTGTTCCGCTATGATAGAAATGCCACAAAGCCGAGAAGTTCACCGAAGTTTAGTATTATAGAAACGAGGAGCCCATTGATCTGCACGAGAGCCTGAAAAAGCCGTTGCCTGGAACCCCGCATGCATCAGGGTTCCAGAGTGCCAATATCAAGAACATTCGAAGACAGGGACATATCAGGCAAGAACCAGTAAATCATTACATAACTATCCATAGTCTACAAAAGACATAAACCAAATCACATTATGACATATCACATAGTAAGTAACACACCTTCACCCTTATAAATATTAAACAACGTCAGAATGTACAGAACGGTTTTCGCGCTGTATCGTAACAAGCACTGTGAATTGCATTAGCTGTGCGAGAGATGCGAGAAGCAGTTTCACGGAGTTTAGCAAACCTTGGCCTTATGCCGCACAACGTGAGGAGCGAGGGTGATGCGCCATCCAGCATTTCACACAGCACTTT
This sequence comes from Lissotriton vulgaris, assembly GCF_964263255.1. Classification (NCBI taxonomy): domain Eukaryota; kingdom Metazoa; phylum Chordata; class Amphibia; order Caudata; family Salamandridae; genus Lissotriton; species Lissotriton vulgaris. The sequence continues at coordinate 268,664,011 of NC_141695.1, forward strand.
CTCCTGCTCTGCTTCACCCATCAGCACGTGCCCGCCTCTTCTACACCTCAGAGGCTGCTCGCAGAATTTAACCCGTGCAGCTCCGAGGAAACGAAAAGCAACAAGGTCACATCACAGATTCAGCAACACAATGGGTACAGAAGGATATTTCAGAGAACAATTTGGCTGTTACCTGAAAGCATGAATGTCCACTGACACGCACACACACGCCCCAACCGTTCACCCATGAACAAAGCCGGGGGATTTATAACTCAGTGCCATCCCTTTTCCCTCTGGGCCTCCGCCCGCGTCCTCCAAATTTCCCGTACGGCCATACAGGCAAAGAAGAAACTCCGAAACAGATGGAGATCCCGTAGTCGACGGAGGCAGGGTGACGTCAGACAAGGAAAGAACAGGTAAATTAAACCAGCATTTTTAGGTTTCGCCTATTATCATTTGCTTGCGAATGTAATAGGCGAGAATTCAAGTGCTCCATCGACTCGTCAAACCACTGCGGTTTTTTCACAGTGCATGTGAGTCACGTGACCACAAAAGCGGGTCACGTGACCACACAAGCACGCGCATCTCCCTAATACGCCTGCCACACTTCTCCTCCCCTCGCTCGCATTCCCGCCCCCCCCAACAGGCTCTCCCGCCCCCATCCGGCTTCCCTCCATGCATCTCCCTAATCCGCCTGCCACACTTCTCCTCCCCTCGCTCCCATTCCCGCCCCCCCACCAAGCTCTCTCGACCCCATCCGGCTTCCCTCCACGCATCTCCCTAATCCGCCTGCCACACTTCTCCTCCCCTCGCTCGCATTCTCGCCCCCCCACCAGGCTCTCCCGCCCCCATCCGGCTTCCCTCCGTCCATTTACCAGGATTGCGAGGCCATTTGCCAGGAGCTCTCCCTGGCCCGCAGCTTGACAATGTAAACTCCTATCGCTACAATACGTATCAGTTTGCAGTTAGTAATCTCTCTTAAACTGCCAATGCACTCCCACCCACACAGAAATAGTACTGCGACTTCCTCATTTCTATCTATGTTTGCATCTGTTTCTCACTAGAGCTAGGGGTTGCACACGCTTTCCCTGGCACAGTCGTACTCCGTTAACATATTGGATTCTACGCATGCCCGCCAGGCTCTCCCGCCCAGTGAAGCCCCCAGGCACCTCGGGTGTAACCCCACCCTCTCGCAGATGCGGGACTGCGGGACTCCTGATTATGGTTACTAAAGGACTTGTAATGCAGTCTGTTCTCCAGGAACGTTTACCTTGCCATCAAGTCCAATGGAACAGTATTTGAAATGTGCGGCAGTGGCTGACTGCATCACCACATGCCGCCGGAGCTTAACGCAGGAACTTTTAACCACAGCGGGCAGCACCTCATCTGTTTACTTGTTATGTAGTGAAATGTGCGACAAGGTGCGTGGCAAAATTAAGAGTGGGTTTGTGACAAAATCTTAATTGAGGGCGGTCGCTCTACACGCATGACGCTGACATTCTAAGAATTGACTCTTGAGGCTTAACAAAAAACGTTCATTGTGATGATATGAAAGTCCCGGGTTCAAATCCATGCACGGCCATCCCACCCCTTCATCCAGTCAAGGTCAACCAAAAAATAACAGGCAGTCCCGTATGAGCTCACCAGAGAGGGGAATCATGTACTCTTGATCAAAGCGCTATAGCGCATTCCCGTTTGAGATGCTAATCAACAACCAGTCAAACATCACTGGCTCAGGTTTCATCATCGGGGCTGCCCCAGAAAGCAGGCACATAATTATATTATTGACATTTCACGTGCGGGGCCTTGGAGTACGCTTTACACACTAGAACCACCACTCCCCTCGGCCCCTCCCCTACAGGAAGGCTCTGACACGCACCACACCCCCTCCCGGGAGCTCCTGCCCGGCCTGTGGTGCAGGCGAGAGGCAGTCTTGACTTCTTCGCCAGTCTCTGGGCCACTTATATTTCTGTGGGAATCCAAAAAGGCCTTAAGCAAAACAAGCACTGCCGTTGCCAATAGGTTTCGCATTTGTAAAGTTGGAGCTATTGGTTTTGTAAATGACATTTTATATTTATATATCGTTATTGGCATTGTCAATAACAATATATAAATATAAAATGTCATTTACAAAACCAATAGCTCCAACTTTCCAAATGCGAAACCTATTGGCAACGCCAGTGCTTGTTTTAAAAGCTGTCTGAATGCAGCAGATTGCAGTGTCTTGCACCAGGTCGTTGTCCAGTTATAATCATGGATGGCAGCCAGACAAACTTGACTAGCATAGTGGTGATTATTCATCACGTCACGTGTATGTGGGCAGTGATGTGAGTGGTGTTTGTGTCAAGCAGATGTAAATTTAAAAAAGAAGGAAACAGCCCGAGGCACAGTTGGGTTCATAGGTCACGCCACATCGCAAGGTACGGTAGGCAAAAAAGGGTCCACAATGTAATTACTCACTGGTGTGTACTCCACTGGACATCTATACGCTCGTTTAAGGTGTAGGGGGACGCCACAAGAGTTCGCTGAGATAACTGGTTTAGAAATGTCATATGCATCTGGCATACTGGTAGGCTGTTGTGACGCAAGTCATTTTTGAGGTCATTCCGGAAACCTTTTTACAATGCCGTTGAACCTCCGTGACGATTCAAGGACAGCACAGCTTGGGTCGTAGTTTTTTTTTACTAATAACATCACAGCTGTGAAACCTCACTCTAAAACTCCCTGCTAAGAGCGCACGGGTCAATTTGTCTCGACGTGTGAGGTGGTCGATTAGAAACTCGCACATCAGAAATGCAGAGTTTGCAGCTGCTTCCGCCTAATATCGTAGCGCCCATTCAGGGATGTTTTTGAAAGTGCCACCCCGGGTCTGGAAATCTGTTCCAGGCGGGCACCCGCCATAAAACTCCTAAACTTCAGGAGTTCTGGTTCTGATAGTTGAACAGAAACACTTCCGGCGTGATATGTTCGGCAGGAGCGGCTGCAGCTAACTTTTATGGAGCAATTCTTCATTTCAAAAATAATGTTCTGTAATGTAACCAGGGGCGGACAGGGGCAGAAAATAGTCCTGGGCACCAAAATAAAAGTGTCTCACTTCGTGAATTAGATAACTAAAGGTGTCGCATTTGCGAGAGTTTGAGCTATTGGTTTTGTAAATGACAATGCCTTTCATTTATATGTTTTCAAAAGCTGCAAGCGGTGCGTAAACACGCAGTTTGTACTTCTAGTCCTTGCTCACGAGAAGCAAGGCTGGCAGTAAAAGAGGCGCAGTTATTGCAAGCCTTGCATCTTGTAGATAACTAAAGGTGTCGCATTTGCGAGAGTTTGAGCTATTGGCATTGTAAATGACAATACCTTTCATTTATATGTTTTCAAAAGCTGCAAGCGGTACGTAAATACGCAGTTTGTACTTCTAGTCCTTGCTTACGAGAAGCAAGGCTGGCAGTAAAAGAGGTGCAGTTATTGCATGCCTTGCATCTTGTAAGCAAGGACTATAAGTACAAAGTGCGCACTCACAGGTTTGCAAAAAACACAAAAAAATGCATTGTTATTTGCAAAGCCAATAGCTGAAACTCTCGCAAATGCAAGACCTATTGCATTGCAAATGCTTGTTAAGATATTGGTCGCTTTTATCCTAGAATTGGAGCTCAGGTACTCACTGTGACTGCAGGAATGAGCGACTCACAGCACTGCAGTGTAACATGAGAGGTGTCACACGAAGCTCAGAGGCAGGCTGTCACATTGATGCCACTGTGTTGTGTTTTTTTTTAAATAATTTAAATGGGGTTAAACAATATGGAATGACACATTGTACACTATGTACGCATAATGGGGAAATAACAGCAGGCTTAGAGATTGGGTGTTCCGCGACAAATTGGCAAATAAAAATGAATACTGTAAATTGAACGTTTAGCATTCCTTCTCAGTATATTGACCTCATACATTGTATTGTCACTATTTCATGCATTTCTATCCTTTCAAAAGTATTCTTATGTGACTTACTGACAGTGCAAATGCATACATATGATTATTAATTGCAATCGATATATTGATTTCTATTAGTGTAGGTGTGGCCGCTGCATGTATAGTGTGACAAGCTGGGTGTGCAAAGGGCACTGTTTAAAAATATGGGGATGGCAGGGTTGCTTTCTTGCATGGAAAACTGAAAATTTGCATTCCAGGAACAAGATTTGATTATTCCATATTCATTAAATACCGTACAAAGCCAAGTAAAAAGCAAATATTGGAGGGTGCCTGTGTCGTTCTACAGAGTAAGTCAAGGCACTAGGTTCCACCATGGGTGCGAACATGCACCTAACGTTAGATGCAGCACTGAACTGCTGCACTGCCCCCACGACCCTTGGCACACTGGCTCCTCACGAACGCCCGAAGACAGCGGGGTGACTTGGTGCTTCTCCAAATGGGATGACCCTGGGCCCTCCCTCCCTGAGATGACCCTAGGCTCTCCCTCCCTGGGATGACGCCGGGGCCCTCCCTCACCTCAGACAGCTGCTGTGCAGAGAGGTGCCCGAGGATCACATCAGACTAGAGCTGGTGTGAGTGAGTGCCAGGGTATACACACTGATAACTAGCGATGCGAACACGCAACTCAACCACAGAAGGTGGCTTTAGCTGAAAACAAGGACCAAAACATCTCTCTGTTTTGCAAAGTGGAGACACGACTGAATGACAAAAAAAGGGTCCTAATTGTCATGCTTCCAAACAAATACTTCTGCAAGAGGCATAAAGCACACAAGAGTTTACAGAAATATTTTCCTGTGCAGGAAAAAATCAAAGTATAGAGGTTTGGCACTGTCAATATTCTCATAAATGATGCATTGGAGCAGGGAAAGCGTTCACCAGTTGCGGCCGGCATGACGGGCAGGATGGCGGGTCACACGGGTTCGCCAGGGGGGAAGCAGAACTGTTGGACTTGGCCCTTTTTGCAGGGTCATCCCTAAACTTTTTACCTTTCTCCTAGCCTTTTTTCTGACATGGTGTTGGTGGTTTTAGGACTCTGTGCACTTTAGCACTGCTGTCCAGTGTAAAGTGCGTGCGCTCTCTGGGTTAAATATAGTAAGATTGGTCTACACCTATTTGGCTTATTTAATTTACCTGTCAGTCCCTTGTAAAATGGTATCTCAGATACCCATGGCTTGAAAACGAAATGCTACTGGTGGGCTTGCAGCGCTGATTGTGCGACCCACCAAAGTAGCCTTTCAAACCTATCACAGGCCTCTGCCATTGCAGGGCCTGTGCGCGCAGTGTCACTGCTGCTGTGACGTGGCACCTAAAGTATGTGCCATGTCCGTGACCCCCCTTTTGCCACATGCCAGTCACCCCTAAGGTAGGCCCTAGCTAGCCCAATTGGCAGGGTGCATTGTAGGTAAAAGATAGGATATTACATTAAGTGTGTGACATGTCCTGGTAGAGACAAAAAGCTATTTTGGTTTCTCACTACTGTGGGGCTGCCCTCCAATAGGAATGCTTTGGGGATTCCCTGATAAGTGTTTCAGTGGTAATTCCTGATATGAGAGGAGCAGTGTGGTCAAGTTTGGTATGTTTGAAATAGTAATAATAACTGCTACGCAATGGTGTGCGAAATTTTTTCTAGCTATTTTAGACATGCCACTTTTAGAAGTTGGCATTTCTGTGTGCTATGTGTCTGCCTGTCTGATGTGAATTGCATGTCTAGCTTTTGTGTGACACGGGCTGGTGAGGTGTGTATAGCTCCAGGAGGGGCAGGGTGAGTCAGCGCTAGGCTGAATGGGACATCTGCATTTGGAGTGATGGGAGGAGAATTCCTTGGTCCCTGAATCGGATGGTGCCTGTCCTAGTGAATGTTGGTTCTGCCCCCCTGTGGTGTGTCTGATGACGAGCCCCCACCTAACAATAGGGAAGAGGAGCCTGGTAAACAGAGAGCTCCAGAACCAGCTGGGACTGGTTTCCCCAGGCCCTGTGCTTTGTAGACAAAGGGCAAAGGTGGAATAAAGGTAGGGGCTGTAACCCCATGAAAAAGGTTGTTTGTGTACTTACCTAGGCTGGGGGGACACTCTGCCAAAAGCGGAACCACCGAGGGACCCTTGACCTGGCTGGTAGGTCACTCCCCCACCACGCAGCTCCCCCTGTGTGTCCTGACCCTGCCCCAGCTGCTGCTGTAGTAGAAGTTGAGGCCCTCCTCCACCCGCAGGCTGCCACCTGCGCCTCATCCCTGGTGGCCAGTGGTAGGCCTTAGGTTTGTATCACTGTCGCTGTCTGTCTGTCTTCCCTGCACTGCCCATACTGTCTTCCGGTGTCTGTGACCGCTGTTGCCTGTCTACCCCCGTGCCTGCATTCTTATCTGTGCCCGTTCTTTTGCCTTCTGCTCCCCTGATTGCACTTGTTTTTCTTGCCTCTGCTTCCCTTTTTGCACTCCTTTTTCGTGCCTTCTGCTCCCCTGATTCCACTCGTTTTTCTTGCCTCTGCTCCCCTGATTGCACTCGTTTTTCTTGCCTTCTGCTCCCCTGATTGCACTCGTTTTTCTTGCGTTCTGCTCCCCTGATTGTACTAGTTTTTCTTGCCTCTACTCCCCTTAGTGCCTCTATGCCACTCGTTTCCCGTAGTTTTTGGTGACCTTTCTGCCCTTTCTTGGGACCTTTGTGCCTCTGTGCCACTCGTTTCCCCCCGTTTTTTGTAACCTTTCTTGTGACCTTTCTGCCTCAGTGCCACTCGTTTCCCCCGTTTTTTGTGACCTTCCTGTGCATTTTTTGGGACCTTTGACCCTGCTTGCAGGCAGGTCGCCCGCACGCCGCTGCTCGTCACCTGACTGCCTTGTTCCTACCTCCTTGCTGCCTCCTTGTTTCCTGGGTTTTTCCCTCCGCTCTGCCCTGTGTACCAGTTCCCTTCGCCCCCCCGCCGCTCCTGATCCGACTCTTTCCCGCCGCTGCATCCCTGCAGCCCTGCCCCCCTGCACACCCATTCGCCTCCACACTTCCGCCTCTCAGCTGCTTCTCCCTCCCAAGCCACCTCATATGCAGGCCGAGAAGCAGCCGCACCCATCCGCGCCTGGACCACACCCAGCGCCAGAACCCCTGCACCCCGTGAACACCACGACACCAGAATCCACTATGATGCCAGCACCCTCCATGCACTCAACGCCGGCCGAAACCACACCTGCTTTCAGGCCGCCCCAAAACGGACACAGGGACCCTTCTCCTGCCACACCTGCAGCTTCACGTGCTACAGAACCACCAAACCTCCAAGGACAGGACCCAACCACCTCCGCTGCATACTCCTTATTACCTGCTCCGCACGCAAACACGCTGTTGAGCTCTGGGATCTGCCCGACACCTCTGTCCTAGATGTGGCCTTCCTGACCGAGACCTGGTGGAACGACTCCTCGGCACCCGACATCGCCATATCCATCCCGGACTGTTACAAGATCACCTGCAGGGATCGCGCCAACGGAATCAGAGGAGGAATAGCCATCGTCCACAAGTCCATCCTCAAGGTCGCCACCCACGCAGACGACACCCTCAACACCGCCGAACACCTGCACTTCGGGATCCACACCGACCCCAACAACACCCTCAGAGGAACACTCATCTACAGACCCCCCGGACCCCAGGCTCAGTTCAGCGACTCCATCGCCGACCTCGCCAGCACCCAGGCACTCACCTTCACGGACTACATCCTTCTCGGGGACCTGAACTTCCACCTCGAGTACAACAACAACGCCAACTCCGCCACCCTGATCGACAACCTCGCCAACCTGGGCCTCAGACAACTCGTCACCGCACCTACCCACGCCGCCGGCCACACGCTGGATCCCGTCTTCTCCACAGGCTTCCACGTCACCTCTGACCACACCACCGAACACAACTGGACCGACCATCGCTGCATACATTTCAACTTCAAGAAACCAACCCCGCACCACCGCACCCAACAGCTGCCTCACCGCTGCTAGAGCGAAGTCACCAAAGACCAGCTGATCACCTCCCTCGCCAAGAACCCACCCACCGACCCCACCAACCCAGACCCCGCAGCCTGAAACCACAGACAGTGGATCGAAGACTGCGCCAACACCCTCACTCTGCTCAAGAAACCCTCCAACAGCCACGCCAACAAGAGAGACACCTGGTTCACCGACGAGCTCCAGACCTCTAAACGCGCATGCCAGAAAATGGAGAAGACATGGCTCCACGCAGCCCACAAGGATGCCACCCGCAGACACCACCACCTCATCAGATTAACCAAGAGATCCTCCTTCAATGATCGCTTGGATAACAACGCACACAACAGCAAAGCGCTCTTCAGCATCGTAAAGGAACTCTCCAACCCCAGCGCTAACGCCAACGACATCCCGCCCTCGCAAGAACTGTGCGACTCACTAGCCATCTTCTTCCACTGCAAGATCGCTGACATCCACGACAGCTTAAACACCACAACCGCCCCGACTACGCCAGACTCCACCTCCCCTGTGAACACCACCAGCTCCCACCGCCTGACCTCCTGGTCCAACGTCAACGACGACGAGACACACAAGGTCATGAACTCCATTCACTCAGGATCTCAGTCTGACACGTGCCCACACCACGTATTCAACAAAGCAGACGCAGCCATCTCACCCCAACTACGGAAGGTCATCAACAGCTCCTTCGAAACAGCGACATTCCCGGAAATCTGGAAGCACGCCGAAATCAGCGCCCTAAAAAAGAAGCCCAAAGCGGACCCGAAGGACCTCAAGAACATCCGGCCCATCTCCCTGCTCCAGTTCCTGGCAAAGGTCATCGAGAAAATCGTCAACATGCAACTAGCCCGCCACCTCAAAGACAACAACTTCTTGTAACCGTCCCAGTCCGGATTCAGACGAAACCAAAGCACCGAGACAGTCCTCATCGCTGCCACAGACGACATCAGGCGCCAACTAGACAACGGCGAAACATCAGCCATCATCCTCCTGGACCTGTCAGCCGCCTTCGACACGGTCTGCCATCTCACTCAAAAGACACGCCTCCTAGAAGCCGGAATCCAAGAGAAGGCTCACCTCCTTCCTCTCCAGCAGAACCCAGAGCGTCCCCCTCCCACCCTTCCAATCTGAAGCCACCAACATCATCTGTGGCGTCCCCCAGGGCTCATCCCTCAGCCCTACGCTGTTCAACGTCTACATGGCCCCCCTCGCACAAGTGGCCCACCATCACAACCTCAACATCATCTCCTATGCTGACAATACCCAGCTCATCCTCTCCCTCACCAAGGACCCGCACACCACCAAAACCAACCTCCACGAGGGAATGAAGGCCATCGCCGATTGGATGAGGAGCAGCCGTCTGAAGCTGAACTCGGACAAGATGGAGGTCCTCATCCTCGGACCCACCCCCTCAGCCTGGGACGACTCCTGGTGGCCGACCACACTGGGAACTGCACCAACACCCACCGACCATGCACCCAATCTAGGATTCATCCTCGACTCCTCCCTCTCCATGTCTAAGCAGGTCAACGCCTTCTCCTCCTCCTGCTACAACACCCTACGCATGCTCCGCAGGATCTACAAGTGGATCCCGACCGAAATAAGAAGAACAGTGACACAGGCCCTCGTCACCAGCAGACTGGACTTCGGCAACGCACTCTACGCAGGACTCCCAGCCAAACACCTACGACGACTACAACGCATTCAAAACGCCTCCGCCCGCCTGATCTTCAACGTCCCCCACCGCAACCACATTACCCCCCACCTGAGAGACCTACACTGGCACCCCGTTGACAAGAGGATCACCTTCAAGCTCCTCACCCACGCACACAAAGCACTCCACAACGCCGGACCAGCCTACCTGAACAGCAGACTCAGCTTCCACACCCCAACCCGCCAGCTCCACTCCACCAGCCTCGCCCTGGCCGCTGTCCCCCACATCCAATGAACGACCTCGGTGGCAGATCCTTCTCCTACCTCGCCTCCAAGACCTGGAACAGCCTCCCTACCCACATACAGCAGACCCAAGACGTACTCGCCTTCAGAAGACTCCTCAAGACCTGGCTCTTCAAGCAGTAGCAGCACCCCCCCCCCTCCCCTCAGCGCCTTGGGACCCTCACGGGTAAGTAGCACGATTTACAAGTACTCTGATTGATTGGGACCTAGCTGCAGCTTCTTGGGGATCCCTGTGTGCTGGCCAGCCTGGTTGTGCCCTGCTGGGGTGTCCCCAGCCCCAATGACTTTTTCCTGACTGCTGGACTCCTTGCCCAGCCTTGTGCCCCTGGAAACTTTGGTGCTGGAGCTGTAGCTCCTAGCACCTTATGAGGGCTATATTTAAAGTACCCAACAGAGGAGCCCACCCCGTATTGTGGTGTGCTTCGATGGGAGCCCACCTACGTTTCTGCCGCTTTTGGGTTTTAATACCAGCGGGAGCCCACTCCGCGTTGTGGTGTGCTTCGGCAGGAGCCCATCCCAGGTTTCTGCTGCTTTAGGGTTTTTATTGCCAGCAGGAGCCCACCCTGCGTTTTGAGTGGTGAGCGGGTGCCCAACCCAAATGTAAGCTTTATTCAAGGCGAGTGCCCACACCGCCTGTGGTGTCTATCTGCAGGAGCCCACCCCACACTTTGCCAAGAAGGGAAGTCAGGTGGCTGTGCTTGGTCGGGGGCATGGCCAGCCGAACGGAAGAAGGATGCCGGGTGTGCTGGGGATAAAGACGGGCCCCTGCATGCCGGTGGGAGCCCGAGAGGAGACCGGAGATGAGAGCCGACCTGATGGAGTTCCCAACCAAGTCCCAGTGAGTGGGGGCTCTTTTGAGGCATATTGTCGGTAACTGCAAGGAGAGAAGAGCCCTGTGAGTGCGGCTAGAATTGAGCCGTTTTTGTTGGCGCTAGCTGGTAGCATCGGACATGCCACCGGGAACGGAGAGGCTCACACGGCACTGTTGGTGTTGGGCCCTGCAAGTGACTATTTTGAATCTTTGGAGTCACGGGGTGAAGGGGGCTCGAATGGCACGGGAGTGCCAAGGCAGAATGCCGTCTTAGGGGCAACTTGTTGATAAGAGCCCCGGAGTGGGGCCCCAGAGGCACCACAGGTGCCAGTGCCTCTTTGGTGGTTTTCAGTGGCGCCGCTGTAGCGGCCAACTGCAGCGTGTGGGCCATTGCAGATGTAAATTTAAAATGGCAGCGTTGTGAATGGTGCGAACAGCGCCCAGTCGTTTTCCATATCTAGGCTGCATGCAGCCTTCATAGAGAAAAGGGGAGAATGCGCATAACTGATTTGGTCGGCCACACTCCAGCCTGCCCTCGAGCAGGACCGCCCTCCCGCCCGCCCGCCCCCAACAATGCACTTCTGCTTTCTCGCAGTGTCAGAAAGCAGTTGGATGACCCTCCCGCCTTAATAGTGGAGCCGCCCCTGGTGGGAGTGCTTCAGAACATGGCCAGTCTCTGTGCAGCTATATCTTAAAGCCTCACAGTGATTATGTTTCAATTCCCAGCAGTGTTTAGTCTCACACAATGCAAACAAGCAGTGAGTCGAAGTTTGGCAGTTTCCTGTGCCCAGCTTCAAAGCCAAGGCCGCCACTTTCTTCTCCGTCCGCAGCACCATGCAGAAATTGGAGAGTGAGGCCTTTGCTCGGCTGCCCATGGGGGACCTGGGTGAGGCTGGGCTCTGCGGAAGGTGACTGAAGTTGCAATGTGCTCGAGAGCATGTCTGGTTTTGCAAAAGTTTAAGCGTGCACGAGAAAGTGCTCTGCTTTGTCTTTTTCATAATTTAATTCCATCTTCTGAGCATGATCAGGTAATTAATCATGCGTGTCATCTGCCAAACAAGTGGTCTCTCGGCCCTTACAAATTATTTAGGATCCGTTGTCACCACGGTAGACATATTTGCATCTTATTGCATCCACATTCTCGTTTGACTTGTCAGTGAAAAGTGATAACTACGATCTGGATCGTACTGCTTTGGAACACTAAGCACAGCGAAAGACAGCAGCGGAAGTTAGTTAGCACAGAGGCTTCTCTGTTCAAACAAAATGATGCTGGGAATCCTCCGAGTTCCCTTCGACCTCTGAAGTATTGCAACATAAATGGTAGCTCTTCTTTCTGGAATATAAAATGACCAGACATTTGTGTATGTCACTGTCTTGTCATGCGTTTTTGGGGCAGGGCACAGTTCCAGATCTTGTTGTGAGCCAGAGCAGCTCCTGCGGAAACTCCCTGTGAAGTACACCCAAAGGGCAAAGTGGTAGCAACATGTTGGCTGGCAATATTGAAAATGGATTCTAAACATGTTATAAATACTGTGATGTGGGAACCCCCTTACAGTGGTAAGGAAAGGCATAATAAATATAGGTAGGTACTAGACTACTCCTGGAGAAAGTGCTGCCTTGCGTTCGATGAAAGATGCTCCAGGGAAAGCCACATGAAGTGCTCAGGTCTTTTACAAGAAGCCTTCCCATGGCACCATCACTGTAAACGGCCAGATCTACCCCAGAAATAAGCAACTGAAATTTAAAACTGATGGTCGGATGGTGGAGGTGTTGGGCTCATGCACCATTTATCAGACTATGAGCAAAAGACACCTAGAAAACAGATTAGTCAAATCCTCCCACTTTTTTAATTGTGTATTTGTATCACACTAATGGTACTCTAATGCTACACCCATTCTTGTACACCTTCACCTGTACTTGCTTTAATGACGTGTAACAGATTGTTGGCAGAGCCCGCTGAAGGATTAATCCTGGGAATAAATGAAATTTCCAATACAATGCAATACAATGAAAATCACCTAACAAGATGACAATTAAGTTCAATAAATCCTATAAGTCATAAATGCTTAAAATAACGCAGATAAACATAGCTCAGGATACAAAGATATATAAAAGACAGGCGCGTTGCAGTACAGAGCAGGCACAATTCTATAAATAAGCAGAATTCCATAATAATATGTTCAAAACACGAAATATAAAAAAAAATCTTCTGAAAAGCACAGAGAAAACTGTCGAAATTGTTATAAATAATAAGTGTAGGGGCTCAACCTAAAAGAACGTGACAACATAAACCTCTAACAAAACCACTCCGCATTATTACATCGATAAAAAGACCTGTATAAGCATAACTACACCAGATGGTCGTGTAAAGTGCAAGTGCGTTGTTAAAGTACCAAATACTAAGGTAAGCCCCTGTACTAGCACTGCATGCGGCTTTCTACTGAAATATAAAAAAAAACACTAATTAAAGAATAACTTTTTCCTGAGTCCGAGTGCTCCGGTAAGGAAACTTGCCACACCAAAACAAACTGTGGAGGAAGACAGCATTTGTAAGTACATAAAAGCTGGTCTTATTTCTGTGCGAAATTACTATTTCACACCAGCAGAAGAATGTATCTAGACCTTAAAACCTGTTAGAAATTGCAAAAAGACATAAAGTGTAAAATGTCTTGGTCCGACAAATTGACGCAAGTACAATGGTGGAGTCCTGGGGACAAGCCGCGCAGAAGCCTCCTCGTGCGCAGAACCGCCAACCGGAGAAGCAGGGCCACCCCGCAGTCTCCTGGGAGAGCTGCCATTAAAATAGTGCAGGTCAGTTAAAGCCCGCGGGACAAATGGCAGCAACTGAACTGTCACCTCCAACAGAGGAGAATGCTAGGTTTCAGTACTGATTCCATACTGGAAAGGCACTTCTAACACCGAGTCATAGAAGAACTACAACTGTCATCTCAAAGTAGGACCATTAAATTCTGTGCTTGATCACAGCTGGCGTCTTATTAGATAGATTCAAGTATAGAAGCAATCATGTAATAGCACTACTTACCCACTCACCCGTTTAAAGAAACGACAAACGCGGGTTTAACTTTCAAGGTTGTTCCACTGTCGACAGGAATGGGGTGATTCTTGCAGTTTAGACATTGGATGCCATTTTTTTTGTTTTATTTTCAGTTAGTCGGACTAAAAAGTAAGAGGACCGGGAGAAATTAAGCCATGGGCATAGAGAAAAGACTAACGGTGAAGGAGAGTGGTAATCCAGGTACATAAGCATAAAAAAAGACTACTGTAAGGTGCTTCGTATCATGGACATCTCTTAAAAGTAATTTAACGTTAAATTAATGTACTGAGAAGAAAGTGTAATCCTACATACTCAGCTCTGTTATTATGGTTTTATTAATGATTATCGATTTTAACGAATAACAATTTCTTAGCGAGACCTAGAAAGGCAAATTCAATATATGTGTGAAAAGCCTTTTCGAACAGGGATGCTTCTCCACAAGTGCCAAAGACATTTTGTTTAAAAAGCATACTTTAAGGCAGAGGTATTCAAACTTTTCCAGGTTGAGCCCCCCCAGCTGAATTCCCCCAGATGTTGGGCCCCCCCACCACCCGACAGAAACCTCGGGAATCTGGCACACCACATGATCGACATGCAACGGGCACTCCACGGGCCATATCCGGCAAACAATGCTCAACACAACAAGAGTGCCTAGCAAACTGCAGGCCTGTGAGTGGGTGTGGCGAAACGACAGAGGCGTACCACACAGCTCAAAACACAATCCTCCAAGGCAAAGGAAGTCATCACAAACCTCCCCATCCATCATGTACACCTTGTCATCCACCAACTCCCCCACCATTCATTCTGTCCCTCCATCTGTGCCCCATCCACATCAAAACCCCTTCAACCACTTGCAAACCCATCCACCATCCATCCCTCCATACATCCCCTCACCCATCCATCATCCATCCATCCCTTCACCCAATCCATCCCCTCACCAATCCATCCACTCTTCCACCCATCCATCCACCCACTCATCCATCCAACCATTCACCCCTTCACCCAAGCTATCCTCACACTCATCCATCCACTCCTCCATTCATCCATCCACTCTTCCACCCATGCATCCACTCCTCCACCCATCCATCCACTCACTCATCAATCCAACCACCCACCTTCTCACCCATCCAGCCATCCCCCCACCCACTCATCCATCCACCCATCCCCCACCCACTCATCCATCCACCCAGTCACTCATCCGTCCACCCACTCAACCCCCCACTCGTCCATTCCAACCACCCATCCATCCCTCCCGCTCTCCACCCTCCCCCCACTCATGCATGCACTCTCTGACCCATCCATCTCCATGCTCCTCTCCCATCCGTGCACACACCTGCCCATCCACTCTGCCAATCATTCATCCATGTTCTCACTCATCCATCCATCCATCCTCCCCCTCTCTCTCCATTCCCCCCTCACCCAGCCACCCATCCCTCCATCCACCCTTCACCCATCCACCCACTCATCCATCCACTCATGAATCCATCCATTGACCTCTCACCCACCCCTTCACTCCTCTATCCATCCCCCCCTCCATCCACCCTCCTCAATCACCCATCCATCCCCACATCCACCTTTTTACTCATCCATCCATCTATTCATTCATTCACCCCTTCACCCATCAATACATCAATCCATCCATCACCTCTCTCATCCATCCACCCACCGACTCGTCCACCATCCACCCCCATCGATCCATCCACCATTTCACTGATCCATCCATCCCTCCACCCATCCATCTACCCTTCCAACCATACACACATCCATCCACTCCCATCCATCCCTCCACTCATGCATCCATCCTCTCTCCCACCATCCATCCACCCCTTCACCCATCCATCCATCCCCTCACTCATCCATCCACCCCCACCCATACATCCACCATGTCACCCACACATCCACCATTCCACCCATCACTCCACCCATACATCCACCACTCCACCCATACATCTATTCACCCACCTGGCAACATAATGGACGTCTGGTGGCCGGCTCCACCCGACATCCCTCACACATTTGATGATTCAAATTCGAATCTGCAGACCAACATCCCTGAACACAGACACTTCGGTGCCCCACACAAAGATCCTCATGAGTTGAGGACCGTAGACCAGAGCCCAACGTCCCGATTCATGGCCCAAACCCGGATGGCAACCTCTCCCTCCCTTCCCAAAATACCTGAAGGACTCCCGCCCCCCCTCCCCCTCACTCCCACCCCCCTCATAGCTGCCAAGGTTTCAGATTGCTTATGAGTGACATTTTCATAATTTCAGTGTAATTATGAGTGACATTCAACGACTGTGAGTGACACTTTCTCGCGAGCAAAATTTAACATGATGACAAGCTTTAAGCATCAGGTTATGTTTTGTTTGACCATGGTACCAGAAATTAGACTGTCAAGCCCTATGTCCCTGTACTCCAATTGTTCTCTTTCCCTCCCAGCCAGTCAGAGGTAGCAGAGATGAGCACATGGGCACGCACAGAACTGATTATAGGCAGCATACACCACCCCAAAGCAAGCTTTCCTGGTCTCTGGCCCTGCAGTGTTAGATCGCCAAAACTTTTAAATCTAAACATGCTCATGTATGTATCAAGCAGGTAAAAGGTTAAAACGTCAGACATAGGCTTTACAGAGTGATTGTGAGGATGGAATGACACTGTTTATATGCATTATTCATTGTAAATGTTGCATAAACAACACTGGTGTTTCAACATCCACTCTAGAGCATCACATTGCATTTAGGTGAGGCATTACTTAAATAAACTATGTTGCATGTACATAACTGCTTTATTCTATTAACTGTGAAAGTGCCATAACTCAAGAATTGAAAGGTCACACATAGAAACACAGTACACAAGGACTATAGCACATAAGCAACCTAAAACATGGCAATTAACTCCAGTTTTAAATCTGTAATAGGCACAATCCTATGTTCACCTGTCCCTACTACCTTCGGCTATAGCTATTGCTGATGCAACTCAACAACACACCTGTCAGCTGCCCCAAAAATTAAGTGACACAGTCAGCTGACTTGTGGACACCGCCACAGACAGACACTGAACAAGGCTCACCGGCAGTCAATGTGAGCTGGCAGCCATGGCACTGTAGTCTATTAAAACAAATCTCCTCAACCCTGATAAAAATTATGAATATCCCAAAAGCAGTTTGCGCTACCTGCCCAGCCCTGCAAACAGCAGCACAGATAAGGTGCCTAAATTTAAAATTAAGAGAGTCAACACAGCGGACTCGTGGAAAAGTAGCTGAGCACTAGGCAGCTGAGGCATATAGGTCACTCATAGAACGCAGTGTTAATTTAACATTACTCCTCGACTCAGACACCCAAAAATAATCAAACACTGTTCCGCCGCCTCCCCCTTACCTCGGACGCACAGATCACACCACAGCAGGGCTGTCGCAGAGAGCTATCCAATGCTGCTTTCCGAGACGCCGCTGGCAGGCTCCTGTCACGTACTGTGTGAACTACTGCTAGAGGGCACTGGCAGGCAGGCGATCATGAGTGCACTACAACTGCTAATTTAAAACCAATACCATTGCCAACCAAATAGCAGAGAGACTATACACACTTCAGGGGGCACTGGGGCACACACTTACTTTGCAAAGCTCATTGCAGCAATTCAGTAAAGGGCCGCCTTGTGGTCACAACTCCTGCTGCAAGCACGCTGTGGCCTTCTATCCTGCACGGCCAATTCATGGAGTCGACTGCTTCAGCTGCAGTGGGAGGCAAGGGGTCTCCTCTGCTAAAGCTGAAAGCGTGTCTAATTGTTTGCTTCATTTTTAGCAGAGGAGACTACTTGCCTGCACTGCAGCCGAAGCT
Source organism: Lissotriton vulgaris (assembly GCF_964263255.1). NCBI lineage: Eukaryota > Metazoa > Chordata > Amphibia > Caudata > Salamandridae > Lissotriton > Lissotriton vulgaris. The sequence goes on from NC_141695.1 coordinate 268,681,596, forward strand.
GTCAACTCCGTGAATTGGCCCCCTCCTGGGACAATCACCCAGACAAAGGAACGGGCACAAAGGGAAGATCGGAGTGGAGCGCTCGCCCCCCCTGGGACGGTGCCGCGCCCCCCCAGGGGGGTGCGCCCCACAGATTGAAGAACCCTGCTTTAAGGCATTTGAAAGCGGTGCAAACATATTAAGATAGTGCAAATACTATCACACAATATAACAAACGCGCGTGCGGTGTGCTAAAAGTTTAAAAACATGCATCTCACTCTCGGCGTAGCCCGCTGTTGCTTGGTAAACAAGTGGGAGGGGTGGGGATAGTGAGGCCGAGAGCAGGGACGTGCAGCATTTCCCTTGTGGGAGCAAGCACGATAATTGCTAACAGATATCGCCGCTCGCTCCCGCAAGGGAATCGCTAAATGTGCACGCATTGCAATAGAAAGCAATGCAAAGCGTGCACATTTTTGGAAGAAAAGCTGATTGATTACTAGAGGTCCCCTCCTATGAAGCGCATGGGCGCTGCGTGGACGAGATGTAACTAGGTTTCCCCCTTGGGACATATTTGCAGCAGAGTGTGTTTCCTCACTGTGGGTTTGATTACTCCCTGCCTTCTCTTTAATGTTGCCACCTGGTTAGTTTGTTCGTTTTTTAAATCCTGCAACTCCCCTGTCGGCAGCTGTCTGGGGTTAGCAAACAGGTCTATACAACCCACGCTAGTCAAAATCTGCTTGCCATGCCTCAGTGAGTGATCTACAGTCCTCAATCAATCAATCAATCAATCATAGGCATTTATAGAGCGCTCTACTTACCCGGAGGGTCTCAAGGCGCTAGGGGGGGGGGGTGCTGCTGCTGCCCGAACAGCCAGGTCTTGAGCTTCTTCCTGAAGGCGAGGTGGTCTTGGGTCAGGCGCAGGTCGGTCGGCAGGGAGTTCCAGGTCTTGGCGGCCAGGTAGGAGAAGGACCTTCCTCCTGTTGTCGCTCTTCGGATGCGGGGGACGGCGGCGCGGGCGTGACTGGCTGATCAGAGGTGTCGTTTGGGAGCGTAGAAGTTGATGCGGTTGTTGAGGTAGCTCGGGCCTTGGTCGTGGAGAGCTTTGTGTGCGTGGGTAAGGAGACGGAAGGTGATTTTCTTGTTGACCGGGAGCCAGTGCAGGTCTCTTAGGTGTCCGGAAATGTGGCTGTGTCGTGGGATGTCGAGGATGAGTCTGGCTGAGGCGTTCTGGATCAGTTGGAGTCTCTTCTGGAGCTTGGCGGTGGTTCCGGCATAGAGGGCGTTGCCGTAGTCCAGTCGGCTGGTGACGAGTGCCTGGGTGACAGTCTTCCTGGTCTCGATGGGGATCCACCGGAAGATCTTCCGTAGCATGCGCAGGATGTTGAAGCACGACGAGGAGACGGCGTTGACTTGTCTGGTCATGGAGAGGGAGGAGTCCAGGATGAAGCCCAGGTTGCGTGCGTGGTCTGTCGGTTTGGGTGCGGTGCCCAGGGCGGGGGGCCACCAGGAGTCGTCCCAGGCAGAGGGCGAGGATCCCAGGATGAGGACTTCCGTCTTGTCCGAGTTCAGCTTCAGGCGGCTGGTCGACATCCACTCGGCTACCTCTTTCATTCCTTCGTGAAGGTTGGCTCTGGCGGCGGCGGGGTTGTTGGTCAGGGAGAGGATCAGCTGGGTGTCGTCGGCGTAGGAGATGATGTTGAGGTTGTGTTGGCGTGCGATGGCCGCGAGGGGGCTCATGTAGACGTTGAAGAGGGTAGGGCTCAGCGAGGATCCTTGAGGGACGCCGCAGATGACTTCGGAGGCCTCTGACTTGTACGGTGGTAGACGGACTCTCTGTGTTCTTCCGTCGAGGAAGGAGATGATCCATTCCAGTGCCTTCTCCTGGATTCCGACGTTGCTGAGGCGCTGCACTAGGGTGCGGTGGCAGACGGTGTCGAAGGCCGCGGAGAGGTCTAGTAGGATGAGGGCCGCTGTTTCTCCGTTGTCCATCAGGGTTCGGATGTCATCGGTGGCAGCGATGAGGGCGGTCTCGGTGCTGTGGTTGGCTCGGAAGCCAGACAGTGACGGGTCGAGGGATCCGTTCGTCTCGAGGAAGGCGGCCAGCTGCTTGTTGACGGTCTTCTCGATGACTTTGGCTGGGAACGGGAGCAGCGAGATGGGGCGGTAATTCTTGAGTTCGGTGCGGTCCGCTGTTGGTTTCTTGAGTAGAGCGCTGAGTTCTGCATGCTTCCAGCTCTCAGGGAAGGTGGCGGTGGTGAAGGAGGTGTTGATGATGTCCCGCAGGTGGGGTGCGATGACGGCGTCGGCCTTGTTGAAGACGTGGTGAGGGCAGGGGTCGGTCGGAGATCCGGAGTGGATGGAGTTCATGATGCGGACGGTTTCTTCGGTGCAGATCGGAGTCCAGGCGCGGAGGGTGGTGGTGGGGGGCGGTGGTTCGGTCGAGTTGGACGTGGTGTTCGTCGGTTGGGTGTTGAAGCTGTTGTGTATGTCCGCGATCTTGTTGTGGAAGTAGGAGGCGAGGGAGTTGCAGAGTTCTTGCGATGGGGTGATGTCGTTGTTTCCGGCGTTGGGGTTGGAGAGCTCTTTCACGATGTTGAAGAGTTCCTTGCTGTTGTGTGCGTTGTTATCCAACCGGTCCTTGAATGCAGTTTTCTTGGTGTCGCGGATCAGTTGGTGATGCTTCCGGGTGGCAAGCTTGAGGGTGGTCATGTTGTCCGGTGTTGGCTCCCTTCTCCAGGCTCTCTCGAGGGCCCGGCAGTTCTTCTTGGAGCTCTTGAGTTCGTCGGTGAACCACGGGGCCTTCTTGCGGCCGGGTCTGCTGGGCGGGGTCCTCAGTGGGGCGAGTTCGTCCGCGCAGTTGCTGATCCACTTCGTGAGGTTGTCGGCGGCCTGGCTGGGGTTCGCTGAGCTGGCGGGAGGGTGCTGGCTCAGGGAGGCGGCGAGCTGGTCGGCTGTGATCACGAACTGATTTAATTTAAGAGGTTGGCTAGACCAGATTCTTAGCCACCACAAGATGGGTGCCAGGGCAATGATTTTGGTGATGTAACCCAGGCCCACTTCCTCATGTACAGGAAAGGATAGGGTGCTAGCAGGAAAGGCAAGGAGACTGTGCATTAATTAATTTGCAATCACTTGAAGCTCTCCAGCTTTCCTATACACCTATACACCACACCAATAAGTTGTTATTGGGAGATAAATCTTAACCATGGTTTGCCCTGGTTTGGCCTCAAGCCTCTTGGCAAAGTCTGTTGTCACATCTACTGCTCTCAAAGAAATGTTCTTTTTGAGGGATTTTTGTGCTAACCATGTCCCTCCATCATCAAAGGGTCCCCAGAGGTGTAGGAAGGTTGATACTTGGTTAGTTCAATCCATTTGTCAAAAAACCTGGTCCTATCAGCCTTCCTACAACCAATCGTCATTGTGTGTGATTTGGTGTGGTTGGTGGGCAGATCTAAAGAATCCATAAAATCTATAAATGCATTCAAGTGGTGTTGTAAGCTCACAGCGGACCACACAATCAGGACTGCATCATCTATGTATAATAGGGAGTGTATACATTTAGTGCCCAATTTGAGAATGGCCTTACAGGCAGTTTGTTGATCTATAGGGTAAATAGCAGGGGTGCCAAAATGCATCTCGCCTTACCCCCCTCCTAACCCTCCTGTTAAACCTGGCATCATTGGCGTGGGTCTCCCCTGCATTTTTTGTCTTTACCTCCTGTGTTTTTTGCTATGTGTTGGACTCCGTTTGCTGGTCTATATACTTTGGGCACTTTGCCAGTGCTGTTTAGTGCCAAAGTGCAAGTGCTCCCTTTATAAACTACTGTTATGGATTGGAGTTACCATGATTGGCTATTTGATTTACTACGTATCAACAAGGAGAGAGGTAGGGAGAAGGGAACACTCTTATTCCCCACTGATCATCATTAACAACAACAAAAGAGTGTTCAGAGCTCGTCGGGAAGGACGGGTTTCAGAGCAGAAAGAGGAGAAAGTAGAAACACCCTCTTGGTGTTTATAGAAAGCCCTCACTCGCCGGCCTGGGCGGTGACATGCTTCATCATTGGGCCCCACTGGGAGTGGCCAAGTGCCACCCCAGTGTGCTTCAATGACAGATTTACTGCGGAGCGGGTAATGTGAAGTTGTGAGTGGCTAAGTGATTGTGTAAGTGACTAGAAAAAGTGTAAGTGGTGAGATTAAAAATGCCTTAATTGGATCAAAAAATTCTTTATTGCCTGATAAATAAGACATATTAAAAATATGTGTGGGAAAACTCAGCCAGATAAATTAAGTGGCTTGTTTCCTCTACATTTATGTGCTGGTCAACATGTTTCTGCCAATGTCGGTGTTAATTTACCTGGCATTCGTCAGAACCTATAGTGTAATAAACCCCGGTGTATGGACGCGCTAAGGCCCACCTTACCAAGGGACGTGAAAGTAAAAATAAAAATACTGTCAAAAAGAAGTGCAACAAAATGGTAGGTTCTCGCAGTTTTGGAGACCACACAAAAATTAAAATGCACCTGTGAAAGGAAAAAGAGACAAACACACATGAAAGGACATACGAACAATTAGATATCTTAGATCAGAGGCGTGTCAATTGTCAACAGTGACTCTGTGCTCTGGTGATACAACCCACACATTCCCACGTGGGGTACTAGTGGTAAATTTGGGGCCCCGCCTGTGGGTGTGAGCAAGTCTGCGATAGAATACAGCAGACCAAAAATGTCTTAATCGTTGAACTATGCTCTTATCTATAGGCGCAAGAGAGCGCCTTACCCCCCTCCTAACCCTCCTGTTAAACCTGGCATCATTGGCGTGGGTCTCCCCTGCATTTTTTGTCTTTACCTCCTGTGTTTTTTGCTATGTGTTGGACTCCGTTTGCTGGTCTATATACTTTGGGCACTTTGCCAGTGCTGTTTAGTGCCAAAGTGCAAGTGCTCCCTTTATAAACTACTGTTATGGATTGGAGTTACCATGATTGGCTATTTGATTTACTACGTATCAACAAGGAGAGAGGTAGGGAGAAGGGAACACTCTTATTCCCCACTGATCATCATTAACAACAACAAAAGAGTGTTCAGAGCTCGTCGGGAAGGACGGGTTTCAGAGCAGAAAGAGGAGAAAGTAGAAACACCCTCTTGGTGTTTATAGAAAGCCCTCACTCGCCGGCCTGGGCGGTGACATGCTTCATCATTGGGCCCCACTGGGAGTGGCCAAGTGCCACCCCAGTGTGCTTCAATGACAGATTTACTGCGGAGCGGGTAATGTGAAGTTGTGAGTGGCTAAGTGATTGTGTAAGTGACTAGAAAAAGTGTAAGTGGTGAGATTAAAAATGCCTTAATTGGATCAAAAAATTCTTTATTGCCTGATAAATAAGACATATTAAAAATATGTGTGGGAAAACTCAGCCAGATAAATTAAGTGGCTTGTTTCCTCTACATTTATGTGCTGGTCAACATGTTTCTGCCAATGTCGGTGTTAATTTACCTGGCATTCGTCAGAACCTATAGTGTAATAAACCCCGGTGTATGGACGCGCTAAGGCCCACCTTACCAAGGGACGTGAAAGTAAAAATAAAAATACTGTCAAAAAGAAGTGCAACAAAATGGTAGGTTCTCGCAGTTTTGGAGACCACACAAAAATTAAAATGCACCTGTGAAAGGAAAAAGAGACAAACACACATGAAAGGACATACGAACAATTAGATATCTTAGATCAGAGGCGTGTCAATTGTCAACAGTGACTCTGTGCTCTGGTGATACAACCCACACATTCCCACGTGGGGTACTAGTGGTAAATTTGGGGCCCCGCCTGTGGGTGTGAGCAAGTCTGCGATAGAATACAGCAGACCAAAAATGTCTTAATCGTTGAACTATGCTCTTATCTATAGGCGCAAGAGAGCGCCAGTCGAGGTGTGTGTGTGTCTGCGGCCGCCTGTAGCCAGTGAGCTATTGGTGATCATGAAATGATAGTGCTACATATCCGGAAAAGCGCTTAATATAGCGCGTGGGAGCGGGAGAAGGATCAATCGGCCAAAGGCCAGTGAACCCTGTTTAGTTCAGAAAAATAAAATAACAATTGAAAGGATTTAGAATAATTCTCACTTGACAGGTGTGAAACTATCACACCATAGACCTCGGGAGGCGGGTGGTGATGCAAGTGGCACACCCTAAGGGAGGAAGGGAACACAAAGATTAGACTACAAAGAGGTCAAAAACATGGAGGCAATACACTTAGCTGGTAGCGATTCTGTCGCTTTTTGAGCACTTACGCCCTCAGCATCTAGCACCAGCTTGGTACCTGCGTCTGCCCTCGGTAACCGGGTCTCGTGGATGCCGGGCTGATTCGGGAGCCGAGTTAATATGGACCGAGAGCGAGGATGCTCGCGTTTCCTTGTTGGGCGGGGCCCGTGTGGGAGTCCGTGATAGGAGCCAATCAATGGCCGCGCTATAGTGAGGATGGGAGGGCGGCTCTGTGAAGACTAGAGCGCCACGGATTAACCGCGATCCAGTTCCATGAAAACTTTATTGAATCCCGTGGTGGGAGACAATAGTACAAGCGGAGAAGTTTCAGTCAAATGCGCTTTGGTTTCTAATGACGGAAAGGGTTGAGCAGTAGTGGTGTATGGCCATAAACACTGTGCAACGGGTGCAGCACAGGCAGTCTAGTTGAAATATGGTGCTGTAATAGAGTGCCCAAACGTGGTGTGGGGAGGAACACCTACCCACCAAAATGTGCGCACAATATCTCATGAAACGCTGGGTTTCTTCACAAAGTTCAACTTTATTTAGTTCAATATTCGTACTCCAATCAAAGAGCTTCATTCACATCCATATTCAAATTAAATTTCATATGCAGGCATAATAATCATCTTATGTCGCAATAAGTAAATGTTGTTCGCAGTTTTTCATAAGTACCCAATGCATTTCGGGTCAACAAAGCGGGACCCTTCGTCAGGGGTCTGTAAAGAAATGAAACAGGACCTGATAACTTACTCCACTGAACAATGAGTGATAACAATACATTCTGAATTTGTGCCCAACATGAATATTGTGCAAACCTAATGGAAAATGATCTCGTGGATAGGGAGGTGCATACTAATCCGGTAGTGAATTACTTAAACTAAAACAAAGTGCTCGGAAAAAAACATTGTGCTGTGTAAGTTGGTCGAATACAAGACATGAGGGGTTCTCAAAATTACGGGCGAGCCTCAGTTTTAAATGATCAATACTATATGCTAAAGCACACACAGTCAGTAACGGTACTAGTAAACAGGTTATACTGACTTACAGCGCACTGGAACAATCCGTGTCTCTACTCTTCTCGTAAATGCAAGCATTCGGAAGTTGGTTTACGCGCAAATTAATAAATCAAAGACGGACTAACAGTGATCATGTGATCGGGGTAACAGCCAATGAGGATGCGGGAAACGCGGGATGCACTTCTCATGTGACACGAGTGTGTCGGATTCATAGGGAAATGGGCATTCGTACACTAATAAATAAATTTATGTTGAAACATGATCTAAACATAAACAAAAGTAACAATTGATCAGTATATATCAAACAACCAGAGGTGGTCAAAGCAACTCGAGTTCAGTAAACATGACATCAATGTAAATGTTCATGATAATGAGGAACACAGAATCAGTCTATAGTCAATGTGCAATATAGAAGACCTGGTGTTTACAGAGAACATGAATATTCTATCCGATCATTTAACCCCATGGGAAGGGTAGAGTTTAATTTTTTAATCCAAAAATATTCAGCTCTTGATCTTTGCTTTGTAGGATCCCTGACGGGGTGCAGCTGTAAACTCTCCAAAACCATGAAACGTAATTGAGAAATTTGGTGTTTTGCTTTATTCCAATGGTTGGATATTGTTGATTTTTTGTTTGCTAGTCTTATATTACTTTTATGTTCCGTGATGCGAATTTTCAATTTACGTTCTGTTTGACCCACATATGTCTTGCCACAAGGGCATTTGATCATGTAGATGCAATTGGTGGTGTCACACATGCTTGTATGGTGTAGTTCAATTTGATGACCTTTTGTTGGATGTGTTATCTTGTTGCCAGTTATAACATTACTGCAATGAATGCAGTTTTGACACCTTAACATACCTCGCCATTTAACATCCACTTTTTTGGGTGCATTGAGAAGTTCTTTTAAATTTCTTGATCTTTGAAACGCAAATGTTACTTTGTCATTATACAAACCAGTGAGATCAGGTTCTAATTGAATCAATGGCCAATGATTATTAATGATGCGTTTTATCCTACTTGATTCAATGGAATATTTCAACACGCACACGGTTTTTTGCTCTTGACTTTTTGTTTTTTTCTTTCAACAACATTTCTCTGGATTGTTTAGAAACTTTTGCCAAGGATGAATCAAGGATGTCTTGTGGATAACCCCGTTGACGATATTTTTCCGTTTGTTCTCTCAAGGAGTCTTCTAAGTCTGCATTGTTCGTTGTAATCCTTTTCAATCTTATATATTGTGAAGTAGGTAAATGTTTTATCAGTGATGCTGGATGAAAACTTTGGTATAGCAAACTTGAATTCCTATCAGTCTTTTTGATGTGAACTTTGGTACTGATCTTATTATTCTGCAATAGTATTTGCACATCAAGAAATGCGATGGTTTCCTTGTCGATGTTGTAAGTGAATTTTATGGGCTCATTCACAGTATTCAATGTCATAATGTTTTCTTCCAATTTTTGTCGTGAACCTTTCCAGATGAGGAAAATGTCATCGATAAACCTTTTGAAGACTATGAGGCCTTCAGTCCACATAGGGTTCTCCAGAATATGATCTGTTTCAAATTTGCACATATATGTATTGGCATAAGAGGGCGCCCCCCCCCAAAGCCCATCGAAGTTCCATTGCACTGATTGAAAAATCTTCCCTGCCACTCAAAATAACTGTAGTATAATGCGAATTGCATTAATTCCATAATGAATACTCTCTGACATTCCTCCAAATCACTGTTCAAAAGACTCCATTCCAGGGCTTCAATACCCTAATTGTGGGGGATTGATGTGTACAACGCAGTGACGTCAATCGTGCACAGCCAGCATGTCACATCATCTTCAAGATTCACTGAGTTCAAAAGATTTAAGAACGTTGTTGTGTCTTTTATGTACCTTTTGTTCTTCTGCACAATCGGTTGTAAAAACCTGTCAACAAACTTCCCTATGGGTAAGTGTTCCCACTGTGTATGACTCATAAGGTGTGCAAGGTGGTTGAACACATGTAGGCAGGACAGCAGATATAGGTAATGTCCCAAGGAAACAGTCAAAGGGCAGGAATTAATTATTTGAGGATAGATGCCCACGGTATATCATCATTTAGTCTGTGGATGTGGGTACCCAAGCGGTACACCCACCTCTGCTCTTTCTCAAAAAGCTTGTCAGAAATGTTCGTGCCTCCGTTTATTTGCTCAATTATGGTCCACCTTAGGTCGTTCGTGGTATGGTTGGTCTGTAAGAAATGGTCACTCATTTTGGTTGTGGATTTTCTGCATCTTATGTTGCTTCTATGCTCACAGATCCTCTGTTTGACTTTCCTTGTTGTCATCCCGATATATCGTAGCTCGCGGGGACATGTGATTAGATATGTCACATTGGCAGAGTTGCAGTTGGTGTGGGTTTTCTGTGTCCAGGTTTTGCCTTGTTCTAATGAAAGGGATTTGGTGGCCGCCGTCAAATGGCACACATTGCAGTTGGAGCAAGGAAAGTGTCCCGTGATTTTAGGTAGACCCCATGCATCAGTGATGCTACGAATCGGGGTATCCGTGGTCTCTTTCGGTCGGGTGTGTACTAGGGCGTCCTTCAGGCTGCGTCCCTTTCTGAAAGAAAACAAAGGTTTTTCCCATGTTTTCATTGTGCCTGTGATGATTTTCCAGTTTTTATTGATGGATTTTTTCATCTGGTTGGAAAGACTGCTGTAGGTAGTCACGCAAGTTAGTGGTGGTTCCTCGGGGGTTCTTACAGGCGTCTCGAGGAGGGCTTCCCGTGGTTGATTCCGTGCCCGTTTAAAGCCTTTGCTGAGGATGTGTCGCGGGTATCCTCTTGCTTGCAGTTTGTTAGTGAGACCTGAAGACTGTTGTTTAAAGTCTTCAATGTTGCTGCAGTTTTGCCTGATCCTCAGGTATTGGCCGTAGGGTAGATTCTCCATCAGGGGGCGAGGGTGGAAACTGGTGAATTCTAGCAGGTTGTTTTTTGCGGTAGGTTTGTAATGAGTTTTGGTCGTGAGCGATGTACCTGTGTTGGTGATGACCACGTCCAGAAAGACCACTTCCGTCAGACTGACTGTGTTGGTGAACCTGAGGTTTTTGTCAGCCGTGTTGATCCAATTAAGGAACTCGTCAAGGTGGGCTCTGCTCCCTTTCCAAATTAGGAGGATGTCGTCAATATAACGCCTCCAAAAATAAATATTAGGGGCGAAAGGTTGGGTAGTCGGCAAGATGTGTTTAGCCTCAAAATCATAAACATACAAACCCGCCACACTATGGGCGAAAGTGCTGCCCATAGAGGTGCCGGAGAACTCGAGATAGAGCTGACCTTTGTACGCAAAAGAATTCTCCTTAAGTGGTAACTATTAGGGACTAGCACGTATCTATAAGAGTGAATGGAAAGTTAATGTGAGCGACCCTTGACCTTCCCTGGTAGCTCTCTTCTCCTTCCGCTGCAGCTCCGCCTTCACCCCCTCTGTCTCTACTGCCACCGGTGAAATCAAGGCCCTCCACCACCCGCAGGCATCCACCTGCGCCTCATCCCTGGTGGCCAGTGGTGGCCTTAGGTTCGTTGCCGCTTGCTGCGTGTGCCTGTAACTGTCTGCCCGCTCCTCTTCTGTGCCCCCCTGCCCGCCACTTGCCGCTTTGCTTCTGTGCCCCCTTTTGAATTCTGTACCACTCGCCAACCTCTGTGCCCCCTTTTATTTTGTACCAATTGACTTCTGTGCCTTTTGTGACTTCTGTGCTCCCTTCCTGAGTCAGTGCCCCGCGCCAGTCTCCTTTCCCCCATCCCTGCCACTGCTTCCTCTGCGGCCCTGCCACCTCCATGCCCATTTGCTCTACCTGACTCTCACCTCCCAGCTGCTCCTCCCTACTCACCTCCCCATATATGGCGGCCGTGCTGCTGGCGCGCCTAAGGCAAGCCCGCCTGCGCCTGTCCACGCCTGGACCGCGCCCAGCGCCAGAACCCCTGCCCCCCGCAAGCAGCAACGAGGACCGCCGCAGCTATGACGCCAACACCCTTGTTGCTCTCAACCCAGGAAGGATCCACACCTGCAGCAAGGCGGCCCCGAAAGTGCCTGCCTGAACTGCAGCTTCTCCTGCCTCGTAAGCGCCAAGACGCCCGCCACGACAGAACACAACCAGCTTATATGCATCCTGATAAACACCCGCTCCGCACACATACATGCCGTCGAACTCTGGGACCTACTCAACACCGCATCACCGGATGTCGCCTTCCTGACCGAGACCTGGATGAATGAAGCCTCCTCGCCAGACCTTACCATAGCCATCCCAGACAGCTACAAGATCACCCGCAGAGACCGCACCAACAGGGACGGAGGAGGAAGTGTCATTGTCCAAAAAACACCATCAGGGTCTCAACAAACACCAATGACACCCTCAGCACCGCCGAACACATGCACTTCCAGATCCACACTGACCCCAAGACCACCCTAAGAGGCACCCTCGTCTACCTCATCAGCATGCACCCGCTGCCCTCCACTGACTACATCCTCCTCGGAGACCTGAACTATCATCTTGAGAATAACAACGACAACAACTCCTCCACCCTGATCGACAACCTCGTCAACCTCGGACTGAAACAGCTCATCACGACGCCGACTCACATCACCGGTCACACGCTAGATGCCATTGTCTCCTCAAGCCATCACGTCACCTTTAGCCACGCCTATGAATTCACCTGGACAGACTTCCACTGAATCCCATTCTCCTTCTGAAAACTCCTCACACACCACCTCACCCTACAGACCCCCTGCTGCTGCTTGGGCAAAGTCATTGAAGAACAACTACAGACAAGCATCGCACTCAACCCTCCGACCAACCCCACCAACCCCGATGATGGTGCACTCACCCTCGAACACTGGATGAACGACTGCGCCAACACCGAAGCCCCACTGAAAAAACCCACCAACAGAGACACTAGCAAAAGAGTCAGCTGGTTCACCCCAGACCTTCTCGACTCAAAGCGCACCAAATTGGAGAACATATGGTTCAGCGACAAGATGCTTGACAGCCGCGCTGCCCATAAAGGTGCCATCCGCAACCATCACCACCTCATCAGGACCGCCAAAAGGACCTCCATCACAGACCGCCTTGACAACAACGCACACAACAGCAAGGAGCTCTTCACCATCGTGAAGGAACTCTCCAACCCCAGCTCCAGCACCAACGACATCCCACCATTGCAAGCCCTGTGCGACTCCCTCGCCAACTTCTTTCACCGGAAAATCACCGACATCCATGACAGTTTCAAACCCAGGATGACCCCTGCAGACCTCGCCGCACCAAACACACCGCACCCCACCACCCACTACACCCTGACAAAATGGGCCAACGTGAGCATCGAGGACACAATCAAGACCATGGGCACAATCCACTCCGGATCCCCGTCCGCCACTCTCCCACACCACATCTTCAACAAAGCCAGCAATTCCATCACACCCCACCTGCACAAAATCATCAACCTCTCCTTCGAGACCGCCACCTTCCCTGAGAACTGGAAGCACACAGAGATCAACGCCCTACTGAAGAAACCCAAGGCGGATCTGAGCGACCTGAAGAACTTCCGACCCATCTCCTTGCTTCCGTTCCCAGCAAAGGTCATCGAGAATTCATTATTTATTTATTTATTTAATCAGCTTATAAAAGCGCACTGTCACCTTACAGGCATCCTGGCACTGGTGGCTACACAGGAGGTAAAGGAAAAGTTAAAGCAGGCACAGGAGACTATGGCTTAGAAAGATAGTCAACACCCAGTTCACCCGTCACCTCGAACACAGCAACATCCAGGACCCCTCAGGATTCCGCAGCAACCACATAACCGAGACCGCCCGCATCCCCGCCACAGACGACATCAGGATCCTTCTAGACAACGGGGAGACGGCGCCCTCATCCTCCTGGATCTCTCCGCTGCCTTCGACACCGAAATGGCACCGCACACTACGCACATGACTCCAAGACGCAGACATCCAGGAGAAGGCCTTGGACTGACCACCTCCTTCCTCTCCAGCAGAACTTGGAGAGTCCGCCTCCCCCCGTTCTGGTCCGAGGCCTCTGAGATCATCTGCGGCCTCCCACAAGGATCTTCCCTCAGCCCAACGTTGTTCAACATCAACATGGCATCACTAGCACGCATCGCCAAACAGCACAACCTCAACATAATCTCCTACGCTGATGACACGCAGCTGACCCTCTCCCTCACCTAGGACCCTCTCAACGCTAAATCCAACCTCCACCAGTTAATGAAGGCAGTCGCCGACTGGATGAAGGAAAGCCGACTTAAGCTCAACTCAGACAGGATGGAGATCCTCATCCTCGGGTCCAACCCCTCAGCATGGGATGACTCATGGTGGCCCGCATCACTGGGGACCCCCCCCGACCCCCACCGACCACGCACGCAACCTGGGAGTCATCCTCGACTCAAAACTCACCATGACCAAACAATTCAACACAGTCTCCTCCAGCTGCTTCAACACCCTCCGCATGCTCCGCAAGATCTACAGGTGTATCCCGACAAACACGAGGAAAACAGTCACCCAGGCCTTAGTCAGCAGCAGACTCGACAACGGTAATGCCTTATATGCCAGAGCCTCGTCCAAGCTCATCAACAGACTGCAGAGAATCCAGAACGCATCTGCACGCCTGATCCTTGACGTCCCACGCCACAACCACATCACCCCCCACCTGAGGAACCTGCACTGTCTCCCTGTCGACAGGAGAATCTCCTTCAAACTCCTGATCCACGCACACAAGGCACTCCACAAGACCGGACCAGCCTATCTCAACAGTCGACTCCCCTTCTACGTACCCAACAGGAAACTCTGCTCTGCTGACCACGCCCTGGCCACGGTCCCTCGCATCCGCAGAACCCCTTCCGGAGGCAGGTCGTTCTCCCATCGCGCCGCCAAGACCTGGAACACCCTCCCCCTCTACCTATGACAAACCGAAGACCTGCTGACTTTCAGGAGACAACTCAAGATCTGGCTCTTTGACCAGTAGCAGCAGCAACCCCCCCACTCCCCCTCCCACAGTGCCTTGAAACCCTTACGGGAAGTATGCATTACAAATTAAATGATTGATTGATTGATTGATTGATTGATTGATTGATTGAATTTGGGCAGTAGAATGGATTTCACTTCTTTTTCAAAAAAAGCCGCAGATGGATTGAGTCTCGTTTCTGGGGGCAAGGCTTTCCAAAACCTGGCGGCCATTCCTGAGATGGTGCGATTGTATTTATTTTCTTGCAAAAACGTTGTGGTTTGAGTAGAAGATTATCAGAACTCCTTGTAGATCTGTTACCACCCGATAATACTAGTTTCTCCGCAAGGTATCTCGAAGTTTAGAGGCGCAATGCCTTATGTGTCATACTGGTGATTTTCAAATGGATTCTGGCTACAAGCAGTAACCAGTTGAGGGAGAAAAGGTCCGGGGAGATGTGGCAGTTTCTTTTGGAGCCTGTGATGAGTCTAGCAGCAGTATTGATTGATCCTTTTAGTGGAGCGGTTGTTGATCTGGGAAGGACGCAGAGAGAGACACTCCCATAGTCCATTCTGGGAATTACTAGAGTTTGAGCTGCCTGTTTAAAGTGATTTGCGGGTATGAATAGTTTCAGTTTTCTCAGGGTGTTCATCTGAATATTAGCTCCTCTAGTTGCAGCACTGTTGTATTTCTGAATACTTAGCTTATTGTCCAGAGTTATTCCTAGAGATTTAGCGAAGTCAATGATAAGAGGTGGACCGCCGAGTGCAGTTAGGTGCTTCATCCACTCGCGGATGATGGTTGTTTGGTTGGGGGGAGGAAGAGGAATTCGATTTTTAGTGTGTTTAGTTTTAAGTGGTTCTTGCCAGTCAGGATTGTGTTTTTTGGAGTGTTGAGTTAAGGGACTGGACATCTTCAAGAGATTGGACCTTAATGTAGAGTTGTGTGTCGTTGGCGTGCATGTGATATTGGATGTTTGAGGAGTAGAGAAGCTCAGTGAATGCTTTCATATACAGATTGAAGAGTGTTGTGGGGAAGGAAGCTCCCTGGGGTACTCCCAAGGTGACTTTAGTGGGGTTAGATAGAGATTGGTTGATCTTGAATCTTTGTGTTCCATTTTGGAGGAAGGAAGAGAACCAGTTTAACACCGTTCCAGATAAACCCATTCTATGTTTCAGATTCTAGTAGGTTGTCATGTTTGACTGTATTGAAGGATGAAGATAGGTCAAGTAGTATTAACAAACAGGCTTTGTTTTGATCCAGTATTTGTAGTGCGTCATCTATTATGTGGGTCATGGCTGATTTGGGACTGTGCCCTGATTGAAAGCCAGATTGTAATTGGTCAAGCAGGTTGATGTGGTCAATGTGTTTACTAAGCTGCCTATGGACACATTTCTCGAGTAGTTTGTCCAGGGTCGAGATGTTGGATGCTGGGCAATAGTTATTCAGATGCGACAGGTCTGCTGATACTTTCTTTAGGATGGGGGATACCTGACCAGCTTTGAGGATGTCTGGGATGGTTCCTTGCAAAAGCGAGGTATCTATAATCCTTGTCCATAGGGGGACTAGCAATGGCATGAAGGTCTTTAAGTTGGTTGCTGGGAGAGGGTCAGTAAAATGATTGGAGGGATTCAAAGCCATGATCGTGTTTAAGATAGTTTCTTTGCTGTAGAAGTTCAAGGTGGTACAGGAGGCGTTGGTCTTCAGGTCGAGGCTTGCAGAGGAGTTTATCAAGGACATTGGTGTGGTCAGCAAGGGGTTCATCTGTGGGTAGGTATGGGATAAGCTCCCTTTTTTGTTCCAGGTGCTGAGGAGAACACCATAAAAATCACATTGGGGGTTCGAAACGTGTCAACCTTTTACTGATTTACTGATTTACCAAACAAGTGTGCTTTACATTACAGTACCAGGTTAACATTTCATTTTATTGATGAATTGATCAAATGCAAATGTTTAGTTCTGGTGACCCGAGTACTACGCTGTTTGGCAAGTGCCCCGATTAGTGTGGTGTTGTTTTCTAACAAAGTGTGCTGTCTAAACAACTTCTCAACCTCCCCATGGGGCCTCTATTCCAATCTTTTCTTTTCGGTCTGTTCATTCATTTATTCTATTGTTTATGTTTATTGTTTGGAACCTGAGCTTGTCTATCTAACAAGTTGTTTGTTGGCCAATGTACAGTCAATGTTTTTTCATAAATGTGACTCAGAATTAATGTTGTATATGTATCATTTTTTAGGTCTAAAGAAAATTGTTGAACCTTTTCATTGAAATAATAATCGGAACATTTATAGTGATCCTTTAAAGATTTTGTTTTGAAGAAATAGAAAAAAGAAAAGAAAATTCACTTTTTTCATTCACTATGAGCGTCAAGTGTGATTTCAGAAAGCAAGTTTCAGACTAAGTATCAGTATTGGCATTTGTTATGTTGTTATAGTATTCAGTATCTCGGCAGACCCAGGAGGAGCTACTGAGTTGGAAGAACTGTGTTTTATTGATTTACATGCAATTTAAAGCTTACTATTTTTCAAGAGTATTGTGTGTTGGATTTTTGTCGTATTTGGTCTTGTTGGTTTAGATAAAGATTTGCTATTTTTCTAAATCTGGTGTGGTGTCCATTAGTAGTGTTTTCACTGTATTATTTTATGTGTTCACAAATGCTTTACACACTGCCTCTGTGAAAAGCCTGTCTGCTCGTGCCAAGCTACCAAGGGGGTGAGTAGGGGTTATTTTAGGAGTGTATCTCCCTTACCCTGACTAGATGCAAGGATCCCTATTTGGACAAAGGTACCTAACTCTGCCGACTAAAGACCTCTATTTCTAACACCTCTCTATGAGGGTGACAGACTACAGTTCTCAGTGCACCTTATTGAGGCCACTAGGTTAGATTTTGAGCTATGGAAGAAGGAGAATTTCTCAGGTTCAATGCCCTGGGTCATAAGGATGGGTTGTTTACTTGGGTGAAAACTAAGGTGAAGTCCATAAAAGCCAAAGGCAGGCATTCCCACTTGGCTACAGTATGTTTGCCCATAATCAACTGCAGGATTACACACTAGCCAGTGTCCCTCTACCCTGTCAAAAGCTGTATTGTAGCTCTGATATTAGTTTGCAGTTTCCCAGCTAAGGTGTTAAGTGCCTCAGAAATACTTCCCCATGATTTTGGAGGCAGAATCTAAAAGAGAAATGGGTTGATAACAGAGTGGCTGGTTACTTACTACTTTTTGTTAAGATTTGTAGTATGATAACTTTGGACCACGTGGGAGGGGTGCTACGATTACAAGCTGCATTAAAAAATAGGAGTCAGCATCTTGGCCCTGGTCTGGGGGGTCTGCTTGATAAAGATCTGGAGGAAACCTGTCAGGGCTTGGCATTTTTCCCCCTGAAGTGGCAAGGATAGCATTGCATACTTGGTATATATTAAAAATCAACGGTACAATTTCACCATCCATGGCTTATCTGATCCCTCTATACGGTTGTCACTGTACATCCCCTTAAAGTGGGAAACCCATATGTTTGGTGGTATGGTGTAGTTAACCTTGGAGTTTACTGATCATTTGAGAAAGTGTCTATTTACTATCGCCCAAAACTTGGAATTGTTAGTTAGTACACACGTCTGCAGTATGTCCTCCCATGCCGGCACCTTAATTTCTTTTTGCCACTGCAATGTTGCTGATTTATATCCTTTCCTGTATTCCCTAATCCTTGCTTCATCCCTGGGCTGCTGCTTCAGCACTTCCATTAAATTTCTATGGGTTCTGGAGCAGCTACCATTGAACCATTTAACTTCCTTAATATTCCCAGGTTTGTCACAGGACAGGAGGTTGGCAGCGATCTTTACGTAGAGTCTACCAAAGGTGTTGAGGACCTCCTCATCCTGCGGGCCATTTTCTAAATAGAGTGCTATATCTCCAGCATTTGTTGTGTAGAGGTTTTCTAGAAATGCCCCTTATAATAACCTGCCTTACTTCAGACTCTGAGCTTGATCCTTGGTGCCAAGACTTTCTTTATATGCATAGGTGGGCGGTACAGGTGAGCATGGTGGGGCGGAGTGGTGGGGCTGGGTGCAGATGGGTGGAAGGCGGGGAAGTTGACAGATGACGGAATAGGTATAATTAAATAAATAAAAAGTACCCATTCCGTCGTCTGGTGACTTCCCCCCTGCCACGCCCTGCCCAGCCCAGCCCACTGCCCTTACCTGTGCAGGCAGCCACTGATTTGATGGACATTTTTTCCCCATGGTGTCCTGAATAAAATCCCAGGATAATACCAACATTATAGGGTTCCAAGATACACTCAGTTGTTTTATTTTCATGCCAAAGGGGCGTATAAGATACTAAAGTCAATTAGAGAAGAACAACCCCTTACAGTAAAAGGAGTGGTGGCTTCACCCTCCTTAATCTGTTCTGGACAGAACAGGTTTTTGGATGCCAATATCTCCTCCGGGTTCCGGCAGGGATTGCATCAAATGAGCATTTCGAAAGGACACACCCCTGCTAACGCAGATGTATGCCAACGTCGCACATTATCATAACCTGGTAATAGGTGACCTTTTCTCCAGAAAAGCTTCCACAAAATATTTCAGAGCATGAATGTGTTTTGTTTCTGTTTGCCTGCAGAAGAAATTATAAAAGTTCACCACCAACAGGAGAGGATTTTTCTGTTGAGCGTTAGTTCGGGTACTAGGATATTTCGCGAGGTGTGTTCCACCAAAGAGGTGGTACAGAGAATCTTAAGGGAGACTAAGAGTAGAAGAGTAAGACCACACTTGGCTTTCCCTGCAGGCAAAGGAAACGCAGCTTTAAAAAACGACGAGAACACATCTATAAGGAGCGAGTTTTCCATGTTCCATGTTTCCTACATAGCTGTGGTGGCCCCAAAAACATCTCAGCCACCTTTGGTCATCCAGGTTTGCCTTTGACCCGGCAATGTTCCAGGTCATGACTTTAAATGTGGTAGGGGTGTGTGAACTCGAGCTTTTAGATATGCCGACCCCCCAAGCCAAAGAAGTCTGATACCTAGGGTTAATAGAATCGATTTGTGGTGGCAACAGTCAGTCATAGTCATCCAACCTACCCACTGGTGCAAACCTATTGCAAAGTAGTTATTCCAAAGCAGACTCATCACTCTGGGCCTTCTGATCCCTCACAGGTGGGTCTTGTGGAGCTCCATCCTGAGCCTGCTAGCCCAGAATAATTGGGGGGATAGAAATACTGTAGGATGGCAATTCTAATCTTTTTTCCATTGTCCTCTGTAACAAAATTGCTCTGTGCAAATGTATTGGAGAATCTTGGGTGCCTGAAGGTAACAGCAATGCAATCCCCCGGCAGGGATTGCATCAAATGAGCATTTCGAAAGGACACACCCCTGCTAACGCAGATGTATGCCAACGTCGCATATTATCATAACCTGGTAATAGGTGACCTTTTCTCCAAAAAAGCTTCCACAAAATATTTCAGAGCATGAATGTGTTTTGTTTCTGTTTGCCTGCAGAAGAAATTATAAAAGTTCACCACCAACAGGAGAGGATTTTTCTGTTGAGCGTTAGTTCGGGTACTAGGATATTTGGCGAGGTGTGTTCCACCAAAGAGGTGGTACAGAGAATCTTAAGGGAGACTAAGAGTAGAAGAGTAAGACCACACTTGGCTTTCCCTGCAGGCAAAGGAAACGCAGCTTTAAAAAACGACGAGAACCCATCTATAAGGAGCGAGTTTTCCATGTTCCATGTTTCCTACATAGCTGTGGTGGCCCCAAAAACATCTCAGCCACCTTTGGTCATCCAGGTTTGCCTTTGACCTGGCAATGTTCCAGGTCATGACTTTAAATGTGGTAGGGGTGTGTGAACTCGAGCTTTTAGATATGCCGACCTCCCAAGCCAAAGAAGTCTGATACCTAGGGTTAATAGAATCGATTTGTGGTGGCAACAGTCAGTCATTGTCATCCAACCTACCCAGTGGTGCAAACCTATTGCAAAGTAGTTATTCCAATGCAGACTCATCACTCTGGGCCTTCTGATCCCTCACAGGTGGGTCTTGTGGAGCTCCATCCTGAGCCTGCTAGCCCAGAATAATTGGGGGGGATAGAAATACTGTAGGATGGCAATTCTAATCTTTTTTCCATTGTCCTCTGTAACAAAATTGCTCTGTGCAAATGTATTGGAGAATCTTGGGTGCCTGAAGGTAACAGCAATGCAATCCCCCTCAGTTTTCCTATCCTCATTGTGCCACAACCAGCCCACTATTCTAGCCATTGAAATATGGGAGGCTTTTATATATCTGTTAGATAACTCACTGGTTATCAAACTATAATTTATTTATTTACCTTATGCATGAGGTCTACTGTGGTCTCTGTGGCTCTCTGCTTAATGGGTGGTACCCGCAATAGGATGATAATAAGGGGGCTGATTTAAGTTGTAAATGTAATACTGTTGTGTCCCCCAACTGTGCTATTGGAGAGCCCTGCCTTGTAGTATGCATAGCCTCAGTAGTCTGACACAGCACCCTTGGGGGACCCTATTGTCCTTTTTGGCCCACTAGCGTAATCTGCCTTGGGCCCTATATTGCTTCCCCCATGATGATATTAGAGCACCTGTGAGACCTCTCTGGACACCCTGGCCTATGGTGGATATGTCCACTTCCTTGATGCTAGTGGAGCCTGTCTTGTGGCGTAAATGTTGACCTATAACACACAAAACTACTTTCGGTTACTTAATGTCCCTGCTACTCATTATCAGTTCAACATGCTTCATCATTTGACGACTTCTCACACTGGAGTAGGAACAATGCCACTTGTGGGACACCCCCGCGCCGCACGGCCACCAGCTGCTGCGTGTGCCCCTTGCCTGCCCTCTGCCTCGCTGCTGCCTCGTTTGTGCCTCGCTCGCCGGCTGCCGCCGCTGCGAGCGCTTTTTCCCCTTGTTTTGTTTTGTTTTGTCAGGTATTTGTGCTTGTATTGCTGATCTGTGCTTATCTCTGTTTTTTTCCCGTTTTTGTCGCTATTTTGTGCCTGTTTAGATTTGTAACGTGTGTGCTCTCCTTCCTTGTTGTCCGCCTACCGCGCCGCCCCCCGCCCTCCCTTCCCGCCACCGCCGCTTGTCCCCGCCCCTTTTTCTTCTGTAACCCTCCCCGCTCCCGCCTCCCAGCTGCCCCGCCCACCCGCGCACTTGGCCTTAAATGGCGACCGTGCGACGCAGGTGAGTGTGACCCACTTGTGGGACACCCCCGCGCCGCACGGCCACCAGCTGCTGCGTGTGCCCCTTGCCTGCCCTCTGCCTCGCTGCTGCCTCGTTTGTGCCTCGCTCGCCGGCTGCCGCCGCTGCGAGCGCTTTTTCCCCTTGTTTTGTTTTGTTTTGTCAGGTATTTGTGCTTGTATTGCTGATCTGTGCTTATCTCTGTCTTTTTCCCGTTTTTGTCGCTATTTTGTGCCTGTTTAGATTTGTAACGTGTGTGCTCTCCTTCCTTGTTGTCCGCCTACCGCGCCGCCCCCCGCCCTCCCTTCCCGCCACCGCCGCTTGTCCCCGCCCCTTTTTCTTCTGTAACCCTCCCCGCTCCCGCCTCCCAGCTGCCCCGCCCACCCGCGCACTTGGCCTTAAATGGCGACCGTGCGACGCAGGTGAGTGTGACCCACTTGTGGGACACCCCCGCGCCGCACGGCCACCAGCTGCTGCGTGTGCCCCTTGCCTGCCCTCTGCCTCGCTGCTGCCTCGTTTGTGCCTCGCTCGCCGGCTGCCGCCGCTGCGAGCGCTTTTTCCCCTTGTTTTGTTTTGTTTTGTCAGGTATCTGTGCTTGTATTGCTGATCTGTGCTTATCTCTGTTTTTTTCCCGTTTTTGTCGCTATTTTGTGCCTGTTTAGATTTGTAACGTGTGTGCTCTCCTTCCTTGTTGTCCGCCTACCGCGCCGCCCCCCGCCCTCCCTTCCCGCCACCGCCGCTTGTCCCCGCCCCTTTTTCTTCTGTAACCCTCCCCGCTCCCGCCTCCCAGCTGCCCCGCCCACCCGCGCACTTCGCCTTAAATGGCGACCGTGCGAACGCGCAGCGGTCACGCGCAGCGGGCGCGCCGATTGTGCGCCGAAGGCGCGCCAAAGGTAAGCCCGTCTACGCCCGTCCGCGCCTGGACCGCGCCCAGTGCCAGGACCCCTGGCCCCCGAAGACCCCGACCAACCCGCCTGACGTACTCAGCCGCCACCCTCATCGCTCTCAACACCGGCCGACTCCCAGAATGCCACCAAGCCACTCCAAGACGCACCCACGGACCGTTCAGCTGCCACGCCTGCAAGTTCTCCTGCAGCCGGACCAGCCCCGCACCAGCACCCGCCAAGTCGAACTCCAGCAGCACCCACCTCAAGTGCATCCTGCTCAACACCCGCTCCGTCCACAGACACGCCATCGAACTCTGGAACCTCCTCGACACCACAGCCCCTGACGTTGCCTTCCTCACGGAGACCTGGATGAACGCCTCATCAGCTCCCGACATCGCCATCGCTATCCCAGAGGGCTACAAGATCGTCCGGAGGGACCGAAACGCCAACCAGATGGGAGGAGGCATCGCCATCATCCACAGGAACACCATCCGCCTCACGACCAGCACCGACAACACCCTGACCAGCGCCGAACACCTGCATTTCCAGATCCACACCAACCCGAACACCACCCTCAGAGGCACCCTGATCTACCGACCCCCTGGACCACGCACGCAATTCAGCGAGGACATCGCCAACTTCGTCAGCCCGCATGCCCTCCCCTCCGCTGACTACATCCTCCTGGGAGACCTCAACTTCCATCTGGAGAACAACAACGACCACAACACCAGCACCCTGCTCGACAACCTCGCCAACCTGGGACTCAAGCAACTGGTGTCCACCCCCACCCACCTCGCCGGACACACACTCGACGCCGTCTTCTCATCCAGCACAGACATCGACTTCAGCCACGCCACAGAGCTTCAATGGACGGACCACAGCTGCGTCCACTTCACCTTCAAGAGAACAACGACCCACCAACACCAGCAACACACCGCCCGCAGAAGCTGGAACAAGATCACAGCAGACCAGCTCGCCACCTCCCTGAGCCAACACCCTCCTGCCAGCTCAGCGAACCCCAGCCAGGCCGCCGATAACATCACAAAGTGGATCAGCAACTGCGCGGACGAACTCGCCCCGCTGAGGACCCCGCCTAGCAGACCCGGCAGCAAGAAGGCCCCATGGTTCACCGACGAACTCAAGAGCTCCAAGAAGAACTGCCGAGCCCTCGAGAAAGTCTGGAAAAGGGATCCGACACCGGACAACAAGACCTCCTACAAACTTGCCACCCGGAAACACCACCAGCTGATCCGCGCCGCCAAGAGAACAGCATTCAAGGACCGGTTGGACAACAACGCACACAACAGCAAGGAACTCTTCAACATCGTGAAAGAGCTTTCCAACCCCAACGCAGGAAACAACGACATCACCCCATCGCAAGACCTCTGCAACTCCCTCGCCTCCTACTTCCACAACAAGATCACAGACATACACAGCAGTTTCAACAACCAACCAACGCACACCACGACCGACCAGCCACCCCCCCCCCACCACCACCCTCCACGCCTGAACCCCGATCAGCACAGAAGACACCATCCGCACGATGAACTCAATCCACTCCGGATCACCAACCGACCCCTGCCCCCACCACATCTTCAACAAGGCCGACGCTGTCATCGCACCCCACCTGCGAGACATCATCAACACATCCTTCGACACCGCCATCTTCCCCGAGAGCTGGAAACACGCCGAACTCAGCGCTCTACTCAAGAAACCAACAGCGGACCCCACCGACCTCAAGAATTACCGCCCCATCTCGCTTCTCCCGTTTCCAGCCAAAGTCATCGAGAAGACCGTCAACAAGCAGATGGCCGCCTTCCTCGAGACGAACGGATCCCTCGACCCCTCACAGTCCGGCTTCCGAGCCAAACACAGCACCGAGACCGCCCTCATCGCCGCCACCGATGACATCCGAGCCCTGATGGACAATGGAGAAACAGCGGCCCTCATCCTCCTAGACCTCTCCGCGGCATTCGACACGGTCTGCCACCGCACCCTAATACGGCGCCTCAGCAACATCGGAATCCAGGACAAGGCGCTGGAATGGATCATCTCCTTCCTCGACGGAAGAACACAGCGAGTCCGCCTACCACCGTACAAGTCAGAGGCCTCCGAAGTCATCTGCGGCGTCCCCCAAGGATCATCCCTGAGCCCCACCCTCTTCAACGTCTACATGAGCCCCCTCGCGGCCATCGTACGCAAACACCACCTCAGCATCATCTCCTACGCCGACGACACCCAGCTGATCCTCTCCCTGACCAACAACCCCGCCGCCGCCAGAGCCAACCTACACGAAGGGATGAAAGAGGTAGCCGAGTGGATGACGACCAGCCGCCTGAAACTGAACTCGGACAAGACGGAGGTCCTCATCCTGGGCTCCTCTCCCTCCGCCTGGGACGACTCCTGGTGGCCTCCCGCCCTGGGCACCGCACCCGAACCGACAGACCATGCACGTAACCTGGGCTTCATCCTGGACTCCTCCCTCTCCATGACCAGGCAAGTCAACAGCGTCTCCTCGGCGTGCTTCAACATCCTACGCATGCTACGGAAGATCTTCTGGTGGATCCCCACAGAGACCAGGAAGACCGTCACCCAGGCCCTCGTCACCAGCCGACTGGACTACGGCAACGCCCTCTACGCCGGGACCACCGCCAAGCTCCAGAAGAGACTCCAGCGGATCCAAAACGCCTCAGCCAGACTCATCCTCGACATCCCACGATCCAGCCACATCTCCGGACATCTGAGAGACCTTCACTGGCTCCCCATCAACAAGAGAATCACCTTCCGCCTCCTCACCCACGCACACAAAGCCCTACACGACCAAGGCCCGAGCTACCTCAACAGCCGAGTCAACTTCTACGCTCCCAAACGCCACCTCCGATCAGCCAACCACGCCCTCGCCGCCGTCCCCCGCATCCGAAGAGCAACCACAGGAGGAAGGTCCTTCTCCTACCTGGCCGCCAAGACCTGGAACTCCCTCCCGTCCGACCTGCGCCTGACCCAAGACCACCTCTCCTTCAGGAAGAAGCTGAAGACCTGGCTGTTCGAGCAGTAGCGGCACCCCCCCCCCCCCAGCGCCTTGAGACCCTACGGGTATGTAGCGCGCTTTATAAGTGTCACTGATTGATTGATTGATTGATTGATTGATTGACCTAACAGGCTCAATGGAGGGCAGCTACTCTTAACCCCAAATGAATCACTTGAACCCCTAGCTAATTAATTTTGTTAACAAAATACTTTGCTTGGGGTCAAGTGATTTATTGGTTTTCATGTTATAATTCAACGTCTGTGTTTTTAACCATACCAGGAGAACTCTTTATTAAACTAGGTTTGGAGTATACCTCTAGGTATTTTTAACAATATATTCTCCTGCCAAATCAACAGGACAAAAGATTTTGTCCTGGCAATAGATTTCTAAGAACTTCCAGGGTTTAGAGTAGCTAACCTCGGTTGAGTCCACTTAGGTGGCATAACTGAAACTTGTTTGGACACATTTCACCTTTTTGTGGCAATCCGAACGGAAGCTGCTTCTGGTGTTGCACACTTCCTGCCCACCCTTGGTGCCACAAGGAAACGCCATCTTTGCAAGATGGCGTTCTAGTTCCTCTGGTGCACAGGGATATTTGCAGCGACGGCTCGTGGAGGGAGTTACGGTGGGGCAGGAGGGCGGGGAGGGGGAGGGGCAGGGCGGAGGTTGCTAAAAACCGGCATATGGATAATTGCAGGTAAGTAAACAATTTAATTAATAAAACGAATTTCGTAGTGCGCCTTGCATCGCAAAATGCAATGCAGTGCGAGCTACGAAATTCGTTTTATTAATTAAATTGTTTACTTACCTGCAATTATCCATATGCCGGTTTTTAGCAACCTCCGCCCTGCCCCTCCCCCTCCCCGCCCTCCTGCCCCACCGTAACTCCCTCCACGAGCCGTCGCTGGATATTTGAATGCGCGCTGCGGGGAGGTAAGCGCCTTAGAGGTTAGCTTCTCTCCGCGACGCACCTTACGTCGAATGCTGCTATTATTTTAATCTTTTGTGCTGCTATCATTTTAATCGTTTGTGCTGCTATTTTAATATTTGTCCTCATACCCACATTTTAAAATCACTGAAGCTTGTTTGCTCACATTTCACCTGTTTGTGGTGATCCGAACGGAAGCTGGTGCTGGTGTTGCACACTTCCTGCCCACCATTGGTGCCACAAGGCACCGCCATCTTGGGGAGTTGGCGTTCTAGTTCTTCTGACACACGGGGCTATTTGAATGCGTGCTGCGTGGTCACGCTGCTGGCGTGTCTAAGGCTAGCCCGTCTGTGCCCGTCAGCATCCCAGAAATGCCAGTCATGCTGCTCGTGAGTCCTCTGTAATCAGATGAAGTTATACTGCGGCTTCTCTACGGGCCCTTGATTATACTCCTGATTGCCACATAGGGAGTTGGGATGTGGCTAGGGCATCAAAACAGGCTTGTCAATCCTGCAGGTTTAAGCTGTCCCTGGGCTCTGACCTTTTAGATAGTAACGGCTGCCCCCTGGCCAGCGGCCTAGGGCCCCTCCGATTCGGGCTGCCACTATTAATGTGCGTTCTCTTAGGAAACACCATGCTGATGTCCTCGACCTTTTAGAGGATAATTCACTTGACCTGCTGTTTTTAACTGAAACCTAGCTGGATCCCTCTTCGGATCCGATTGTAAAGCTTGCCACACCTCTGGGTGGGCTTTAAGACATCTAGAGCTGATTGCCCGGTGGGGAGACGAGGTGGTGTTGCTAGTATTTATAAAAACAAGTGGGATCTCTGTAGGGGGGATGCAACTTCATGGGGTGTATGCGAGACTCTGGACTTCATTATTTGCTTCTCAGCCCACTTCACACTAGGAGGCTCCCTGTTATCTAGGCCCCCCGGCCCAGTGGGACCTTTTCTCCACACCTGGGGAGACTCTGTTATCTTCAGGGCAGTTAGTTGTGCCCATTATATGGTCTTGGGTGACCTTAATGTCCATCTCAATCACCCGGACAGTAAGGATGCGCATGACCTGCTGGATATTTGACATCTTGCTCAGCTTGACCAGCATGTCTGCCTTCCAACTCATGAATCTGGCCATATACTTGACCCTATGTGTACTTCCCTATCCTATCAAGGACCTCCTGCCCGGTCTCCTGGTCGGACCATTTCATAACCCACTTCTCATGGGAGTTGTCTAATACTGAGCCTTTAGCCCGCTAATGTTACAAATCAGCCTTTGGTAAAATGTTCCCACTTGAACTTAATATGGCCCTGGAAGCTTCTAGGCCTAACCTGGTAGGGGAGTTTGAGGAACTTTTGCCTGGATTCTCTAGCTCGGTCTTGAATGCAGTTGCTACAGTAGCCCCTCAACGCCCCATTAGATTGGCTCGGGAATCTCCGTCCAAACCCCGGTTCAATTTAACCCTCAAGGCCTTCAAACATGACTGTAAGACCCTTGAATGGGCCTGGTGGAGAAGTGAGTATTGCCTGGTTGACAAGGGATGCTCAGAGACAAGCAGAAAAAATACTATGCAGCCATTAGTTTGACCAAAGGGCAATTTTACACTACCCGCATTGAATTAGCCAGTAACAACTTTAAGGAAATTTTTGCTATTGTCCAGAGCTTCATGTCCCCTCTGGCCCAAGCAAGTGTGGAGCCATCTTCACCTTCCTGGTGTAACAGTCGCTCCTGTTGTTTTAGGGATAAGATTTGGTCTATCCAACTGCATTTACTCCCCGCGACATCAAAATGGAGGTTGACACAGCCCATTCCTTGTCGGTATTTAGGCAAGTTGACCCATTGGACTGTCTTAAAATCGCCCTCGGACCCATGTCCAGCGAGGATACTGGCAGCAGTTGCAGGGGTCACAAACATAGAAGTGAATACCATTATTAACATGTCTCTCCAGAAAGCTGTGGTACCACTGGCTTGGAAGGAGGCTAAGATCTTGCAACTCCTAAAAAAAGCTGTCACTGGACCCTCTTTGTCCAGGGTATTACTTGTCTATATCCCTCCTTCCTGCTTTGGCAAAGGTGTGTGAGAAGGTGGTAAATAAATAGCTCACTGATTTTGTGGATAGGGAGGTGCTCCTGCAACCAGCCCAATCAGGGTTCCGGGCGTCCCATAGTACTGTAACAGTGCTGATTGAGGTGGCGGAGGCCATCCAGGAGTGTTTGGACGCCGGCAGGAGAGCTGCATTAATGTTGCTCGACCTCTCGGTGGCGTTCGACATGGTCCCGCACTCACTTCTCCTGTCACGTCTGTCCAAGTTTGGTCTGTCGGGTGCCGTGTGGGACTGGCTCCGGTCCTTCCCAGAAGGGCGGGTTGAGCAGATCTGAATTCCACCGTCCTCCTCCTCCTCTCAGCCAGTAATGATGGGTGTCCCCCAGGGTTCCGCCCTTAGACCCCTGCTTTTTAATATCTACGTCACTTCTCTGATTTATCTGGCAGAGAGGCTAGGGGCCAAGGTGATGGCTTACGCTGGCAACACCCAGCTGCATTTTACTTGGGACAAATATGCAGACTCTGTACTACTGGTTAATCATTGCCTACCTTACATCTTTAAATGGCTGGCGGAAGTGTAATGGAGAAAAGTCAGAGATTCTGCTATTTGGTAAATTCCCCTTAACTTCAGAGAGCAGCTCTGGCCTCCTGGGTTTCCAATACCCACCTCGTCAGGGAAGTCGGCCAAAAATCTGGGGGTTTGGTTTGATGAATGTCTTTCCTTCTCGACACACTTCAAGAAGCTGACTGGCTGCTGTTTCAGCCTGCTTAAAACCCTCTGAAGATTCTTCTCCCTCTTACCTCAGACAGCGAGGAAAATGGTCCCCTGTGCGCTGATTCTGTCACGGCTGGACTATGCCAATGGCCTTTATGCCAGTATCCCAGGCTACCTGTTGAAGAAGTTACAGGTGGTTCAAAATATGGCAGCCAGACTCTTATTGGGCATGTTGGTCAGGAGCAGTGTTCATCAACAGTTGCGCTCTCTCCACTGGCTCCCCATGGTGGATACAGTCACATTTAAACTTCGAGCTTTAGCCCACCATGCTCTCCACGGTTGTGGTCCTCTCTACTTGCAGAGGCTTCCCTTCTTTTATGTTCCCTCGCGCTCCCTGCGATCCTCGTCCTTATGTTATGCTCAGGTCCCCCGTTTCAAGCTTCAGAGGATAAGGGGGCAGCTCATTTGCAGTATAAGCAGCGGTTGCTTGGAAAGCTCTTCCACTGGCCCTGCGTACCATCCAGGACCCAGTTGTGTTCAAGAGGAAGTTGAAAACACATATATTTCCTTGAAGCTTTCTGCCCATACCCCGCCAGGCTCCGCACCGGGACACTCATGAATAGCCAGGCACATTACAAATTCATATAACATAACATAATATTGTTCCTAATACAGTGTGAGAGATCATCAAATGATGAAGCATGCCTTGATAAGTTAAGGGTGAGACAACCTCTCAAAACTCTTTTGATGACCCTCTCCGAAAGAAGTCCTGATACTAATGGGTAGCAGGGATATTAAGTAACCTCAAGTAGTTTCATGTGTAATGGGTTTTGTGGTTGTACCTCGTACTCCCTGTGTGGGAATATAGTAAATGATGATCTAACTTTGCCTCAATCCCATCCAGGCATGTCATAGCGGGTGCCAGTAGACCATTTAACATTGCTTCAAACCTTGGGATCAATTTGTCAATGACCTGGGCCATAAAGCAGTCAACACCGCATCCGGAGAGGCATCCCCCCATTTCTGTGTTAATGGTGTCCTTCTTCACCCTCCCTTTTCTTTTAACCAGTGGTTCTTCAAGTGGGATGTTGTCAGTAACAAGAGAGTCCCCCACATCCTCTATGTGGCTGGAGGTGGGGGGGAGCTGATTTCCTGATGGTGTGGTGACCGTCTCCTCGGCGTCTGGGCCAAACCCGATTTCCCTCTAGGGGTCTCCAGGGAAAGTCACTGCCCTCACCATGAACGAGTCTATAGTTGTGATGGTATCTCCACCCACAGTATCTGCCCTCGTCTTGCTTTTGCCCATAGTTTCTTATTTAGCAGAGATGCCGAACAGATAACTTTTATCTTACAGGTTAAAGGGAGGTGGTCCAGCCCAGCCTCTGTCGGGCTATGACGGACACGTTCTTGGCACGTGCTCATGTCCGGATGCGTCCCATGTAGCAGGTACCCCAGTGTAAATACAAAGGCACCTCCGAGTGCAAAAGAAGCAGCTTTGGTGGCGTCTTGCTGTGGGGCCTACCGAGGCTTGCGGTCCAGACCCCCTCTCACCAGCAGTGGCAGTGGTCTGGTCTCTCTCCTATGCAAGGGGTAGTTTAAGGTTGTCTCCGGGCACGAAACAAGCAGAGTTGGTGGTGTTTTACATCTGGGCCTACCAGGGCTTGTGGTTTGCCCCCCTCTCACCAGCCGCAGTCTGTCTCACATGTCATATAGCCTCTTCAAAATACCCCAAAAAAAGCATTTTATAAACAGACGGGGGGTTTCTCGTTAGTGAATTAGAATTATTGTAATATCACTGTGTTGATTGGCATTTATTAAAAGTGGAAGTTGTCAGCCTAAACTTACTAGGAACATTCAGCTACCCTCTTACACCAATGAAATTAATAGGCTAAGAGGCAAATCAGTTGTCATGTGCGCCCTATAAGTGGCCTAGATTTTTTATTGCATTTTTCACCAATTCTTTACCAAAATGAGCTTTAAAATGCTCATTTTGTTTTTCATGTTAAGGTATGTAGGAGCATAAATTATCTCCCGGAATCTTGCAGATAACAGACGCACAAGGTTTGAGGGTTTAGACGATCCTAAGCTAAATCCTTCAGGTAGATACTTTCACCCCAGTTATTTGTACGAAGCCCCTTAGGCGATGTTCCAAATTGTTGCTGTACACTGTAATTTGGCATATATTTGTGTGTTTGCATAGTAGTTAGTGATATGTGTGCTAAATAAAGTACTCTACTATCTATCTAAGTAAAACTACTGGCTTAAGATTGATTTAAGCGTATCATTCTAGTATGCTTGACTGGTCTTGGTTGCTATGGTCGACGTTTTTGCTAATGTGCAAACTTGGGAGCAACTTAATTTAAATATTAATTACTTGTATGATGAATTCTAGTTGCATCCAATCAACTAATAACATTGCACGTAAAAGGACTTTGCTGAATCACTTAGAAATGCTTGTTAAGTTGTGCAACAAACAATTTTTATAAGAAACACCATTTTATTAAAATGGATGATGTTTCTGATGAACTGTTCAGCCTTCTCCTGCTCATTCCTCCCCTCCTCCCCCCCCCCCCCATTCAATGTTCCCCTAAGGGACTTCCCCGCACAAAATATCGCTGTCTTCACAAAGCACAGAACACTATATAGCTATTTTCATTTCAGCACATACATTGTAAATTAAACTTTCTTCATGTTTTGAGTGTAAACATTTCAAGGCCTTTCCGCTGTAGCTTCCTGATGTGGGCCTGGTAGAAACACTGGTGTATGGGATTTTACTTAACCAATGATGTATAATGTTCAGCAACAGCGTAGAATCTGCTATAGGCAGCGTAGAAGGAGGGTTAGTTTTAAGTGTATTAGAATGACATATAATTCTCTCATTTGCTTAGAGTGTGTTACCTTTAGTCATACCACTGCTAGTTTGCAGTTTTCATTATTTTTAATGCTAGACATGTGTATAGAAAACCTTGGTTTTGGAGTGAGCTGGAAGTCTTTCCGAGTTCTTCCTGGAATTGTGTCTGATTTGTGAGATACTTTTCCCTTGCTACTAGAAATGCTGTTAATGTTCCTTGGGATCATAACAGAGACTTTCGGAGTTCTTTTTGGAACTCTGTCCTTTTTATATTGATTTTGCTTCACTTTTGACTTAGAAATATTCTGATTTATGATAATGTACTCTGTATTTATGTCTCCATGGCATTTAACAATTATTCTGTATCGCTTGACTTTGAGAAATCGTAATAACTATTCTCTGGATTAAAACGTATTTATTGAGTGGTGCCAATTAATATTTAGTCTGCCAATTATGTTAGGCCTCATGTTGAGAAAGGTGATGATTCTCGCAAGGTCAAGGGCGCTAAAGCAGAACCACCGAAGGAAAATTTTGTGGCAATCTAAATTTTGCATTGGACTTTTAGGGCATTGCAATATTGGGGTACAATCTCCCACAATATCATGGGATTCAGTTATAAAAGTGATAGTTGGTCCTCAGTTTGAGGGCATTTGGAACAGATGCCCAAGGATATTGGAGATAGAATATCTGTAACTTAATTGCTCTGGGACACCCGAACAATATTTCTTAAAACAGCCATAACGTACACCTGTACAATTATTACCCCCCCCCCCCCCCAAGCACAGATATAGATGTTACATGTATTTTAAAAACTTTAAGTTGAAGGAGAGGGAAAATTGTGCAATCATAATTTGGGTAACTATTCTAAATTGTGAAACATTGAGTGAAAATATGCGAAGTTGTCATTTATTTCATATTTTAAGGTGAAATGTATCCTCGCCTTAACTTTCAATGCAAGAAGATTTTTAAAAAAGAGCAAAAAACTAAAGTGCTGCTTCCATTCTGTTTATTTGTGATGTTCTCTTTCTCCCGTAGAAGGATTGTTATCAAATCAGACTTGAAATTACATGATATGTCGTAAGGGTGTAATTTTGGGTATCTCGAGCTACAAGCATAACATGATCTGCTGGAAATTACGCGAGGTTATGCCAATATAGTGACAATCTCACAATTCAGACCTTTCATTTTAAGATTCTCTTCACATGAAAAAACATTTTTTAAATTACTACAAACACACTTAAATTTCACTTTTTTCATGAAAAACCCTGCTACATCTTTTAAAATCGGGCCCAATATTTATTTGTTAATGCAGTCTTAATATGTAAGTACATTTCAGTTTAGTGGCAAAGTGAACAGTATATAATTAAACCACAGTTAAGACCAACATGTGCATGTCGTGACACAGCTCATTATGCCTTTATCATCTCTTAACAGCTTTTGATTTTGTTTGAAACTCATCCTCAGAAATGTAATGCCTTGTAGATAAAAATATGTATTTGCCAATTGACTCATCGTTTTGTTAATTCCCAATAACAGATACTAAAGAACTTCATGGACGCTCAGCAAAAGCCTTATATGATCATGAGGCAGGTAAGTAAAGTTAAACTATTTTTAACATGTATACCTACATATCTTTTGACTTAAAGTTATAAAATGGTTAATTTCAACAGATGTACTATTCTACAATCCAATAAGAAATCCATCAAATGCAAGGTATTATAGTCGTGGTGGACCTCAAGTGAACAGATTTTAATAATAATTTGGGTTGCACATGTGTAGTGGAGAGCAGCATAGTGTCTTTCAGCTGAAATGAAACACCTGTTTGAGTGCAACATGTTCTACATTTCTTTTGTTCAAGGACATTTTGTTTGTTCACAGTTTTACTTTAGAGATTACAATAATAAAAACTCTTTACTCGGCCACAACATATATGTGATAAACAGTGATAAACTAATTACACGTTTAATATTCATTTTTAAAATTTTAGAAGACATTTAAGATGTCTGCATTGCTTCAAGCTAAAAGGACCATTGAAATAAGAAGCATTCTCGTTATTAATTATCCTACAATAAAGTCTCAATGGGATATTGCATCGCTAGGTGAGATAAATGAGGGTTGACTGTTGTAACACAGCTGTGCTCTCGCAACTACAGTAAGGTGTCACAAAAATTAGTACAATGACCAATGTGATTCAATGAACAGAAGCAGATTGGCTAAGTTGCAAGAAGTCACTCTTGTTAATGTAATCCGCCCTATTAGGTGGGTCAAAATCTTCAGAAATTATCACTTGATACCGGTCGCCGTCTTTTGTAAACGGATGGTCCGTTTACGAAAGACGGCGACCGGGAATCACCAGAGGAGGGATACCGCACTACTGCATACCGCGAGTGAGAGAACGTACCCGTTTTCTGAAAGTACCGAAACAGTTGGATCCCCTCCCGGTTACTGCCTGATACACACCCGTATCAAGTGATAATTTCTGAAGATTTTGACCCACCTAATAGGGCGGATTACATTAACAAGAGTGACTTCTTGCAACTTAGCCAAGTGGATATACCGCCCCCACTGACCAATAAGACTTGAACCTGTACACTCAGTGTCTCTCTCTAATCTACCCACATAGAACGCCACTACAAGTTCCAGACTATTCTCAACCCATTCGTTTGGAGTTGAGTCCAAAGCCCTGAAGAGTCGTGTTGACTCAACTGTACACGACGAAACACGTGTCGGCTTACTGTGATTGTTCTTCAAGTCTGGACACAATAAACCGTCATCTTGTTGTGACAAGAAATACACCGAAGAATCTGCTTCTGTTCATTGAATCACATTGGTCATTGTACTAATTTTTGTGACACCTTACTGTAGTTGCGAGAGCACAGCTGTGTTATTGTTGTTAAGTTATTGACTTTTTAGACGGTTAAGGGTGTTTTCCGTCTGCTCTTCACGCACTACCCATCGACTATTTTCACGACACACTAACGTAAAAATTGAGGCAGTGCGCCCCTAGTATCTGAGTTTTCTAAAAAAAAACTGAACAGTTCACGAGGGTTGACTGCTGTTCTAAACGCAGGTTTCAATACTTTAACTTCCAGTAAGAGGTCCGTCAAATACGGGGGGTAGCGTGGTTAGCCAGCCAAGATGGCAGGCATGAACTAGCAAGGCTCCGTCTGAATGCCCTGTTATCCGTCTTTAATCCTCTGCTAGCAAATGCATTGCAGTGTGCCGCTGTTTCCTGCCTTCGCTACCTCGCTGGCCCTCCTGATGCAGTGATTAGGGGGCTGAATTATGGTGAGGCCCGACCGCCTCACGGTTTTGCCGAACTGAGACAGCGAACCTAAGTAACTCGCTTGCCCGTAAACTGGGGGCGGGCCACCTGCCGACATTGTCACATCAAGCCTGGGACCCCATAGCAAGTGATTGCCACCCTGGTAGGGACACCGACTGGGGTCAGCCACTGCCCCATGTGAGCAGAGTAGAGCTACACACCTGTAGTGTATTCCCAATAGGCTCTCCCCATTGGAATAATACATCCTATAGATTTGACGTAGGACTTAGGTCGACTAGGTCTCTGTTGAATATATTAGACTTAATTGTGAGTGCTAGCTAGCTCAGAGGTCACTAGAAACTTTCTCGAATAAACAAGAATAGATTAGTTTCTGACAACCGCATAAACATGACAACTTTGTTTCCCTAAGAATAAAACTGATCTTCACAGTCGTGGAAACAATAGATAGATATTTTACTAAGTCAATCATGCATGCTTTGTTTCATCAGAGGTGCAGAGAAATAGATAGGCGTTTTCAATAAAAGGATTTAATGAACAGTCTTCTTTCTCATGAAAGTAAAGTGAACTGCTACAATCGTAAAACTAGCTGCAAAGTGCAATGCGTACAGTAAGAAGAGTATTGTAAAATAATACAGTAAAAGCATTGTATGGTTTCTAAACCAACGACACATACATACATAAATAACAAAGGCTAAAATGTGCTCAACTGGTGCTTCTAAAATACGCCTACCCCAATGTACCTAACATAAGTCTAGTACGGGGGAAGAAGTAAGTGAGGTGTAGCATAGGTTTAGTTTTCTTTGCCAAGAATCTATCCAAGATTTCTCTTAGGGTCTAATCAGCTCCGTACCTTGGTTTTAGGATGAAGGAGGGCTGGTATCTCTGTCGCAGACTCTATTTCCCAACACCCCACGAGGGGAGCTTGGAAACACTGGAGCTGGATTCTCGCCGGGAGAAATGCAGCCTCTTCATCAGTGCGTCAGCTGGAGGGTCGGCTTCTTTCGGCACTTGCTGTAGCGAGCTGTGTCGGGCAAGTAGATAGTCAAACTGCCCCGAACCTCTGTGTGCTTGCTAGGGTAAGTGTAGGCATATTTATACCTTGAAGGTGCCTAGTGTGAAGTAAAGTCGGACATAATAACGTAATCAAAGAACCCCATGGGAATGGTAGTTCTTTGAAAACTACATGATTTCTGGGACAAATCAATATTGAAGCAAGGGGATGTCCCTGACTGCTGAAGCAGAGTTTTCCAAGAAATCGTTGTGGCTTTTTGGAACAAGTAGAAGTAGCCATGCCTGTATTTGGACTGGATGGGTTATGTCTAAATATGGGTATGATTTCTATGCCTAAATAAGGGGAATGTGAATTATACCTATATAAGGGCATGAATTGGTAAAACACCCTTGGATTCTAAAATGCTACACAATGGGCCGGCCTCTTGGTTGGCGCCAGGATGGCTGCTTCTACTCCTTACCAGGATGACCTTAATTGAATTGACCCGGGGCTGTATAAGGCCCAGGTCTGATCAGCACGGGAGGTGGCTGGAGAGGACTGCGCTGCTCGGGGGTCTCCCACTCCACCCTGACCAGAGACTGAGCCAGCAGCCTTGGTGCAGCGTCGCTACCAGGCTGGTAAGTGAGCAGGGCACGAGGTTGGGATGTGGCCCAGGATTGCTCACAGCTGCACACACGATGAGCTCAGTGGCATTTCAGGTGTGAGGAGCATAGGCCCTGACAGGTGTTGTGACAGTCCCAGCCGCATTGTTTGAAGTGGACCCTGTGGGCGGTGCACGCCCAAAGCCTATATTGCATCTAGTGGGCGCAGGGGCACAGTGGTGGTGTCTGATCCAGGGCCCCAAGCGGGTCTAGACATCACAATCTGTTGTGGTGTGGGGCAGCGTCGTGAACTGACATGAGTGGTGGTTACCTGGTGAATGAGGGGGGCACGAGGGTGGAATCTGGCCCAGGTCCCCTGGTCACGACAGCTTCTGGGAGGGGAGGAGGGGGTAACCAGCAGCGTGGTAGCCCCACCCCTTTATTTATACCCATCACCCGTATTCTGAAGGAATACAGGAGCAGCACCATAGGGGCCTGTGAGGGGAGGATTCTCGCCTGGTGGATGAGCAGGGCATAAGAGTAGGGTAAGGCCCAGGCTCCCTTCTGACATACATTTGCCTGTCTCCTGCAGAGGCTTGATCACACAGTTACTTTGCTGGGTGCTGCACTGGCTGGATCCCAGTGGACACTGGCAACTGGGAAGGACAAGTGGCCTGGAAAGGTTCTTGTTGGGCTGAGGGTCCTCGGCTGCACTACAAGGCCCCCTGTCCTGTCTGGTGATCAAGTGAGGGCAAGCTGGTGTCGTCAGGCCCAAGCCAGGCCCAAGCCCCCACTTAATGGACATGTTCGCTGAGGACCATGCGAGCGATTTAGTAAGGTCTGCCCTAACCAGTCCCTGGCAGCCAACAGTGGCTGTGTGTGTTGTGTAGACCTAAGCTGTTCCTCTCTAGACTGAAAGGTTCCTACTTGGGGATGAGACTTCCCGACCCATGTGGGGGGGGGCTTCCATCACTGAATCATCCACACACTAAGAAACTTAGCCACACAAAAGTACTGTACACTGACACCCTGCATTCACATTGGGGCCCTCTATCCTCCTGGACACTTTCTTGCATCTTATCCTGTTCCGGCAGAGGACCATTAGGTGGTTGTGACTCTTCCTGCTGACTGCACTGCTCTGGAGCCAGAGACACTGGGACGGTGTGCATCTTCTTCCTTTCGGTGTAGCAAAATTTACGCCATGGCCACCTAGCCATGGGACATCTTAACTCCACTGGGACATGGCTACTGCCCCTGTCAAGACTGCCCTGCACCGACTGCTGGAGGTGCACACGGGACCGGAACCTCCCCATACTGAAGTGTCACTGGGCACCAAGCTGGACACAGACCTGCAAGCTGTGTAGAAGATAGATTCCACGGTTGACTTGACTCGCTTATCATTGGAGGGGCAGATTGACAAGATTACGGCAGACTTTAATCTCCATTATGCAGACCATTGCAAGCTCACAGAGAAGGTACGGGACACCGAACTTACACTGTCTGAACTCCAGCCCATCACCCAAGAACACACAGCCGAGACCCAGTCATTAGTTGATCAAGTTCACACCCTGGATCATAAGGTTGAGAATGCTGAAGGCTGGTCCGGCAGGAGCAATGTACAGGTGGTGGGGCTCCAGAAGGAGGAGTTGGGTCTGGATGCTGTCTCCTTTAATAAGAGGTGGATCCGTACACTATTACCTGAAGTAGAATTCACATCCTTCTTTTCTGATGAGTGGGCTCACCAGGTCCCAATGAGGAGGACACCGCCGGGCACTCCACCCAGGCCGTCTTATTCGACTCCTGAATTACAGAGACTGCAACACCATCTTGCATGAAACCTGCAAGCTCCTAGAAATTAGGGTGAGCAATGCCTCAGTAATGTTCTTACACAGTTGCAATCCAAAAATAAAGAAATTCCTTTCAAGCAGTCAAGACGCAGCTACACAAACTGGATCTGCATTATTCATTACTGTTCCCCACCCGACTTTGAGTTACCTTTGAGGGATGCACACACTTCTTTGACTCCCCTGAAGAGGCCTGGGACTGGGTGGAGGCAAATGGTTTGACTGCTTCATGGTCCCCACCTGCTGTGACTGCTGAAAAAGGCTGCTCACAGGCACTGCACCGAGGCGGTAGAGGAAGACAGGCAAGGCAGCTCCCCCTTCTGCAAAAAGGTAGTCCCAGACCTGGAACAGATGTTGACAGAACGCCAGAAGGCCCTGCACATCACACAGCGATGCAGTACTGTGTCTCCAGTGCTGAAAGAGATGCAGGTTTATCAAAATCTTCAGTGATGATGGCTCCACTGCCACCTGGCCATAGAGGTCAGACACATTCACTTCCTCAGTGGTCACCCCACAAACAGCTGATGACATTCCATGAACCCTGAACTTGGTTTACCATTATGGGCACTATAGCTCTACAGCATTGTATGCCTTTTTGAATGTGTGATATATGGTTGTTTAACTTTCTGTGATTGAATCCTTGGGGGTTGGGGGCCTAGTTCAGACTAGTGCTCCCCTACATGGGATTCCGGGTGGAAACTCTCTGGCTTGCTGGTTTGTTGTAACCATTAGGTCCTTGATGTATGTAGCCTGCTAGTATATAACGCTCAGCGTGCTGGGGCATGTACTTGGTGGTACACGTACACTCCTATACCCCTTGCCTTAGCCAACATACCCGCTGATTGTTACACTCAGTTCAAAGGTTTGGGCAGTCGCTTTTAGTGCTAGTGCTCTGATAATGTTTTCTAAGTATGGGCGAAATTTGCGAAATCGCGGTCCGCGAAATCATGCGAAAGCGAATTCGCGATCCGCATAATTTGCGAATTCGTGCGAAATTGCACATTTTTGGGTTTTTGCGTGTTTGCGGGGCTTTTTGTGTGTTCGCGGGGCTTTTTGCATGTTCACGGGCCGCTTGCATGGCGAAGTTACCCATGCGGTCGTGTATGGGCACAGCACCCTCTGGTTCACCACTGCCACCCTCTGGTTCATCACAGCACCCTCTGGTTCACCACTGACACCCTCTGGTTCACCCCTGCCACCCTCAGGTTCAGCACTCACCACTGCCACCGTCTGTTAATCACAGCACCCTCTGGTTCACCCCTGCTGCCACCCTCTGGTTCAGCACTCACCACTGTCACCCTCTGGTTCATCACAGCACCCTGTGGTTCACCACTGCCACCCTCTGGTTCACCACTACCACCCTCTGGTTCATCACTGTCCCCCTCTGGTTCATCACTGCCACCCTCTGGTTCATCACAGCACCCTCTGGTTCACCACTGCCACCCTCTGGTTCACAACTGCCACCCTCTGGTTCAGCACAACCACCCTCTTGTTCTCCACTGCCACCCTCTGGTTCATCACTACCACCCTCTGGTTCATCACTGTCCCCCTCTCGATTTATCACAGCACCCTCTGGTTCACCACTGCCACCCTCTGGTTCACCACTGCCACCCTCTGGTTCACCCCTGCCACCCTCAGGTTTGCCCCTGCCACCCTCAGGTTTAGCACTCGCCACTGCCACCCTCTGGTTCATCACAGCACCCTGTGGTTCACCACTGCCACCCTCTGGTTCATCACAGCACCCTCTGGTTCATCACTGCCACCCTCTGGTTCACCACTGCCACCCTCTGGTTCATCACAGCACCCTCTGCTTCACCACTGGCACCCTCTGGTTCACCCCTGCCACCCTCAGGTTCAGCACTCACCACTGCCACCCTCTGGTTCATTACAGCACCCTCTGGTTCACCCCTGCAGCCACCCTCTGGTTCAGCACTCACCACTGTCACCCTCTGGTTCATCACAGCACCCTCTGGTTCACCACTGTCACTCTCTGGTTCACCACTACCACCCTCTGGTTCACCACTACCACCCTCTGGTTCACCACTGTCACCCTCTGGTTCACCACTACCAACCTCTGGTTCATCACTGTCCCCCTCTGGTTCATCACTGCCACCCTCTGGTTCATCACAGCACCCTCTGGTTCACCAGTGCCACCATCTGGTTCATCACAGCACCCTCTGGTTCACCCCTGTTGCCACCCTCTGGTTCAGCACTCACCACTGCCACTCTCTGGTTCATCACAGCACCCTCTGGTTCACCACTGCCACCCTCTGGATCATCACTGTCCCCCTCTGGTTCATCACTGCCACCCTCTGGTTCATCACATCACCCTCTGGTTCACCAGTGCCACCCTCTGGTTCATCACTGCTACCCTCTGGTTACCACTGCCACCCTCTGGTTCACCCCTGCTGCCACCCTCTGGTTCAGCACTCACCACTGCCACCCTCTGGTTCACCACTGACACCCTCTGGTTCACCACTACCACCCTCGTGTTCACCACTGTAGATTATGGGGGAAAGCACACCTGCCGAGCCTCAACTGAGATGAATTAATTTGGGGCTGGTTAATGTGTCACTGAATTTGTGCTTCAAGTCTGGCACCTGCTCCCTTAGCTGTAAGTGCTTCCTGTTGCAGTTATTTTTTATACAGGAGCATTGTGCCATACTTGTAACTATTCTCTGACCCTGCTTTGAGGGTCAGAGCAGGATCAGAGAATAGTAGCAAGTAGGCAACTGAACTCTGGAGGGGCCCCTCAGGAAGCACTACAGGGAATGGTTACAAATTAGCTTGAACTTTTGCACCTGCTAAGTGCTTTCAGTTTTCCAAAATTCGTTTTTTTCTGCCATTTCGCGAGATTCGCGGGCGCAAATTCGTGCGAAATCGAACTTGCAACCCGCAAATTCGTGCGAATTTGCAGATTTCTTTTTTTTTGCGTGTTCGCGTGGTTTTTTGGTTATTCGCGGACCGCTTGCAGCGCACCGAGCCCGAGGTTGCCCATGCGGTCGTGTATGGGCGTGGTCATCTTGTTTGCGTGAAGTGTTTCCATTTCCGGGTGCTAGTTGCATGCTTGCGTCGTATGCGGCACCCGATTTCGTGTTCATGGGCGTTTTTGCGTGCTCGCGGGGGAAATATCGTGTGAACCTCCCCACGCGGTCCTCTATGGGCGCGGCCATCTTGTTTTTCATTTACTGCTGTGGTTTTGGGCATGCTACCTTTCTATCCACCTTACATCTTTGTAATCGCATGTTTTTCTGAACTTTTTTGTTTTTTTTGCTTATTATCTCTCTCTTCAATTTCCTACATCTATATTTTGTGTTTTTTTTAACTTTTTGTTACTTTATTACCTACTTTATTTCTTTCGCTCTCTCTCTTATTTTTTTTCACACCTATTCTTCTTTCCTTCTTCTTGTGCCCGGGACCATGGCTAAGGGAGGCGACATGGGCAAGGGGAAGGGCCCAGCACCCCGTACCTGGCTCCGTTGTGGGCATTTGAGGGGGGAGCTAGTCCAGGCCAGGGACCGGAGGTGGCCGCCTTGATGGTGTTTGTGCAAGTCCACCTCCCGAAGACCGTGGCAGCAGGTGGGCGGATTGCTTCCGGTTACGGCCTCCGGGAGCGTCGCCAGCTGTGGAAGAAGGTGTGCCGGCGCATGTATAAGGAGTCTGGGGTCCGGCGCACC
This sequence comes from Lissotriton vulgaris, assembly GCF_964263255.1. NCBI lineage: Eukaryota > Metazoa > Chordata > Amphibia > Caudata > Salamandridae > Lissotriton > Lissotriton vulgaris. Next base: position 268,723,847 of record NC_141695.1, read on the forward strand.
TACCAGCAAGTGACGCACCTGTGGAGTGACATCCTGGACCGGGAGCATGACATGCTCGACCTGCTAGGATTGGAGATCCCTGACCTTGGTAAGTAGCTATTTAATAACTACTTTTTTTCCTTCTGCTCTGTTATATTGCTAATCTATTTTTTTTCTGAAGAGTACTAATGCTGCTGATTCGATTACATTGCAGGTAAATTAATGTTTAAGTAGCTTCTGTCATTGCAGGTGCTCGCCTGGTTATTGGCGTTGCTACTATGCTTACTTGTTTGCAACTTTTTAGTCATTTGAGAGCATTACTGCGTAATGCTAGAGACAGTAGACTCAAGTCTAGTCCTTCTTTGTACTCCTGTTGCTGCCACTTTGAAGAGATAGTGGTGGATTGATACGTTGAATATATTATTTATTACTTGTTATAGGACATTTGTTAGTGGTCTGCAATCATGATGACGAACTGTGTCTGTCACGCGACGTCTCGTGCTGCTGAGTGATGGCAGTCGTAGCAGAACCTTTTTTTTGTTAATGTAGTTAGTGAATTACATAACTTTCTTATTAGACGGTCTGCGAATCCTGCAATACTGTACTACTATCCTCCTAGTTGACCAGATCAGATGCAATTGATGTTAATTTGTTTCCCCGACATAATTTTAGATTGAGTACAAAGAAATCAAATATTTCCAAAAAAACAATCATCCATGTTGTGTTTCTTTATTTCATGATCACCAGCATCTCCCAGGGGCAAGGCGCCGGCGGCGGCAGAGACTCCGGTGGCAGAAGGTGGACAGGAGCAGTCCCTTGCAGGCTCTTCTGCTGGCCCCAGTAAGTTGTTCTATTGTTATATTAATACTTATACTTCCCTAACTTTTACAGCTCCAATTCATTACAAACTGGTTCCTAATATTTCTATGTTTTACAAAATAGTCTTTGATCTTCTTCTAATGTAGAGTACTTTCTACATTCTTATCCTGCCTCTACCATCACTCTCTGTGCTACAACTATTTACAATTATGAGTCAGTCTGTGTAGGTAGCTAAGCTTGCCCATTCGGCAAATGGTGTGAAACAAAACTCTGATACAGCAATAGCTCTAGGCACTGAATGCAGTCCTCTGGGTTGCCCTTGCTGTCTATTCCAGTCTTCTTAATGTAAGTGCTTTGACAATTTCCAACAACAAAATATCATTGTTTACACCAAGTAAAAGGTAGCAGTTGCCTTTTTGATTTGAGAGGAGCACATCCCATACCGCTAGTGTTTCAGGGACTAGTCTGCACACAAAGAAATATGGACAAGATAAATAGGACATTGTTGATGATAGGTGCAGTTCGACTTTCGACATACCTCAGTCCGAACAGAAGTTGAACCCCCAATCCCCTGACCGACTATCTAGAATGTCTGACCAATGATTTTACGACCCAGAAGAACAGAAGAAGACTACCTCCGAGTCCCGGCCTATCTGAGTCACTGATCATGACTGCCAAGTGCAGTAGTTCAAACCTTTCCGCTCACTCACTCGTAAACAAAAACCACACAGTGTTTGTTAGTTTTAAAGTTTTATTTTCAATTAAGAAATGAAAACACTATTTCTTTATTTTTAATAGCGTAGTATTCTGATGGATGAAGATGACGTTAAAGTTTAAACAACATTCCCATGAATGAAATTAGTATGACTCAAACTTAATAATAGTTAACAGACACATGAAATTATTAGAATAACTGTGTGGGAGCCCCCACCTTCTTTAAAGTACTTAAAGTACTGCTGGTGATGACTTAGTAGTAGTTGGTGAATTGTCTGGCAGAAGGGCAATGGAATCTTCTTTCTGTAATGAGAAAAATTGTGCACGTTAAGCAAGCATTCATCAGTTGTCATAAGAGGAAGTGTAGCATTTAATGGAATAAGCATATAAAAGGTTAACACCCTCCCTAAAACCCTTACTTTTTTTCAATCCCCGTAATAAAAAATGTGTTATGTAACATTTTCTTCCATTACGAGACAAAATAGGGGGTTGTGTATGGCATCTGAAAATATGACATGTTTTTCCTAGACGTCACAACATCTGATGCGGCACAGATGACCACCAGTGCCGGGTCAGCAGTGCGGAGGGGTCCACTCTGGATGCGGCGGCGCCAACAGGAGGAGCTGGGGGGAAGACTCAGCGGCGGCGGACTGTGGTAAGTTATTATACTCCTTACTTATTGAAATTTTTTTGAGTAGGCTCGCAAAGGAGTGTATGATGTACTGTACAGTAGTACACAGTGCACTAGTATAAGTGCACTGTACTGTCAAGAACATTTACTAATTAAGAACTACTTTTTGGGCTATCACGGAGAAGACAGTCAACCTTGACTTTTAATAGCATTAGCGGCGGTACTTCTCTGGTAACCAATGGCCCCCTCTATTTCACTTCAAATCAGCTGGCAATTTTTTTTGTGAAGCCAAGTCATATCAGATGTAGTTTAGGGATGTGAAGAACGAAAAGTTAAAGAAGGGTGAAACGAAGGACGAGCGAGTCTTGATATTTATGACTGTAAAGAATGGTTTTGTTGAATGCAATTCAACATAAGAAGATGGCAGTTTCCAAAATATAATGAAAAGGGTGTTAGTTGGTTTTTGACAAAAAGAAATTTTGGTACATTTGAGACATTAAGAAGAATTATAGACGTACTTTGGAAGCCTGGATGTTATCTTCTTTATCCTCCTCGTCGATAGCAGAGGTGTATGATGTAGTAGAGCAGACGCTGAGTGGATGAAGTATGGCCAGTGGCAGTGCCACCCATATAGAAAAGTAAGACATTCAGATCCCCACTTGCATGTACTGCTTAAAGTACTGTGAGTCTGCATCATCATGGCCTGTGTCTGTATTTCTTGGGTGAAAGCTGAGTGAGCTGCCATTATGGCGGCTACCACAAGTTCACGTACCAGTAATTTCTTTTGCAACACAAGAGAAAAAAAGTTAAAAAGGCCTTTTTTAGTACTCTCTGAGTCCACCCATAGTGCTGCTAGTGGAATTCCTGAAACTCCCAGTAATGTCACAGGCTTACAAAGATGGTGGAAAGATACATGCCAAAATGTTATACTGTTACAACAGGTATTTGTGCACACGTCGCCTTTTACAGAGTAAATGCTGTAGGTAATCAAACAACACAACCAATAGACAAACAATGTGGAAGTAGTCTTGATAGAAGTTTTTCTTCAATTCAGATTTTATCCACCACGCCCAGCCAACACGTGTTTCGTCAGGGCGAGTAGCCCACGACTTCATCAGGGCTCCCGCGGGCAGCCGTTCCAAAGCTATTGCCACAATGGCTATGTTGTACAAGCTTTATTCAAGATTATTTCTCATAAAAGCACAGCATAAAATTGAACATTACAGAAATAAAAAACATATCATTTAACAGGTACAAATTCATATAAACATTCTGTGCAAGCTCATACAATATCGACGTGGAAAAATTTACATATAACAAATTAGTTTTGGATTTTATAGACAATTAAAAAAAGAAACCTGATTAACTGGACCCCCCCAAAGATCGCCGCCTAATTGCCCAGGCCCACCCCAAGTATTTAGCTACCCCAATAACTATCGACTCCTGAGTTGATGTACACAAAATTCTTAATGCCACTGCGCTATCACGTGTCCCAAGGTTTTTACATACAGGTGTAAGCCATACTCTCCTAGGTGATGAGTAGGCTTTACATACAAATAGAAAGTGGCCTACACTCTCCACAGCTGTTTCACATACTGGGCATGACATATTAGTCGACCTCTGCCAACCTGCCGTTAGTTTTTTTAGGGGAATAGAACCAGATATTAGCTGGAAGACTAGCTTCCTATCCATTGGGACCGTAATAGTGTCCCAGTAATTTTCTAAGGTAGGACAGATTTTTGTCTCCAGGAAGCGACCCGCCATAGAGTCAGACCTAACACCTCTCAACAGATTGCCGCCCACCCAGTCCCAAATTTGTAATTTGAGGGCATCCTTGCTTGGGAAGACATCTTCCACTGGGTTGGTCCAAAGATTGGAAAACCCAAGGTTAATTAACATGGCCCTTAGATTTTTAAGCCATTTTATCTTGTGGAAGTTGTCTTCCTTGATTATCGAAAGGAAACCATCAGCATATTGTCTAATCTCAGGAGTTGTCTAAAGACGTCTCCAATAGAGAACAGGGCGCAATCGCGCTCTATCGCTAATTGGACGTCTACCCAACTCCAGGAACAATGGTATTAGGGGGGTGCTCTGTGGGAGGCCTGTAATCCCTCTGAGAAACTTGTTCTCAGATGTCTGTAGGGCCGAAAGATTATCCCAAGCCCATAACTCCGCACCGTATAAGGTGGCACCTAAGACCTTTGCGTCATACACTATAAGGGCAGGTTTAATCGGTTTCGTCTTAGATTTTCGATGTTCTCCCCGCAATGCACCTGAAAGCTGTTGGTGTTTTAGGGCCGTTTTTTCCAGATGATGTGACCAGCCAGGGCCCTCTGCTATCTGTACCCCTAAATATGTGAACTCATTGACAGTCTCTAACTTGCTATTATTCAGGGTTACCTTAGGGTAAATTTTGCGGCGTGGGGAGAAGGCCATTAGTTTCGTCTTCCCCACATTTACTTCTAGGCCGTGCTCTTTGCAAAAAATATCAAAAATATTTAATGCTCGTTGTAGCCCAGCAGGGGTTTTTGACAAGATCATGGGGTCGTCAGCGAGCATCAGGATCGGGACCCTGACGTCCGCTAACGATGGAGCGTCTACGCTTGCTTTCAACATTCGCTCGACAATCCCATTAATAAATAATGAGAAGAGTAAGGGTGCCATGGCACAGCCTTGCCGGACCCCCCTTTCCACGGGGAAGTCCGAAGTTGACTCGCCATTCCCTCCCCACTGGACTCTTGCGAAATTAGATTCATGTAGACGCATGATTAGGGTGAGCAATTCAGCAGGAATCCCCAGCTTTTGCAAGACCAGCCATAACTTAAACCTGGGGACCAAATCAAATGCCGCCCGTAGGTCGACAAACGCGACATACAGGCAGCCCCTTCCAAGTAAAACCGTCTTCCACCGCAGTATGGTAAAGCGGAAAACCTGGTCAATAGTACTGGTTGCTCGCCTGAATCCGGCCTGATATGGGGAAAGAGCGTTGTTGTCGTCCACCCAGTCCATAAGCTGATTTGTAACCATTCTCCCCACTACTTTTTGCATGGTTGCTATTAAGCTTATGGGCCTGTAGTTGGCAGGGAGTGAACGGTCTCCCTTCTTGTGAATGGGAATAATAATTGCTCCTTTCCATAGCTCGGGAACCACCCCCCCCTTGGCTAGAGCATTTCCTAACAAGAAAATATACCTCACCCATCTCTTCATATCATACTTGAAGATATCCGGGGGTATCCCGTTTAACCCTGGTGCTCTCTTCCGCATTTCACAGAGCTAATCGCATTTTCTACTTCTTTAGGGGAGAACAAATTATCAATAGCATAGACTGGCATTATGCCCTCCCTTACCCCAATGGCTATGTGCTCTCAGCCGCTTCGAATTCCGACCCGGCTACCGGGTACTGTGGAGGTTCTCGCTGATCCGTCTCAGCCGTCCGTGTGATGGTTAATACCAAAGATGCGAAGCACCATAGGAGTATCCGTGTGAGCGGCAGGTTAAGCCGTACTGCTTTCCAGCGTCTCCGCGTGTAAATGCGGAAGTCATTTACACGCAGAGACGCTGGAAAGCTGAGACGGCTGAGACAAATCAGCGAGAACCTCCATAGTACCCGGTAGCCGGGTCAGAATTAGAACTGGCTGAGAGCACATAGCCATTGTGGCATTGTAGCTTTGGAACCGCTGCCCGCGGGAGCCCTGATGAAGTCGTGGGCTACTAGCCCTGACGAAACACATGTTGGCTGGGCGTGGTGAATAAAATCTGAATTGAAGAAAAACTTCCATCAAGACTACTTCCACATTGTTTGTCTATTGGTTGTGTTGTTTGATTACCTACAGCATTTACTCTGTAAAATGCGACCTGTGCACAGATACCTGTTGTATCAATTATGTTTGGATCTTGGTCCTAATTGGAGGTTTAGGTTCTTCCTCCTATCTGGGGCACCCTCAAAATAGCGGTTAGAAATTATAAATAAGCACCAGTTGTGGATCGGCAATCAAAAAAAAACCTGGTCCGTTATCTTCAAAATGTTATACTGTGTTTGCTTCTTGCTGGTGTTACTGAAGCTGGTGTTACTGAGTGTCAACTTTCTGTTGAATTATTTTGACTTTATGTTAAAGACTATTGGCTACAGTATTTTTCTTTCTTTCTTCATAGATGCTACTCTAAAAAAGCTTACCCATAAGGAGATGGCTGTCCAGGCCAGGGCCCGTAAGCTGGAGGCTATTTGTGCCGAGTATCGCCGGTTGTGGGCTCAGGAGCATGAGGACACTACAACAACCAGTACATCCTCCTCCACTGCCCCCGGGTCCACCAGCCACAAGCCTCCAGCCAAACGGAGCCGTGGCCCGACAGCCTCCCGCCGCCGCCGCACAGCAGCAAAAACATCAGCTGCCCCCCCCAGAGCCTGGATGGCACGTGTGCGCCGCTCCGAAAGCGAGTGGACTACGTGGAGCGGTTGTGCGAAAAACACCAGCGCCAGCTCCGGGACCTCCGCAAAGAGCAGCGGGACATGCAGCAACAGCTTGCCAAACTACGCCACCGGAGGAAGTGACTGTCCCTTGCCCCTTTTTTAAAGACTGTTGGGGGGGTGGGAATTGGGTGTTTGGGAAAGGGGACTTTTGTACTTTTTGACATTGGTTGGGTTAGGGAGGGGGGTGAGTTCGGGTAATTTATTTTATTGTTGTGCTGAAAACAACACGAAGATATATTTCCTAATAATTATTTTTCTCACAAAAACACAGTATACGCGTTCATATATTATTTTGTGTGGGGGTTGGGGGTGGTTACTGGACGTTTGTTTTCTTCAAACTTACCAGCATGAATGAAGCATCTAGTCCTGAAATCTACCAAAATGCAAGTAACCTAGTTAGTAAATTTAGTAGCCCTACTACTGTACTTTACAAGTAGTACTGTCAGTCTCTGCTCTCCTCCCAACTTAGTCCTCCTAGCCCATTATTCTACTACCTCTCCAATATGCTTATCTTACCTGTGATTTGTGTTTGAGAATCGGGGTAGCCCCAGGGCTGGCTGCATTACAAATGGTGATTAAGGTTGGTTGTTGACTTGAATCCTCGACGGATGCAATATCATTGTTGTGCTGGTGGCAGCAGTGGTATACACTGGCAGTATCACCATATGAATAAAGAGGAAATTAAACATTGAGTGGCCTGAGCGTAGCATTGGAAACAGTACACTAGATAGTACGGTACAGAACAGTGCTCTAAATTGTAGCCTAAGCAAGGTAAGCATTAAGCATTTGATTGTTCACGTCTTGTAGGAGGAGGATGTTCTTATCAATCCACGATGGCGCACATGAACTTCTGGTTGCTTTGACCTTATCCTCCCCAACAAGTATGTGGAAGTTATTGTTGTTGTCAGACACACCTCAATGAAATACCACACAGCCCGGGGGAAGAGGGATAGGGTTTGAAAATTGGATGGGAATGGGTTTTTTTGGGAAAGTTTGATAGAGAGGAAAAAAAACACAGCATGGACAGTCAAACAACAAATGAAGAGAAGCAAATCCTTGGATTAGAAGATATTGATAAATCTTTAAAGGGACATAAAGGTAGTGCACTACTGCATGCCAGAAGTACTAAATGGATGGTTAGGTTACTGAAAAGTGGTACTACTACTTACTGCAACTTACTAGTAACTACGAAGAAACAAGTTGACAGTACAGGGCTGCAGTCATTACACAATTTCACTTGCCTCTCTGCCCTCAGAGAGAATAAACACTTAGAACATTAAATTAGTGTTAAACATAGCAAAGATGTATCAAATAGCTGGAGGGATAAATTTGAAGCAGATATCAAACAAACGCACAGAGTCACACTCGTAGAAGTAAGTTCAAGTTCACAAGAATATCATTTAAAAGATAAGGAGAATTTTGGATACTGTTACTGTTTTTTGTAGTTGTCCCGTTGAATTTGTGAAGTTGATGCATCCAGCCATTCCTCTTATTCGCGGTACTCCTTCATTCCATCGGATGCTCCGTCGATCAATCTTGGTGACCAGACACACTGTCCACTGCCTGCCTAATGCGGATTTGAGGATCGCTAATTGTAAGCCTGAGTAGTACATCGATGGCACAGGGTAAAAGCCTGCCTGTAATTGATGATGGAAAAAAACAACAGTAAGTGTTAAAGACACCTCAGAGAAAAAAATATATAAAGCCCGCTGTGTAGTGCAAAAATTATACTGTCACTTTCAGAGATGACAATCCCCAAAATCTAGAACACCCCACATTACCCTCCCAAAAACGTGCAGAATACTGCTGCTACCTCGCAGAGGCCTAATTTCAAATGGTGCCAAAACGCACTCAGAAAGTATGCCCAAAACCCCCCTTTCCCACCATGGATTATCTTCAAACCACTTGCAATCAAGATTAGACATTCCAACAAGTATTCCAAGACCCCACCCAGTCGTAAAAATCTAGAACCCCGCCCAAACACAAGCAATACAATACTGCTAACCCTAACAAGCCCTACGTTAAGAATAATGGCAAACGCTTTCTTTAACTAGGCCAAATCCCCCCTTTCCCACCATGGATTTTCTTCAAACCACTTGCAACCAAAATTACACATTCCCACAAGTGGTCTAAGACCCCAGAACCCAGTTGCAAAAATCTAGAACACCCCCAAACACATGCAATACTGCTGCTAACCCTAACGAACAAAAATGCCCCAAGACCCGCCAACCCACCCGCAAAAAAGCAGAACACCCCCAAACAGGCAAAAAGCAAAAATGGAAAATCTCATACTTAGAATATTTTCGGCCTTCTTTCAATTCTGTCCAAACGCGCTGTACAGCTAGGTCATAACTCCACTTTTCCACCATGGATTTCCTGAAAAACAAATGCAATCAACATTAGACTGTGCCAGCAGTGCTCCCAGACCCCAAAACCCACCCCCAAACAACAGGAACCCCCCCAAACAGCACCCCAAAGACAAGCAAGTGAGCAAAAACGCCAAAACCTTTTCACCTCCGATTTTATCCAAAACACTTTTATCCGGTATTAGACCTTCCCAGCAATGCCCCAGACCCGTCAACCCAGGCGAAAACAAGTAGAAGACCCCCAAACAGCCAAAAAGCAAAACTACAAAAATGGGGACTTCGAAATTTTTCGGCAAATTTCCAAAATCACTCCACGCGCGCTCTGCAGCTAGGCCCTAACTCCCCTTTGCCCCCATGGATTTTCTTCACACCACTTGCAATCAAAACTCCCCATACCGAGCGTTGCTCCAAGACCCCAAAACCCACCCACAAATACCAGGAACTCCCCCAAACAGCCCCCCGAAAATGCTAAAGTGAGCGAAATTCCTGAAAATGGAAAAAAAATTCACCTCTGATTTTATCCAAACCACTTTTATCCGGTATTAGACCTTGACAGCAATGCCCCCAGTCCCGTCAACCCAGGTGGAAACAAGTTTAACCCCCCCAAACAGGCAAAAATCAAAAATGGGCACTTTGACATATTTCTGCATATTTCCCAGATCACTCCGTGCGCGTTCTGCAGCTAGGCCCTAACTCCCCTTTGCCACCATGGATTTCCGTCAAACCTCTTGCAATCAAAAGTATCCATACCCAGCGTTGCTGCAAGACCCCCCAACCCCTCCCCAAACACCAGGAACCCCCCAAAGCAGGCCCCCGAAAACATGAAAGTGAGCGAAAACTCTGTAAAGTGAAAAACTTTTTCACCACAGATTTTCTCCAAAACACTTTTATCCGGTATTAGACCTTCCTAGCAATGCCCCCAGACCCGTCAACCCAGGCGTAAACAAGTTTAACACCACCAAACAGGCAAAAAGCAAAGATGGGCCTACTACCTTCAATTCAGTCCAAATACGCTGTGCAGCTAGGCCCTAACTCCCCTTTTCCACCATGGATTTCCTGAAAAACAAATGCAATCAACATTAGACTGTGCCAGCAGTGCTCCCAGACCCCAAAACCCACCCACAAAAACCTGGAAGCCCCCCAAACAGCACCCCAAAGAGAGGCAAGCGAGCAAAAAGCGCAAAAACTTGTTCACCTCTGATTTTCTCCAAACCACTTTTATCCGGTATTAGACCTTCCCAGCAATGCCCCCAGACCCATCAACCCAGGCAAAAACAAGTAGAAGACCCCCAAACAGCCAAAAAGCAAAAATCCAAAAATCCAAAATCACTCTGTTCCCACTCTGCAGCTAGGCCCTAACTCCCCTTTTCTTCAAACCTCTTGCAACCAAAAGTATCCATACCCAGCGTTGCTCCAAGACCCCAAAACCCACCCCAAACACCAGGAACCCCCCCCAAACAGCACCCCAAATAAAAGCAAGTGAGCAAAATCGCAAAAATGGGTCTACTACCTTCAATTCAGTCCAAATATGCTAGACTGTGCCAGCAGTGCTCCCAGACCCCAAAACCCACCCACAAAAACCTGGAAGCCCCCCAAACAGCACTTCAAACACAGGCAAGTGAGCAAAAACGCAAAACAAATTTCACTATGGATTTGGTCCAAAACACTTGATTCCGGTATTAGACCTTCAAGCTATGCCCCCAGACCCCTGCAGCCACCCGCAAAAAAGCAGAATTACAAACAGTCAAAAAGCAAAAATGGGCCTACTACCTTCAATTCAGTCCAAATACGCTGTGCAGCTAGGCCCTAACTCCCCTTTTCCACCATGGATTTCCTGAAAAACAAATGCAATCAACATTAGACTGTGCCAGCAGTGCTCCCAGATCTAAAAACCCACCCACAAAAACCTGGAAGCCCCCCAAACAGCACCCCAAACACAGGCAAGTGAGCAAAAACGCCAAAAAAAATTCACCATGGATTTGGTCCAAAACACTTGATTCCGATATTAGACCTTCCAAGCTATGCCCCCAGGCCCCTGCCGCTACCCGCAAAAAAGCAGAACACCCCTAAACAGGCAAAATGCAAAAATGCAAAAACTCATACTTAGAACGTTTTCAGCCAACCAGTCAACATCGGTCCAAAGGCGCTCTGCAGCTAGGCCCTAACTCCTCTTTCCCACCATGGATTTTCTTCAAATCACTTCCAATAAAAATTATGCTACTTCAGCAGTGCTCCCAGACCCCCACACCCTCCCCCACAAATCTAGAACACCACCAAACAGCCCCCCAAATACAAGCAATACTGGTATATTCAAAACATGGCAAATTGCGCTGTTCACACAACATTGCTGTTTTCAGCACTTCCACTACTTTGATCCTCTTGAAACTCACCTGGACAGTCACTTGTTCCAGCAATTCACAAGAATTTCAGCAAGGCAGAACAACATCGAACCACTGCGCTCTTTGAAGAAGAAGAAGAAGAAGAAGAAGAAGAAGGAGGTCTACGACTAGTTTTCACTTACTTTTCACCCAAACGCACGCGCCCGCAAAACACCTGAAAAGGCCAAAATTCGGCCAATTCTGGACCAAAGAACACCAAACCCCCTAAAACATTGCCAACATCATTATGAACGAGCCCGCATCGGGCCCAGAGCCCTAGAATCAGCGTGAACCAAACCAACTTAAACCCAAAAAGCCTAGTAAAACGCACTGAACCGTAAAGCGTAGATATGCTTTGTCTGTCTGTGTCAAAGAGCCTGGGTATGCTACATCAGGAGGATGCTTCACTCAGTGGTGCCTGCTTTGACCGTCTGCATGGCCCTGCCGCAAGCATGGGCCAAAAATCCGTTCCGCTCAAGAATTTGCGATTTTTCGGTACTTTCGCGAGATTTGCGAAATACCGAAAAACAGCAAATTTTGCAAACATGACGGATGTTTGGCCCAAGCTTGAGGCAGGTCCATGCAGAGGGTCAAGGCAGGCACCACTGAGTGAAGCAACCTGATGTAGAATACCTAGGATCTTTGCCAGACAGACGAAGCATATCTAATTGTATGCAGCAAAGCACATAGCCCCTATTTTACATGAACTGCTGTCTGGAGTGGACTCTGGAGTGGACTCTGCCTGGCATAACAACAACAGTACACTGCCTCGCCCTCGACCAATACATACCACAAATAGACAGACATGTAGTCCTGCTGTAGTAGTTGTTGTAGACTGGCTTACCAGTTTGCCACTCACGAATTGGCCATAGTTCTTCCGTAAATCGACGCTGATGATCCATCCATCCCAGTGAGTGACTGTAAAGAAAAAAGATATATTATTTAATCAATCATCATGGTATATTGGCAAGTGAGTCCGCTCCAAGGACATTTTGCATATTTTGTGAAATGCAATATAGTGGCCCCTGAATTTGAAGTACAATTTTAATTAAGCAAGGTAAAAAAAAAAGAGTTGTTGATTGACATGAGTTACAATTACTGTGTGAAAGATTAGATAATAACTAAGACAAGACATATGAATCATCATTTCATGCACAAAAAACAAACAGCAATTGGTTTCATCAGAGCCAGACAGCCATTGCGGTCCAGTGCATGCCATCTTCTCAATTATTCATTACCTGTTCTACTTTTTGTCCGCATCTTCTTCGGAAAGTGAGGGCCCACAGGGCAGCCTCTACTGTCAATATCAAAAGTAGCTCTGTCAGCAATTAGCAAGTATGTAGTCAGTCATTAATTTCAGTCCCACTTGAAGGGACTCGTCATAATCCATCCATCTGCCTTGAGGGAAATGGTTATGGGGAGTCTGGAGGAGGAGTATAAAGGAGCATGATTGAGTTGTGAACTTGTGAACCTCAGGAATGCAGACTGTGGCACCTTCAAATCAATAAGGAATATAAGATTAAGACAGTGCCGCTGATGGGCTTGTTGTGATTATGTGATTTGAGTTTTGTTGTGGTAAAAGTTGCAAAACAAAGAAAGACACACAGGAATAAAAGTGAATAAGGATGAAAAAAAGGAAGTCATTTTCAAGGCCCGGTGTCAGGGAAGTAGAGCTCGTCCTCCAACGCCATGATTTGAGACGGGAGTAGGTCAGGTAACAGAGAAGAACTTCTGTCACCTAAGTCGGTGTCCTCTTCTTCCTGCGTGCATTCACGTACTTTGTAATCTGGTGGTATCAAGTGCTGATTCATCTTGATCAGTGTTAACCTCTCCACATTTTTGGCCGAGAGCCGGGACCTTTTTGAAGTTACAATGGCACCAGCAGCACTGAAAATACGTTCAGAAGACACGCTTGCGAGTGGGCAAGACAAATAATTTAGAGCCAGGTTGGCGATCAGTAGCCTTAGAGCCATTTTCCTGTACCAATACAGCAATGGGTTCGTATGAACAAAGACCTGTGTTGGCTCATCCAGATAGGCCTGCACCATCAACTCAAGGTTCTCCACGGTTGCTCCACTTTGCGTACCATCTGTGGCCTTCTCAGCACTGGAACGAACAAACCCTTGATGAGTTATCCAATCCGCTTCCAACAATATTATGGCTGGGCCTGGTGCAGGTGAGGATGATGATAGGGTTGCTGCTGGTGTCATTAACGGCTGTGAGGGAAAGTGACTCCCTTCGGCCACAGATTCAGAAGTGGAACTTGACGCTGGATCGCCTGCTGATTCAGTTGGACTTCTGACGGCTCCTTGAATTCTCTGCTGATCTTTTTCCAACCGTCTGGCTGACACAGCTATCACATGTTTGTACTTTGAAACATCTGCCTCATCAAAAGGAATGAATGCTTTGCTGGCCACTGCCTTTTTGTACCGTGGATCCAGAATAGTGGCACAAATGTAATGTTGTTCTGGATGTATCTTTTGAAGCCTTTCATTGGCAACTAGGCGGCTTAATAAGTTCTCCGCCAAAAGATATGCAGCTTGCTTTCCACCATCATCTCTCAATGTTGAAGACACCGCCTTCAGTTGGTGCTTTAGCATGTGCAACAATGGGATAGCTTTGCTCAAAGAACAGTCCTCCCTGCTGACTTCACGCGTGAAGACCTCAAAAAGACGAAGCATGTCTGTCAGGCTTTTAATTAGCTGCCATTCCTCAAACTCTAGCCTCAGGTCAATAGAGCCTACTGTAAAGATATAGTCATTGATTACCATGCACTGCTCAAACAGACTATCAAGCATGTAAAAGGTTGAGTTCCAACGTGTTGCCACCTCCTGGATGAGTCTTTTGACTGGCACTTTACGTACATGTTGAATGCTCCTCAGCTGCTTCCGGGCCTTAAAAGAATGGCTGAAATGTGTGTAGATTCTTCGGCACATAGACAGTAACTTCTTGACTTGGGGTTCAGTTTTCGAAAAATCTTGAACAACCAGGTTTATACAGTGCGCCAAACACGGCACTCTGAAATAGTCACCGTCTTGCATGACCCTAACTATATTACTGCCATTATCCGTGGAAACATTACCAACTATGCGATTTCTTGGTTGCAGCCATTCAGAGACCTTACTTTGAAACTCATCCAAAATGTTTTTTGCAGTATGACTTTTCTCCATGGCAAACATGGCTCATGTTGCATGTTTCCGAGAAGCTTGAAAAACTGTGTCCAGGTCAGCAACTGCACTTGACTTGTCTCTAACCCCTGCAAAAGACCCTGCAAAAGAGACCCAGTGTGCAGTGATGCACATGTAATCAAGGGCTTGACAACTGGTCCACATGTCTGTTGTCAAGTCGATAGTGTGAACAGCACTCTTCTGCAAAGCTACCCCAATCACCTCCAGCACATCTTGATCTAGTGCTGGAACCGCAAATCTGGCAAAATAGGACCGGCTAGGGACCTTCCATTTAGGGTATACTGTTGCCACTAATTCTAGAAACCCCACCCCTTCCACGAAAGAAAAAGGGAGAAGGTCCAGCGCTAGCATTTTAGCCAGCTTCGTGTTATACAGACGTACCGTTGGGTGGTTGCGTTCAAATTGCGCCTTCGACCAGAACATTCCGCTAATGGTGGGCTGGATCATTTTACGTGATAATGATGATGATGACCTCTTCCAACCAGTTAGGCCCATTGATGTAGTTTTTCGCATTGGTGTCTCTCCAACACTCTTAGTGTGCCTCAAAGATGTTGCAGGGGTAGAGGGTTTGGGCGATACCACTGCAGTGCTGCTGCCAGGGGTACTGGGTGTACCAGAAAAAATGTCTGTTGCTTCTTCACTTCCCCCCTGCACAATCAGATTCTCGTCATAATCAGATTCAAGATCAATGGATACATTTGGATTTGTTTTTCTTTTGCCTTCCTCGATCTTCCTCATGTGTGCTTCCCACTGGATAGGGTGGTGTTTCTTGAGATGACCTCTCTAGCCTCCGGTACCATAGTTGATACCAAGCTTACCCCGACTAACTGATGTTTTACAAATCGAACAAACGACCACGTTTTCCGCATTTGCGCTAAGAGTAAAGAAGTCCCAAACTGCCGACTGGTGATGTCTGCTGGTGGTGGAGGTGCTACTTTGACTTTCAATGCCAGATGAAGTGGAGGATGGGCGTGGCTAAATTTGTTTCTCTTGTTCACTTACAGCACCACTACTTGAGGTCGAGCTGGATGGAGGTCCATGCCGGCCCTTCTGACTAAAAAAGATGGGAGCTGTAGGTGGTGTCGGTGTTGTAGTTAACACTGGTGGTACCAGTGCCACGCCGCCCATATCCCGCTCAGCAGCCATTCGGGCTAGGGTTAAAATGTCTGTCTGCTGCATGCCTGCTGGGGCTGGAGTAACGACTGTGATGACTAGGTCATCGTCAAACTGTTCATCAGCAGTAGAAGATACCACTTCTTGTTTGTCGTCATCACCCATAAGTGGAAGCTTTGCGGGAGCCTTCCTTTCATGCTTAGCTACCTTTGTCGGCTCATCATGGGGTGACTCACTCTCAGGCTGCATTGGTGGGTCCAATCAACATCAGCATCATCGGAAGGAAGGGGGCTTGAATAAGAACTTCTAGTATCCCTCCCTGACCTTTTTCTTGCTGGGGATCTGGAAGACAATGGATAATCATCATCAGGAGGCTTCCTCGGATACCTCCTCTTGAATATCAATTTCCTGATGTGCCCCTACTTCTGGAGGAACAAGCTTTGTAGGCAGCTGTGCCACTCCATGAACCTCTAGTCGCACCTCTCCATGCACCTGTCCATGTGCCTCTCCTTGCGGCTGTCCTTGCGGCTGTACTTGCCCCTCTACTTGCGCCTCTCCTTGCGCCTCTCCTTGCGCCTCTCCATGCGCCTCTCCTTGCGCCTCTCCATGCGCCTCTCCATGCGCCTCTCCTTGCGCCTCTCCTTGCCCATGTACTTGCGCTTGTACTAGTTGCACCTGTGGTTGTCGTTGCGGCTGTCGTTGTTGAACACTCGTCAGCTGAGTTACACCCGGCGTTGATTGGATGGTACTTTCTTGTGTTGAGCCAAGATCACTGGTCGATGGTGATTCAACAACCAAAGTGGCTGCCGCAGCAGCACTCATGGTGGTCTTGGACCTAACTTGGCGTGGTGGCACTGAGCCCAATGAAGCGGAGGTGCTGCTTTCAGCTTGGTCCGCGGCGGAAACCGCTGCTGCTGCAGGCATAGTTTTTTTCCCCAAAAAAGGTTTCGGTGGGCACACCAGTCACCTTGGTAGGTGGTGCCACTTGCTTCTTCTGCTCCTTCTTACTGGCAGTGGTACTGGTGACTTTTTTCGCTGAGGCGCTACGGCCAACTTTCTTTGGGGCCATCTTCTTGAGATGTCAGAACAGCAGGCCGCAGTTGCACGAGTTGCAGAGTTGTCTTGTCTGTGGTCACACGTGACGTTGTGCTGCACACACAGCTGCAGGACTTCTTCCTGGCACTGGTGGTTCTCTTGTGTACCTAAAAGCAATGGAAGCCAGAGGAACATCAGTTATACACCCCAGAAAGCCGAAAAACACTCAAAAATCACCACAATCCCATGCCATCCATGCCCTTGATGATTTTTAAATTCAAGACACCCCAGAGAAAGACTAGGCCCGGGCACCACTGAGTAGCCCTTGGGCATAATGGTTGAAAGCAAGGCAAAGTGGGTGCAGGCCTGAGCACACTGCCTGCCTTCAAAATGGCCCCTTGACTCCCACCACATGGCCAGGCCCTGGCTGTACCAGGCCTCAAGATGGCCCCAACCCACATGGCCAGGCACCAACAACACCCCCAAAAATCGAAAAACACTCAAATATCACCACAATCCCATGCCATCAATGCCCTCGATGATGTTTAAATTCAAGACACCCCAGAGAAAGACTAGGCCCATGCACCACTGAGTAGCCCTTGGGCATAATGGTTGAAAGCAAGGCAAAGTGGGTGTAGGCCTGAGCACACTGCCTGCCTTCAAAATGGCCCCTTAACCCCCACCACATGGCCAGGCCCTGGCTGTACCAGGCCTCAAGATGGCCCCCACCCACATGGCCAGGCCCCAACAACACCCCCAAAAATCGAAAAACACTCAAAAATCACCTCAATCCCATGCCATCCATGCCCTCAATGATGTTTAAATTCAAGACGCCCCAGAGAAAGACTAGGCCCATGCACCACTGAGTAGCCCTTGGGCATAATGGTTGAAAGCAAGGCAAAGTGGGTGCAGGCCTGAGCACACTGCCTGCCTTCAAAATGGCCCCTTGACCCCCACCACATGGCCAGGCCCTGGCTGAACCAGGCCTTAAGATGGCCCCCACCCACATGGCCAGGCCCCAACAACACCCCAAAAAATCGAAAAACACTCAAAAATTACCACAATCCCATGCCATCCATGCCCTCAATGATGTTTATATTCAAGACACCCCACAGAAAGACTTGGTCCATGCACCACTGAGTACCCCTGGGCCTACTGGCTAGTGAGGCTTTACAGGCACCACAAAAAACAACATATAACAGTGAGCTAAAATTCCATGACATAAATGAGAATTAAGTTTAAAAAAAATCACAGAAACAGTTGTATCATGCACCCATGACTAACCCTGGGCCTACTGGATAATGTGGCTAGCTACCCACTACAATATATATTTTCTTATAGTTGTGAAAAGAGTTTTAGAACTGGAGTTGCCTCAACTGCAATGCCCCAAACAAACAACACCAACTTACTTGTAAAATCTCAAGTCCAAAAGTGATCCAAACTTCAAAGTCCAAAAAGTCCTCAAATACAAATATCCACCATCAGCCAGAAAAAGTAATCCTTCCAGCTCCACAGCCAAATGAAAAGTGATCAGAACATGGACAACGCACTGGGAGGAGCCTGCTGGACAGGAACAGGAAGTTGGAGACTCTGGGGCACCTCCTTTCTTAACCACCCCCCCCCCCCAAAATGGACTCCTGCACCAAAACGTGCAGCCAAATGTCAATCTGAGGAGTTATTCTGATCAAAATCATCATTTTCACAAGGTTTATGCTTCCTGCGGTGGAATTCTTGTGCAGAATTGCAATTTTTCCAATTTCGGGAACGCGAGCTGTTTAAACCTCCTGCCGGAAGTCAGCTGCGCGCCGTCGCGGGTCTTCATGACGTACTCGCGTTGTCAAACTCTCGCTGTGCAAGATGGCAAGCCGCGATGACGTAATTGCGTTCGAAAAACTCTTGCGCGACCACGCAGCAAGTTCGAAAATGGCGCAGCACACGCAAAACCGGGAGAAAAACAACATGGCAGGCTCAGAGTCAACGCCGCGCGCGCGATATTGAATTTTTCAAGCGCGACCAAGCAAAATAATTCGCAGCTTGCGAATTTGCGGATTATTGGGTAAATTTGCGCGATTCGCGAATTGCGAAATCGTCAATAATCCGCAAAATCGCCCGCAAAACGGATTTACGCCCACACTTAATGTTTTCCATTTTAAGATATTATTCCCCTTTATTATTATCTTTTTAAGGTTTTGTCTTGCTACCCACACATACTCGGCCCTGCTGCCTGGATTTGCTCAATGGCCCTCACAAAGGTATCTCAGCCCTCCATCTGAGAGGAGGGGCAGTGCATGGGCAAGCAGCCTTAAAGTAGCATCCTATGGCTCACACTAATATAATCACCTGGAATGTGCAGGGTATGCATACACCCTCACACTGCTATGCCTTGTACTCCTACCTCAGGTGCAGATACACTCACTTGGCATTAATACAAGAGACACACCATGTATCTGCTGAGGCTGATCGCCTTCATCGCCGATGGTGGCACCAAGTGTTTGTCACAAACTGCTCCATATTAGCCGGGGAGATGTTGGTGAAATCAGGGCCCCCATTCACAGCGGAAGAGATTGTGACAGATGCAGAGGGCTGATATGTACTTATTCAGGGTCGACTAGCTGGTAGGCAGGTATTGCTGGGTATGTTTTATGGCCCGAACACGGATCAGGTTGGCCACTTACGTCTGCGGTTTGTCGTCCTGTCTCGCTGGAGCAGGATTCCCTAGCTTCTTAGTGGTGACTTTAACGCTGTTCATGAGACCACTCTGGATCGCTCCTTCCCTCCACTACCATGCACAGCGGCTATGTCTAATGCTCAGGCATTAAGTGGTTGCCTGCAATATTAGCCCCTAGAGGACCTATTGTACAGCCTCAAGCCGACCCTGAGGGTTTGTTCTGCCTCGCATAATCTAGATGTGTGACTTGACCAAACAGTAGGATCAACTGCTCAGCTTCCCACAATACCTCACATTAATTACTGGGGCCGCACACATTCCGACTATAACCCTCAGCTCCTAATTCTTGAGTGGGAAAGAGAGGTTCTTGTCATTCCCATGTGGCATCACCAGCTGGCAGCGCTAGAAGAATCACTGTTTTAGGAGTCCCTAGGGGTTGCCACAGCAGAATATGGTGGCACCAAGTGTTTGCCACAAACTACTCCATATTAGCCTGGGAGAAGTTGGTGAAATCAGGGCCCCAGGTTTAGTTTCTGCCAGCCTCATCGAATGAGATTCCTTCAAGGTTGCCATGAGGGGCACAGTTTAGCCATTGTATGGAACATTCGTAAGCAGCTAAAGGACACTGTTGGCAAGATTGAAAGTAAACTTATACATCTCATGACTCGATCTGTGACATGCCAGAATCTGCGTGCCTTCTGGAGAAAGCCCGCAGTGACCTTACCACGCTACTTGAGTGCCTGCACTGCCTCAATCACTCTGCACATTCGGCGCAGACGATTGCCGCATTGGATCAACTGTTGCGGAGGTTAATATGTCAGTAACAGGTCCGCCATGTAAAGGATGCCAGAAACGTAAAGAGGGGGCCACAAACAGGCAATTTTGTGTGGAGCAGTGCATGGGGGCACATGTTGTAGCCCCCTCTCCATGCACTGTTGTGCATGCACTGTGTATCATGCACAACATGGTGCATGGTAATAATTTGCACATGACGGTGCAGGTGCAGCACCACTGCGGCATCATGTCAGATTCCCTATGTGAACCGTAACATGCTACCGCTGACTTAATACAGTGGTTGGCATGCTGATGGCTTGACGACACTCTCCTGAATGATAGGTTTGTAATCACCCCCTTAGTCTCTGAAATGGAAGCCAAAAATCTACTGCAGGG
This sequence comes from Lissotriton vulgaris, assembly GCF_964263255.1. Classification (NCBI taxonomy): domain Eukaryota; kingdom Metazoa; phylum Chordata; class Amphibia; order Caudata; family Salamandridae; genus Lissotriton; species Lissotriton vulgaris. The sequence goes on from NC_141695.1 coordinate 268,744,376, forward strand.
CAAGGCGACAGCTGTGGCCAAAGAAGGGACCATATCATCAGATAGTTGTTGGATGAGAACTCTGTGAAGCCTCTGACTTCTAGCTGGAATGCTCAGAGCAGAATAATTTTTAATTTCGTGCCCAGAGAAGGTCCCTCACTGGACGGATACTTTTAGCGCTTTCACCCTGTGAAGATTTCTACCTTTCAACTTATTCACTGTTTACAAGCTCAGATTCTTCCAGCAGGACAAGAATGCAGGCTGTAGCAGAAAAGGGCTCTATGAGTATGGACACATTCTCTGCAAGGTCTAGCTGAATTGGATTTGCTGCCATAGAAAAGCTCAGAGTGAGAGCAACTCGAGTCTTTGGCTCAGCTGAAAAGATCCTTGATCAGAACGGCTTGGCAAGTTGGTCCCAGTCAGGGGAAGTTCTTGAATCCTAAAAGTTCCTAAGAGTCAGGTTTAAGGAAATAATAGGAGGAGTACGCTTACACACCAACCAAGGCTCAAGGACATATAGGATGCCGCTTGGGGATAAAAACTTACTCCAGCAGAGGGAAGCTGGGTCAAGGGCGGGTCTAATTCGAAGTGGTCAACTGGGCAGCTGCAGAGAAATACCTGTAGTAGCTTATAATGTCCCTGTAGCTTGAACTGGAGGTCAACCTTCTGACCCTTTTTTATTTTAATCTGTTTTATTGATTTCACAATTATCTTAAGTTAACAATGCAGGGTGCTAATGATGATGTGAAATACATACACGTGATACAATCAATACGTGACAGCATGTCGCATTCTACGAAGATACAGTGGTGGCATTGACATACTAATGATCCTTAGGGAGCACCAGTAGGTGCTTCTTTTACAACTTACGAAGGTGACAGATTAAAAATTTTTTTTAGGGCGATGTAACACGTCAGAACAAACAATTTATACGTGGCTTCCAGGCAGTATAACACGTGTCATTCTTTTTAAGAAACAGCATTAAAAGTTAAGCAGTTAGGCTAAATTCTACCTGCGGTATGTGCACTATGTAGACAGGTGCAGATTTTAATGATAGCTCCCCCTGATAGCGTAACTCTGTAGAGTATCACGTAGCAGACTATTTTTCTGACAAAGTGGGATATGTTGATAATGCCTACCTAAATAAGAGAGACTGCATCATACAGTCCCAGTGGCCACTCAGCTACGCTTATGTTTGACTCAAGTGTATGTGTTGGGCAGGTATTATGTCAGTATGTAGTTCTGACATCAAACCAGGCTATGCTGCTCAGGAGATCCGACGACTTCCACCTACACGTCATTAAGCGTTTAGCCAGGATCAATCCTAAGTTGATGAAGTGAGATGTGAATTTGTTTCCTGCCTCCTCTGTATTTACTGAATATGTATACCTCCCATGTAAGCGCAATATTTCTGTCTGTGCAATGCAGCAAGCAATTTTTTATGGACTGCCAGTAATGTGTTAGCGAGGGCAGGTCCATAGCATGTGCAGCAGGTCTGCGTTCGACAGTTGACAACAAGGGCAAATGGCATCCTCACGCCTAAAGTAATGATTAATTTGTTCAGGGGTTAGATAAGCCCTGTGTTCAACATATAGTTGGTCAGGCAGACTCTGCCTTGTGTGGGATCACAATAGGGCTTTCCAGCATGGCCTCCCATTCTTTGTCAGTGTATGGGAGGCTCAAATCTGCTTCCGACTTGCCCCATAGCTACGTAAGGAGGGCGCCGCATGAGTGTGCAGTGAATCCGCTAACCAGTGGGTGATATCTTTCTCACACCCTAGAATGTGTATGTATTGCAGAGTGAGCTAGGTGTGCAATTTGGGTGCCATATCTCCCCATTTTTGGCTCAAGGTCCCTGGAGGACATCCTTATGACCACCTCTTTGAATACTATACGAGAGAGCAAGTCTAGTCCTGCAGAGCTCTTCTAACATTTGCAGACAGCAGGTTGAGTCCCCTTCTGATCTTCCTCAGGTCCAGAGGTGTAATGATAGGAAATCTGGACATTTCCTTAAGTTAGCAGGAAGGGCGTTCCACAGCTAAGCAGTCTTGGGTAAGACTAATAGCTTTGCATCTGATGATCTAAGCATCGGGGTATACCAGACAAATGTCTTGCAAAGGTAGTGTGGTCTGATACTGTGCAGTGCCTTAAATGCAAAACAGAGTGCTGGGAGCCAATGTAGTTTGATCAAAACTTATGATGCTGGTTGATATTTTGGAATTTCTACAAGAAGCCAGGCGGGTGCCAATAAAAAGGACATTTCCATAATCTAGTTTAGCTAAGACTAAAGTGAGGCCTAATTCCCATTTTCTGAAGATCCAGAGGGGTATAGGGAAAGATCTTTCTAATTATTTTTAATGTAAAGAATACTGATGAGTCAAAGACGTTCCTCTGGTCTCTATACTAAAATTTATCATCAAAAGGATTCCTAAATTTCTTCCTTTCTGAACTGGTGTAGGTGGACCCAACATGTCCTGTGGCAACCAACACTTGACCAAAAAGACTTATTTTTGCCAAAAAGAATCTCAGTCTTTCCTGCATTAAGCTTTAAGTAGTTTTATCTCATCCATTGATCTATCTGGGACATGGATTAACAAAATCTAAGTGCCCCCTCATCATTATTGTTGGAAAATGGTTACCACAATTTGGGTATCATCAGCATAGGACACCAATGAGAAACCCATCGCTATTATAAGTTTGACCAGTGGGGTAACATAGAGATTAAAAATAGTAGTACTCAATGAGGAGCCCTGGGAAACCCCACATGGCAGGCAAAATTGTTCAGAGATGAAATCACCCACTGCCATGTGATTCGGTCTGTCCGTTAAAAATGATGTTAGGAGCTTGAGTGTTGGGCCTCCTATTCATAGCTCATCTAATCAGTCAATTAGGATGATATGGTTGACCATATCAAAGGTCACCGAAAGATCCTACAATATCAGTGCGGCTCAACCTCTACCCTCAAGAATTCATCGATTAATACACTTTTTCCGATGCAAGAAATCCATTGCTTAATTAATCCTAGTTGTATAACCCTGTGTGGTTTTCTCTAGATCTTGCATAAGGTCGAGATAGCTTCTAGTAGGGTTGTAGATAATGTTAAGGCAAGCTCTGAAGCGCTAATGTTTTGCCATGACCTCCTTTTGAAAGTTGATGGATTTGGGATTAACTTTGTTTCAGGCTGTGGTAAAGTGATGGAAAACATCACTGCTGTATGATCTGACCACACAAGAGGTAGGGGGTGATCAATAAATGTTGAAGCACTCAGTGTTTTGTTAAATACCCCTCACACACCAAAAGGCCCCTTGGTGTCATGCTTCATCATCGGGGTCTTCGCACCCCTCTATCGGGATGCGGCGTGCTGCGACCTACGACTACGCGGGAGCACTTATGGTGTAGACTATGTGTGGTGTACAATGTGTGGGGTATGTTGACAAGTGAGTGGGGGGGGTGTGTAGTGAAGGTTTAAAATGTACCTGGCGCTAGAGAAAAAAGAAAAACAATTTTATTCTGAACTCTGGCTGGTACTGTTAAAAGAAGTGCAGGACGAGGTCAAGGCTGTTATGTTAATGAACAGGACCTCTGGTGTGCGTTATTGTCGACATGTTTCAGAGACAAGCTCCTTCCTCAGGACGGGGGCACAACCTCCCCTCCCTACTCACGTCTTAGTTATTAAAAAATGTGTATTTACAGAAAAGTGAATTTTTAAGTATAGGCTAAGTGTGCCTACAGCGGTCTGCTACAAGCACAATGACCTGCAGAAAGACAAAAAATGACACCTAATGGTTACCCATGTAGCGGGTAGTTCAAGCAGGTGCAGTCACCTGGAACCGTACCATTTGTTTATTTACAATTTTGGACACTTCATTCGACATGGTGTTGAATGTTGTTACACAGATTGGTCGTTTGTTCTCTGTGGATTCCTTGACTCGTTCCTCGAGCAATGCTTCTCTGTTATTGTTTTTTGCCCTCTTCATTGCTTTGTCGATGATTCTGCTTGGGTACTGTCGTTGTCTGAGTTTTTCTTTGAGGTCATTGGCTTGTTGTTTGAATTCAGACACGTCTGTGCAGTTGCGCCTAAGGCGTAAAAACTGTCCATATGGCAGATTTTCCCGTAGGTGCCTCAGGTAGAAGCTGTCATATCTCAACAGGCAATTTCTAGAGGTTGGTTTAAAATGAGTGGTGGTTTTTAGTAATCCTGCGTCTGCATAAATGTTTAGATCCAGAAAGACCAATGTTTCATTTGAAATGGTGCTTGTGAATTTCAGGAAGGTATTTTGGTTGTTCAACCATTCCTGAAAGTTTTCGGCTGATTGTCAATTGCCCTCCCATATGACCAGGACGTCATCGATATACCTCTTCCAGCACTTGATATGCGACTTGTATGGGTTCTGGTCATTGAGGATCTTGTTGGTCTCAAGATGGTGCACATAGAGACCAGCCAGGCTCGGAGCAAAGGTGCTTCCCATGCTGGTCCCATGGCATTGTTGGTAGAGCGTGGTTTTGTACTGGAAAAAGTTTTTTTGCAAAGCCAAAGAGATGCATTCCAGAACCAATCCTCGTGGTGTCTGGTATTTCCTTGGTGTGGAAAAAAGGACCTCCTCTATAATCGTCAGTGTTTCGTCATGAGGTAGGCTAGTATATAAGCTTTCCACGTCAAGGGACATCAGAAGCTGGGTATTGGGATCGAATGTTGTTTCTTGCAGTAGTTGTAGGACAGCCTTTGTGTCCTTTAAGTAGGTATTTGTAGATTGCACTAAAGGACGCAGAAAGGCATCTGCGAATTTCGATAGTGGTTCTAAGATTGAGCCAATGCCCGATACTATCGGTCTTCCCGGGGGTTTTGTAAGGTCCTTATGTATTTTTGGAATACAATAAAAGTATGGAATGCGTGGTTTTTTCTGCTCCAGGAATTCCCCTTCCTTTTTACTCAACCAATCATGTGTTAGGCCTTCTTCAATCATACCTCCGATTCTTGTTCTGAGGTTTTCTGTTGGATCCTGTTGTAGGACCTTGTAGTTTCGTCTGTCTGATAGGAGTCTCATGCATTCATTATTGTAATCTTCGATTGACTGTAGCACTATGGCTCCCCCCTTGTCTGCTGGTTTTATAACTATACTTGTGTCTCCAGACAGGGTTTTTAGGGCAAGTTGTTCTTCCTTAGTAGTGTTGTGAAAGGTTCGTGTGGACGCCACGTCCAATTTGTTGACCTCTGTCATTATTGCTTTTTCAAAAGCAAGTAACTCGAGAGGGAGCGCGGAGTCAGGAGGTGTAAAGGTAGATTTTGGTCTCAAACCTGTGTCTGTTGTCAAGGCTTGCGATGGTTTATCCATGAAGAAAGCCTGCAATTTCAATTTCCGTACGAATTCTTGCATCTCAATGTTCACCTTGAAGATGTCTGGTCTTTGTGTAGGCACAAAACCCAGGCCTATATTTAATACCTGTTGTTGTATTTTCGTCAGTGGTTTAGTTCCCAAGACAACGAGGGTGGCGAGGATACCCACCTCAATACCCACAATTCATGGGACAGACACCTTTCCAGCCATTCCAGTTCAACCACCCTACCAATGCTCAAGTTTATCCACAATGGAATCCAGACTTCAATGGAGGTTTCTATGGTCCGCAACCTTTTTTAGGCTCCCGCCCAGGGAACCGGGGAAAGAACCGGAAAGGCAACAATGTCACTTGGGAGGAGAAAGAACAAGAGAACCCCCGCCAAACCAGGAGCATGACAGGCTCCCTACCAAACCAAGCATCAACCAGCAACCAGAGAGGGACCTAGTGGTAAATCTGACCTCTAAACCACTGACGAAAATACAACAACAGGTATTAAATAAAGGCCTGGGTTTTGTGCCTACACAAAGACCAGACATCTTCAAGGTGAACATTGAGATGCAAGAATTCGTACGGAAATTGAAATTGCAGGCTTTCTTCATGGATAAACCATCGCAAGCCTTGACAAGAGACACAGGTTTGAGACCAAAATCTACCTTTACACCTCCTGACTCAGCGCTCCCTCTCGAGTTACTTGCTTTTGAAAAAGCAATAATGACAGAGGTCAACAAATTGGACGTGGCCTCCACACGAACCTTTCACAACACTACTAAGGAAGAACAACTTGCCCTAAAAACCCTGTCTGGAGACACAAGTATAGTTATAAAACCAGCAGACAAGGGGGGAGCCATAGTGCTACAGTCAATCGAAGATTACGATAATGAATGCATGAGACTCCTATCAGACAGACGAAACTACAAGGTCCTACAACAGGATCCAACAGAAAACCTCAGAACAAGAATCGGAGGTATGATTGAAGAAGGCCTAACACATGATTGGTTGAGTAAAAAGGAAGGGGAATTCCTGGAGCAGAAAAAACCACGCATTCCATACTTTTATTGTATTCCAAAAATACATAAGGACCTTACAAAACCCCCGGGAAGACCGATAGTATCGGGCATTGGCTCAATCTTAGAACCACTATCGAAATTCGCAGATGCCTTTCTGCGTCCTTTAGTGCAATCTACAAATACCTACTTAAAGGACACAAAGGCTGTCCTACAACTACTGCAAGAAACAACATTCGATCCCAATACCCAGCTTCTGATGTCCCTTGACGTGGAAAGCTTATATACTAGCCTACCTCATGACGAAACACTGATGATTATAGAGGAGGTCCTTTTTTCCACACCATGGAAATACCAGACACCACGAGGATTGGTTCTGGAATGCATCTCTTTGGCTTTGCAAAAAAACTTTTTCCAGTACAAAACCACGCTCTACCAACAATGCCATGGGACCAGCATGGGAAGCACCTTTGCTCCGAGCCTGGCTGGTCTCTATGTGCACCATCTTGAGACCAACAAGATCCTCAATGACCAGAACCCATACAAGTCGCATATCAAGTGCTGGAAGAGGTATATCGATGACGTCCTGGTCATATGGGAGGGCAATCGACAATCAGCCGAAAACTTTCAGGAATGGTTGAACAACCAAAATACCTTCCTGAAATTCACAAGCACCATTTCAAATGAAACATTGGTCTTTCTGGATCTAAACATTTATGCAGACGCAGGATTACTAAAAACCACCACTCATTTTAAACCAACCTCTAGAAATTGCCTGTTGAGATATGACAGCTTCCACCTGAGGCACCTACGGGAAAATCTGCCATATGGACAGTTTTTACGCCTTAGGCGCAACTGCACAGACGTGTCTGAATTCAAACAACAAGCCAATGACCTCAAAGAAAAACTCAGACAACGACAGTACCCAAACAGAATCATCGACAAAGCAATGAAGAGGGCAAAAAACAATAACAGAGAAGCATTGCTCGAGGAACGAGTCAAGGAATCCACAGAGAACAAACGACCAATCTGTGTAACAACATTCAACACCATGTCGAATGAAGTGTCCAAAATTGTAAATAAACATTGGAGAATACTCACATGTGGCAAACTGGATCTGGAAAAACCTATGTTTGCTCATCGCAGGGGACGCAACCTAAGAGACATATTGGTACACACAAGACCAAAACCAACCACAGTAGTCATACAACCATCCATTGGCGTCCAGGGTCACTTCCCTTGCGGCAATTGCAGCAGTTGTCATCTAACCGAAAAAAGCACGAGAATCATCTTTCGCAATGGCACCACATGGGAACGAAGGAAATTCTCGAACTGTAATGCCAAAAACGTAATCTACCTGATTAAGTGCCCATGCAACCTGGAGTATGTGGGAATGACCACAAGAGCCATAAAAACACGTATGAACGAACATAAAAGCAACGTGCGATGTAAAAAAAGTACAACCAAAATGGCAACGCACTTTCTGACTGAACAACACTGTGTCAATGACTTGAAGTGGACAGTCATAGAGCAATTACCTTCTGAGACTGGCCTTTTTCAGAAGGAACAACGGTGGGTGTTCAGATTGGGGACCCATATAAATGGTCTGAACGACGATATACCCTTTAGTCAACTATCAGCATAATGCCTATTGGGTCAAGGTAGACTCATGATTGATCTTTTATGGTAAACATGTAGTCTCATTACATCAATGTGTCAAATATAGAACGACCTCGCGCACACTGTAGGCTTTTGTCCAATGCGCATGTGTGGGGAACAGACACTGGTTCCGAAGAACGCCGTAACAGTAGGGCGCATGCGCAGAAGGGAGGTCAGATGGGTGCAGACACTGATCCTATGGCAACACGCGTTCAATTACATACGAACGCCCTGTATGGTCGGCAAGCGGATGCTCCGTACATGGACATGTAATTGACAACGGAACACCCATAATTGCCTCCACCAATTAGTAGAACAGGGTATAAATAACCATGACCGCAGCCTCACTCCACATCAGCGGAGCAGCGTCAGGGGTAAGGCGGTGATCAGAGTGTCCTGTCCTTGTGAGTATAACGTTGAACAACTAGTACACAGCACTCATCTTCAGAAGTAAGTGAGACAGATTGAATGATAAAAGCTGCATCATTCTCCTACTACAGATAGCCATTGGAGCAACACCCCGACGTTTCTATACTGCTCATGAAGCCCACAAGGAAGCTTCACAAGTATGGATACATTTCTCAGTAAAACCTAGTACCTTATGTGTTTTATGTTGTATGTGTTGTGAGTCTCTTTTTAACAAATGGTACGGTTCCAGGTGACTGCACCTGCTTGAACTACCCGCTACATGGGTAACCATTAGGTGTCATTTTTTGTCTTTCTGCAGGTCATTGTGCTTGTAGCAGACCGCTGTAGGCTCACTTAGCCATACTTAAAAATTCACTTTTCTGTAAATACACATTTTTTAATAACTAAGACGTGAGTAGGGAGGGGAGGTTGTGCCCCCGTCCTGAGGAAGGAGCTTGTCTCCGAAACATGTCGACAATAACGCACACCAGAGGTCCTGTTCATTAACATAACAGCCTTGACTTCGTCCTGCACTTCTTTTAACAGTACCAGCCAGAGTTCAGAATAAAATTGTTTTTCTTTTTTCTCTAGCGCCAGGTACTTTTTAAACCTTCACTACACACCCCCCCACTCACTTGTCAACATACCCCACACATTGTACACCACACATAGTCTACACCATAAGTGCTCCCGCGTAGCCGTAGGTCGCAGCACGCCGCATCCCGATAGAGGGGTGCGAAGACCCCGATGATGAAGCATGACACCAAGGGGCCTTTTGGTGTGTGAGGGGTATTTAACAAAACACTGAGTGCTTCAACATTTATTGATCACTCTCTTCCCTTCACTTGTTTGTTGGATTCCTTCTGTTTATTTAATTATCGTTGTGGAGCGCGAATCCAACTATTTGCTCTACCTCCCTCCTGTGTTTTTGATACACACCAGAGGTAGGACATCAGTTGTCTTTAGATAAGGGCTGTTGGAAAATATCCCATATAGCTTATAGCCTGCAGAGTGTGCGGCTGCCATAATTCTTTGATGCAATCCTAAACTCCTCCTGGTTTCTGTTATAAGGGTGATATTATTTTCCTCCTTATTCTCTAAATAGAAGTGTAAGTCACCCAGCTCTGAGAAATCTAATATTTGAATACTGTGCTCTATCAGTAAACTAAGGTTTAATAGAAAGGGTGCTCTAGGTCCGGGAGGATGGTAGCGTAGTATCCCTCTGAATGAATGGTGTTTTGTTAATTTAACTCAAAGGAGACATTTTCACAAATTGAGCTATTTTTTAACCGGTGAGGTACCTTTTGACAAACTGATCATGGGTGACTATAGGCAGCCCTTCCCTCTTTTTATTTGTCTGTCTGCTTTAACCATTGCGTAACTCTGTGGTATTGCTTGGACCAGGTCTGGGCCAGATATCTCATCTGCCCTTGTTTTGGTGATGAAAATTATGTCAACACCATGAGTATCTACAACATTTGCAAACTCAATTATGTGTTTAGTGAACAACCTGGCATTTATCAAAGAACATTTAAAAACATTATCCTGAGATGTGAGAATTCATGCATTGCGTATTCTGAGCTGCATTAAGGGTAAGAGACAACATACAATTTGGCATTTCATGTTATAAATCCTAAGCCCTACTTTAACATAACACAGCTGAGATCTTAACATGTAGGTCCAGCGCGAGGGAATCTTGGCTGGAATATCGTAGCAAGGGATTTTTTTCCTGGGACAAAAGGGACACGAGTTCCGGGCCTCTGCACGAACCAGGTGTGGAAGGGCGAAGACGGGCTTGCTTAGGTCGCGTCAGGCTGCTCATTTATGGACCCCCCTCCAAAAAACAACTAGAGTGGCGAACTGCTCTGACATACGGGTACCTTCACAAGAAGTGCAGAAAATGCTTTTCAATAAAACTGGGCAAAATCATAAACGCTTACTAACAGATAAAAGCAATTCACTTTCACCCTTTACAGAATTTCTCCCATCATTCAAGAATGGCAGCGCTGCTCAGTCACATCAGGCTGCTCATTTATGGTCCACCCACTAAAAACCAACTAGAGTGTCAACCAAAATGGCAGACCCGCCCTGACATACAGGTACAGTCACAAGCAGTGCAAAAAATGTTTTTCAATAAAACTGGGCAAATACTTAAAAGATTACTAATACATATAAAAGCAATTTAAGTTCATTTTTTCCAGGATTTCTCCTATCATTCAAGAACGACAGCTACACCAACTGGCATTGCCAATGCTTGTTCTAAATTTGTTTGGAAATGTTGTTGTGGTGTGTTCATCACTTTAAATTTGTTGGTACTGCCTGAGCATAATACACATTTTGTGGATTGCCTGCTGCTTTTGTCACAGTCAGTGTTGAGCTGAGAGTCGCTTATACCTGCATATTTATCTAACCAGGTTTGTTTTTAATAAACTGGCATAGATCACACACTTCGATCATTCACCACCACCACTATTCATCACGTACAACAATACAAAGAAGGCTGGCAGTAGAACTGAGACAAGGGGAACAGGATGACAGAAAAGAATACAGTGAGCTTGTCATTTCTTCTGGGCACAGATGTCTGCCGGAAGATGTGGCTTCCTAAAAAAAAGACAGGAAATGTATTAATATCCAGTTGTACAAGATCGGTATCTACTCAAAATGGCGACAGGACATACCTTTGCCCTAACTCTGTGCAATAAACTCTCTTTTTATTCCTGTAACTAACACTTACAAGAAATAAGTATTTAATTATCATCTATTTTTCTCCCTTTTAATGAAATATATTCCTCAGGGTGTATAAATATGTGCTCTCTTCTGAAGAGGAGCCCAGTTACTGCTTGACGCTATGCACCACTGAAAATTTAAATAACATACACTTATATTCTATAGCTTCCAGCTTGGCATTTCATGTATAATTACTGTGAACTCCGACTATCTAGGCTTTTATTGTTATATTTTTTTTGTATTCATTTATTGAAATTAACATTGCTCAACTGTTAGACCTGACATCATTGGCGTGAGTCTCCCTTCCATTTTTTGACAGATTGCCTTCTCTGTTTTGACATATTTTTGCTGGTTGTATGTTTTGGGCCCTGTGCCACTGCTAATCAGTGCCACAGTGCAAGTGCTCCCTATGTTAAATTGAGATACTGATTGGATTCCAGGATTGGCTTATTTTGATCTACTGTCAGCCCCTAGTACAGTGCACCATATGTGCCCAGGGCATGTAGAGCAAATGCTGCTGCTGGGCTTGCAGCACTGGTTGTGCCACCCACAGAAGCAGCTTGCAAAGTATGTCTCAGGCCTGCCATTGCAAGAACTCTGTGTATTCTGTGACTGCCATGTCAACTTGGCCAAGTGCACCCACTTGCCAGTCCCTAAAACCTTCCCTTTGCTTCATATTAGACACCCCTGTGGTATGCCCAAGGGCAGGGTGCATTGTAAGTATAAGGTAGGACATGCTCTGATGTGTGTAGCATGTTCTAGTAGTGAATTACAGCCATCTTAGTTTTTCACTATTGAAGGCTACCTGTTCTCATAGACTAGAATGGCAGTGAAGATTGTTACATCCCTACAATCCTAACTGACTCAGGGAACATGGGAGAAATAGTATGCCTGAACTCAGAATAATAAAATACATCTTTTAGTAAAGTTTATTTTAATATTCCGTGTTTGCAAATACCACTTTTAGAAAGTAGGTATTTGCTTGCCTAACCATTTGAGCCCACCTCTGCTGACTTGTGTATTCCTTGTCTGGGTTTGTGTGTGACAGGGCTGGGGAAATTCCAGGAGATAGTCTGGGACAGCCCAGTGGTGATTAGGGAGATTTTCCTCCAGATGGGATGGGGAGAGTGCACCTGGGACCTAAATAGAGCTGTGCCTTCCCTCCACAATGCTGGCTCCACCCCCTGTGGCTTGTCAGTGAAAGGAGAAGGAGAATCTTGTAAACAGAGTACTGTGGGGCGTCAGTCCCAGAGACTTTAGATCACTTCTGGAACAAGAAACTTTTCTGCCAAGGAGAAGAACCAAGGAAGCTGCAGGAGTTTGGAATGCCCCTCTGCCAGTGTGCTGTTTGCTGGGTTGGCCTGCAGTGGTTGCTTCATTGCCAAGGGAAAGGAGAAGGAACTTTGTAAGGACTTTTATCTACAGAATGTTCTCCAAGGGCTTGAACTGTGCTTGCCTCCTGCTGAAGTCTCAGGGCCAAAAGACTTAATCTCCAGCTCCCTCCTGAATTTCCATGCTGGGAATTCTGACTCCAGTCACTTGCGTGCCACTCGGAGCTGGAAGCGCGATGCATCGAGAAGAAGCGTGTCCCCCCCGCAGCTGAAATCATCGCAACGCTGGAGAAGCGAGAGTTCTTCCCATCTACCTGGAAGCGTGTGTTCATCGAAGCTGTCTGCTGTCGCATCGCTGGAGAAGCACGGTGCATCGAGGGAGCTGTCATTGCATCGCCAGAGATGCGCATCGCAGGGCCTGTCGCGGCTCCAAAGTACAGAGTCGTCGCAAGGCTGCCAGGGCGTCATCGCATCGCCGCATCAAGGGCGCCATCTTCTCACATCGCACCTGGATCATCGCATCATCATCGCATCGCATCGCCTCAAGGCGCCATCTTGCGCACCACAACAGGTCGAGAATCTACGCATCACCTCCGCACCGGTAAGGCTCGCGATGAGTCCCCTACTCTGTGCAAGCATTGGGGATGGACGCAACCGTTCCCCCGGGTCATGGAACCAACGCATCTCCCCTTTTGCGTACCTTTTGTTCCCTTCGCGTGTCTCATCCAAGAACTTTGTTGAGAACTTTGTTGCATTTACCATCAACTTGAATTAAGAGACTTTTATCATCTTTTAAGTAACCTTTAGTACAGTATTGTGGATTTTTGTCGTTTGTGGTCTTGTGTTTAAGTCTATATAAAGAATACTTATTTTTATAAAACCTGTGTTGTGTCCATCTGTAGTGTTATCACCGTATTACTGTGTATATTCACAAATGCTTCACACTGCCTCTGAGATAAGCCTGTCTGCTCGTGCCAAGCTACCAAGGGGGTGAGCAGGGGTTATTAAAGAGAGTAATCCCCTTATCCTGACTTAGAAGTAAGGGTCCCTATTTGGACAAAGGTGATAACCATTGCCAACTAGAGACCCCCAGATCTAATATCAACTAAAAGACAATTCTTTACATGAATCACAGATAGTCACACATCGTACAGCTCTACCATGTCCGCCATTACATGAGGGGTAAACAGGGAATCATAGTCTCTCAAAGGCTTCAAAGACACAAATTAACAATCAGCAACAGCAATAAACTGAAGGCGAGATGGCCCATCCTCTAGTTCCCAACCATTCTTATATCCAAGCATGGCCCACCCATCCTACCTCTCCACAAGCATTCCCCTGCGCCATGGATGCCATATCTTCTCCCATTCACACAACCCCTACTTTTGTACACAGTTACTTCTGCATGTTGGCACCAGTCCAGATCCTCTTCCTACTGTCTCAGAGATGGTGGCGAAGGCACTCCCCACCTTCTCGCATGTTTCGTTTTGCAATTCCCGCTGCCAAAGCCAGCCACACTTCCACATGCCTAGGCCAGTCAAGGTCTCCCTTAATAATCAGGAGTAGCCATTTGGCATCCATTGGGACAGTCACTCCCGATACGATTGACATCACTTCTGTAACCCTCTGCCAGAAGTGGGCTATCTCCTGTCATTCCCATAGGATATGAAAAAAAGACCCTATCCTTGATAACCCCGAACACAAAGTGCTGTGTGTGTTTTGCCCCATTAATATATATATGCAAAACAACAGTTGATGGACAGAATGCAAAACAATGTCATACATTCACTCCAGTACAGAGATCTGGGCCTAAATCCATCGTTTTTTTGCACTCCACACCACCCCAGTTCAGACATGGCCAGAAACCGGTCCTAGGATGCTTGATTCTGGTTCAGAGAAGACATGGTTTGGTAGTTTGGTCTGGACTGTTCCCATGAGGCACAGGGTCAAGACTGATTTGCATATGGCCATGTCTGAACTGGGGTGGCTTGGTGAGCAGAATAACGATGGATTAAACCCAGATCTGTGACTGGGGGTGAATGTTTTGCGATTATGCAACATTCCATCCATCATCTTGTGTGTTTTGATGTTCACCCTATGTGGGAAGGGTATGCCCAGACGTGGGTCCCGTGCTCACTATGCCACTGGAGTCAAGCTATCCTGGCTGAAGACGGCTGATAGCCAGAAACCGATCCTAGGATGCTTGATTCTGGTCCAGAGAAGACATGGCTTGGTCGTTCGGTCTGGACTATTCCCATGAGCCACAGGGCCAAGACTGATTTGCATATGGCCATGTCTGAACTGGGGTGGCTTGGTGAGCAAAATACCAATGGATTAAACCCAGATCTGTGCCTGGGGTGAATGTTTTGCCACTGTGCAACATTCCGTCCATCATCTTGTGTGTTTTGCTGTTCACCCTATGTGGGAAGGGTATGCCCAGACGTGGGTCCCGTGCTCACTACGCCACTGGAGTCAAGCTATCCTGGCTGAAGACGGCTGATAGGCAGAAACCGGTCGTTGGATGCTTGATTCTGGTCCAGAGAAACATGGCTTGGTAGTTCGGTCTGGACTGTTCCCATGATGCACAGGGTCAAGACTGATTTGCATATGGCCATGTCTGAACTGGGGTGGCTTGGTGAGCAAACTAACGATGGATTAAACCCAGATCTGTGACTGGGGGTGAATGTTTTGCCATTGCGCAACATTCCGTCCATCATTTTGTGTGTTTTGCCATTAATATATATATGCACATGAGTAGTAAACACAGTGTAAAATCTTAAATTGCACTTATCTAAATCTCGTCTAGATTGCAATTTCCCGTGTGCTTTGGTTTGCCTCTACCCAATCTTCATCGTCCACACTCCCAAGGTCAGCAGTCCAGGACGTGCGCACAGTAACCAAGGGGTCTGGCACGTTATTTATTAATTTGCGGTACATTGTAGATGTCACTTTTCCAGGGATGGGGTCTAACAATAATCTATCTTCCAGGGGGAAATGGTCTGGGACGGGAGTACCCTGTTGAATATGTTGCTGCAGGGCATGCATCAATCTCAGGTAATGAAATATCTGTGATTAGTTCAGATTGTATTTCAGCCTTGGATCCTCAAAGCCTATAGGCCTCTCCCTTCCACACATCACCAAGGCACTAAATCCCTATTAATTTCCACCCACTAAAGCCTGTAAGGGCAGCTACTTCTTTCAATGTGTCCCCATACTACAACGGAGTCTGACTGGTCAATTTCTCCATCCAACTCAGGAATTTATTTGCCTCTCTCCAGCACCTCACCACCGCACCAGTATGTGTTGGCCATTCCTTCAGGATTACAAGAGTGGTTCGCAGTTCCCACTTGGCATACTTGCTCTATCCACTCTATAAGTGGGCTCATGCACTTCCAAGTACACCCAGTCATTTATGACAAGCAATTGCGAAGCCCAGTAGAAGAGTCTAATGTCCGGGATCGCCAGTCCCTCATCGTATACTCCCATTTGTAGTCTGTGAGCGCTATTCTGGGAGAACCACCCTGCTACAAGAGTGTTCTAACTTCCAGTGCTACTTTTTTTAAATTGTTGGGAGAACCAGACAGGGGGGATTTTGGAGGACGTACAGGAGGCGCAGCAGGGCCATCATTTTAAACAGTGCTGCTCTGCCCATCAGAGACAATGGGAGGGCAAATTAGCCAAACCAACTGGGGCTCCAAGTTCCTCTTCAGGAACATCTCACCATCCCTCACTATGTATATGCCTAGGTATTTAAATCACCCCTGGGGCCGCACATTGCTTTGGTATTCTTGGAGAGGGACCTGATAGTGGAAAGATCACCGATTTAGTCAAATTAATTGTGTATCCTGAATAGCTCCCAAACAATCCAAAAATGTGAAGGACTCTGGCCATCGATGTTAATGGCCTGGCTTGGTAAAGGAGACTATTGTCCGCATATAGCGAGATTCGCTCTTCCCATCCCCAGGTGCCTCTATGCCACAGGTCACTGGATTCCTTTGGATCCAGGGCGCCAACAGCTCCAATGTAAGGGCGGACAACAGTGGAGACAGAGTGCATCCCTGTCTGGTGTGTCTCCCGCCGTCGAAAGGGTCTGGGCAGCGTCCCATTAACCCACACATGGGCCAGTGGTTCCTTGTAGAGCTACCTCACCCAGTTACAGAAGTGAGGGCCGAAGCCCAACTTACGTAATACCATGAACAAGTAGGGCCACTATATGCTATCAAACGCCATTGACTCATCTTACACCATCAAGGCCGTCTGCTGAAAAGCAGGAACTTGTGTCATGTGGAGTACTCCGTATAGCCTCCGAATATTGTGGCGGGTGCTTCTATTTGGCATAAAGCCCGACTGGTCTACTTGTATAATCTCCGAAATGACAGACACCAACCTGTTTGCTAGGGCCTTGGCCAGCACCTTCGCTTCTAGGTTAATCAAAGAAATTGGAGGATAGGAGGCACACTGGTCAGGGGCATCCCCTTTTTATGTATCACCACCACTGTGGACGCTCATTGGTCAGGCAGCAACTGTCCGTGGTCTCGAGCAACATGTTAGGTTATGTTAACAGGGTTTTTATAAAGTGCACAGCTACTCTGCTGAGTGTTCCAGCGCTAGGTGAGTATGGTTAAAATAATGAGAAAGGGGTAATATCCTCTCCTAGAAACATAGTGCTGGATTATTGCTGAAACAACCATGTTTTTAGGGCCTTTCTGAAGGGAAGCAGATCCTGCAGTCGTCTCAGAGTAAGCTGTAGATCATTCCATAGTTTAGCCACTTGCAGCCGGAAGGGAAGGAGTGTCCTCCTATATGGGAGTGCTTCACCACCGGGGTGCAGACTAACGCCAAGGAGGTGGAACAAAGAGAGCATTGTGGATGGTAGAATTGAACTCTCTTTCTCAGGTAGGAGCCTCCAGAGCCATGCAAGGCCTTGAAAGCCAACATATGGGCCTTGAACTGGATCCTCCTGCGGATAGGGGCCAGTGGGGAGAGTTTAAATGAGCAGACACCCGCATCCTGGGGCCAAAAGACAGGATAGCCCTAGCCGCAGCATTTTGGACTACCTGAAGGTGGGTGAGCAGATACTCTGGCAGGCCGAGATATAGAATGTTCACACAGTCCAGATTAGAACCAATCAAGGCCTGAACCACAGTTTTACTATAGGAGATCTGAAGTAGTGGCAGAAATTGCTTAAGCATTTTCAAAAATACATCTCATAATAGTGGTTTTATTATCGATCCCTGACATTTATATATCTCAACAAGGCGCCCATAGGACCCATTACCTTTCCCGAGTAGAGCAGCCCTAAGGCCCCCTGCAGTTACTCTTCCATGAGATCAGCCTCAAGGGCTTCACTCACCTCCTCAGTCAGCGTGGGAAGGGAAAATACTCGAAGGAATTCCTCACAGTCTCTTTCGGATCTAGTTCCCACCGGTGCATAAACCTCCTCCAGGTGTGCAGCAAATGTTTCTGTTTTATCTATGCTCGCTGTTTTCAGGGCCCCTTCTTTGTCGTGGCCCTGAGTTACCTGCGATCGCCCCCTGTCGCACTTTTCCAGCCATGCCAGCAGTCTGTAAGCTTTATTACCTACATCATATAGGCGATGTTGAGTGCCCAAGGCATATGGTCTCGCTTCATTTTCGGTCATGGCCCGCAAATCCCTTTGGCGCTGTGCCAGCCTGTGGCACAGGTCACCAGAGTCGTTACCTGATGCCTCAGCCTCCTTTCAAGTGATTTCCTGCTCCAGCAATCTGATTTTTATGATGTCTTCCTTTTTTTTGGCCCCAATGAAAGCCTGTGCCTGACCCCTCAGCACTGTCTCATAGGCCTCCCACAGGGTTATGTGTGATTCCACCGTCCCATTGTTGTCTTGAAAAAACAGCTCCAAGCTCTCTCGGATTTTGTCTTTCAATATCAGATCCCGCAGGTGCCAGGGGTCAATCCTCAGGAATGCAGCCCTGTCTAACCGTGGGCCCCTTAAAGTCATTCCAACAGAAGAATGGTCTGAGATGCTCCTTACCATATGTTTTAGGTGTAAAAAGTCTCCCACCACATTGCTTCGTGTGAGGAGATGATCCAGCCTAGAGTAGGACCCTTGGTGTGCGGAGTAAAATGCATATTGCTGTGCAGAGGGATTAGAAATCCACCACAAGTCTACCAAGCCAAGGGCTGATAAGAATCCTAGAAATTGTGCTCTCCCTGTGGCCCACTCTGTTCCCAGAATATTCCAGTTCTGGATTCACAACCGCATTCATGTGTCCCCAACCAATAGCATGCCCAGCGGTAGCGCCACCAGAAATGCACTGATCCATGAAAAATAACACTATGTAGCCCCGGGGGGATGTAAATTGAATACAATACAATTGTTCGCCCCACCCATTTACCCGCTTCTGCTGCACAACACCCAGACTCATCTAGCCAAGTCTGAGACACGACCCAGGGCAACGCTTTATGAAGCAGGATTCCCACTCCCTGCGCTCCGGTTGAGTATCCAGATTGGGCTAATAACCTGTGCCCAAAACAATCTAGGGCCTTGCATTTGCTCCCTTTCAGGTCGGATACAACGTACGGGGATTGCCTCTTGATATGTTGAAGAATCAACGTATGCTTTATCTTGTTCCCCAACCCGTTGACGTTCCAGGTCCACACCTGTATGTTATCCATGTCTCCCATGCCCTGCAATCAACCCCTCCCCTGCAAAACTTCATCAGCCTGCTGTATTGCCAGATTGCAATGGTCTTGAGCACACATTTAAACCCACAACATAAATCTAAACATTATGCCCAACTCCCCCCTCCCTGCAATCCTGCTAGGTGAGTAACGAACCTCCCAAACTCACAGAGTGCCTGTGGCCCCAACTGTGTAATTATGAACATAAAAGAGGGGTGCTAGGCCAACCCCCAGCATGAAGTGAAATAAATCTGCTGTCATAGACTTGCAAACCCCTCAAGAAATATTTCCAGAGCAACATTATCCATCTGTGGCCTCGACTGATCTCCGCCAAGACTAGGAGTGCCCATCGCACAACAGCAACTCTCCATTAGGGCTCCCCATTGTCAGACGGCCCATCTCCCTGGAACCAGGCACCAAAAATGCAGCTCCCCTCCTTGGGTAGCACTCCCAGAGGAGAGCCACAAGATTAAGTTACTGAGGGGAGCTGTGCGGCGCCTGCTCTGTCTTACTTTCATCTGCAGTATCACCATTTCCAGGCCGCGGTCGGTTTTTACCTCCTTTACGTGCAACAGTGCTCTAGCCTTCCCAACAGTCACTCGCCTCTGCTGGTGAGTCAAAAAGGTAGACCTTTCCATTGTCAATTTTTTTTAAGCTTTACTGGGAACAACATCATGTATTTCACATTTTGCTCCCAAAGGGCCCTCGTAACTGTGTCAAATGTTCGCCTCTGCTGCTAAAGCTGAAGCCTAAAGTCTGAGAAAAAAACGGATAACTGCATTTTCATGGTGCAGGTCTCTGTGCTGTCGCGCCGCCTGCAAGATGGCATCCCTATCTCTGAAATTAAAAATTTGGGCAATGATCGTACAAAGGTAGCCCCCAGGTGAGGCCTGCTTCTCTGGGTGAGCGTTCTATCAGGAAGAATTTAGACAAGCCTTTCGGCTTCAAATTGTTAAGAATCAAGTCTTCCAAAACGAGGCCCATCACGCCCACCACCCGAATGTTGTTGCACCGGGCTCTTCCCTCCTGGTCTTCAAGTCTGGTAAAGACTTCGGACAGGCTCTTAGTAAGTGCCGAAACTTGCTCCTCCAGTCGTTTAGTTCTGGACTGTAGAGCCCCAATGTCTGCCTCTGCCGTGGATGCCTTTTTGGAGATTTTCCGGAGGTCGGCCCGGAGCAGGTTTAACTCCTCCGTAACAGAATCCAGCTTGTGTTCCAGAGTCCCACACAGGTCTGTGAATGCCCTCATGATATCCTTTAGGGAGGGGTCTAGGGACTGGTCCTCATGTCCGAACGGTATGTGACCTCCCATTGCGCCTTTTTGGCCCATCGCCACTGTGTATTTGTCTATGTGGTTGGCATGGCCAGGCCCCACCACCTTTTTGCACACCATCACCATAACTTGTAAGGCCGCTCCTGCAGGCTTGTATCCTGTGCTTCACTGCATCACTGACTTGAGTATTCGGTGGACTAAGCAATGTCTAAGGTGCCAACATGCTGTCTCTCTTCCCCAAGAACACCACCACAAATCTGAGGTGTTCCACAGATCACACTACACCATCCCAGAACTGTACACTGGCACAAGCACCCAGTGGGGGGATCTGGGTGGGACCACACCCAGCTGCCTTCCACCAGGGTCTCAACTCTTAAAGCCCAGGTGTCAACTCAGGCCGACATGCATGCACTCAACTTGCAGGCAACGTACAATCCAGATCCCAGCCCCCTGATTGACCACCACTTTCAGGACTCCGGTGAGCGGCACCTTAGCCAAGCCAAGTTCAATGCGGCTCCTCGCTTCCAGCTACACCGAGGGGGGGACGTCTCAGCAGCACTAAAATGGCATTCCAGCAGCCCGATCAGCCGACGGCACAACTCGCTCTGACTCTGTGGCGCCTGTGTCCCCTAATGCTCATCCCCTCACCAGCTCAATCCACAGGAGGTTCCAGTAGCTGGACACAAGGCGTGGTGTGAACCTGCACACCTCCGCAGCGCCTATCAGAATGAGCACCGCAGGCACCACACAGCAAGCAACAGGTTCAAGGTGTGCTCCCCGAATGGGGGTTGCGAGCATACTGCCTCACAGTCGCAGCACAGTTCGCCCGTTTGCAATCTGGTAAATGCAGTACACAGTTCAAATTTACTTCAAAATTACCTGGAATTTGGTGTGCTCTCCACTTGCCGTGCGTGCCAGAACAGTCCCAAAATGTGTGCCTGGCTCCCTGGTGACCTGAGACTTTCACCTGCACATCCGCGCTCTGGTGTTATGCGGGCGGCTCCATCTTGCTCCTGCTAGCCGCCACACCTTTCTTCCACATTCTGCTACCATGGGCAAATTTCAGCTGCGTTTTAATGGTACAGGATTACCCCTGCATACTCCAGCAGCTCTCCATCTCTGGTTGCTGTCTGGAAGACGGATATTGACGGATTTCTGGGCCTCGCACACTGGTGGCTGGCGCAGCTCTCTAAGCGGCCATCTTCCGTGGCTGCAAGCCACGCCCCCCCAACTATCGTAACCAAATACACAAACCCTATATTTCAAATGAATCACAACTTTAGTCTTTATCAAATCCCAAAGTCAAATGCATACACATACATTACAAAGTAAATTTTAAATACAACTTGATTTTCAGAATACTCATCTGTGACCCATCTCTAAGGGAGTAACGATGGCTCTGGCCAGGGTGGAGGAAGCCATCAATCAGAGTATGGGCAAGGGCTGCCAATAGATCTTCCTAAGCTTAAACCAGACATTTGGTCCCCGTTTTTGCTTAATATTTTTAATAATCTGGATTTTTCCCCGGTACTAAATTCATGGTCAATCTCCGTCATTGTACCAATTTTTAAGAAGGGCGACCGCTTACAGCCTGGTTGTTACAGGCCGATTTCTTTGATAGATACCACACTGAAATTCTTGGGTACGGTCCTCTACAACAAGATTAAAGACTGAGCTGAAGAGAATTCTATTCTGAACCACTGTCAACATGGTTGTAGAAACAATGTGGGCACAATAGAACAGTGTCTCAATTTAAACCTAATAATTGGGAAATATACTATTGCCCAATGGTCGCCAATTTATCTGGCATTCATAGATTTGACCTCAGCGTTTGACTATGGCAATCAATCACTTCAGTGGTCTATCCATTTAGAAAACAGAATGGATGTCAAGTCAAGTCAAGTCAATAAATTTATATAGCGCGCTACATACCCAAAGGGTCTCAAGGCGCTTGAAGAAGGGAGGGGAATTACTTGTCAAATATCCATGTTTTAAGTTGCTTTCTGAATGCTAGGTGGTTCTGAGTAAGGCGAAGGTGAGTGGGAAGAGAGTTCCAGGTTGTAGCTGCCAGGTAGGAGAAGGATCTACCTCCCATGGTGGTTTTGTTGATGCGAGGTACAGTGGCAAGGGCTTGGTTGGAGGATCGTAGCTGGCGGGAGGGGGTGTAGAAGGACAGTCGTGTGTTGAGGCATTCGGGTCCGATTTCGTAGAGTGCTTTGTGTGCGTGGGTTAGGAGCCGGAAAGTAATCCTTATATTGACGGGGAGCCAGTGGAGGTTTTTCAGGTGACCAGAGATGTGTTCTTTACGCAGGATGTCTAATATGAGCCTGGCTGAAGCGTTCTGGATGCGTTGGAGTTTTTTCTGGAGTTTTGCGGTGGTACCGGCGTAGAGGGTGTTTCCGTAGTCCAGTCGGCTCGTGACCAGAGCGTGGGTGACCGTTTTTCTAGTTTCGGTGGGGATCCAACGAAATGTTTTTTTGAGCATGCGAAGAATGTTGAAGCAAGATGAAGAAACGGCGTTGACTTGTCTGTTCATCGAGAGTGAGGAATCCAGGATGACGCCCAGGTTCCGTGCGTGGTCCGTCGGGATGGGTGCATTTCCAAGGGCCTTCGGCCACCAAGAGTCGTCCCAGGGGGAGGGGGAGGTGCCTAGGATGAGGACTTCTGTTTTGTCTGAGTTCAGTTTCAGACGGCTGTGCTTCATCCAGTCGGCTACTTCTTTCATTCCTTCATGCAGGTTGGTTTTGGCAGTGTTAGGGTCTCTGGTGAGAGATAGGATCAATTGAGGGTCATCGGCGTAGGAGATGATGTTGAGGTTGTGTTGGCGTGCGATGACCGCGAGGGGGCTCATGTATACGTTGAAGAGGGTGGGGCTGAGTGAAGATCCTTGTGGTACGCCGCAGATGACTTCGGTGGCCTCTGACTTGAATGGTGGAAGGCGGACTCTCTGGGTTCTTCCGGTGAGGAACGAGGTGATCCATTCCAGTGCTTTTCCTTGGATTCCGACGTTTCTGAGGCGTTGTAATAGGGTGCTATGACAGACCGTGTCGAAGGCTGCGGAGAGGTCGAGGAGGATGAGGGCGACTGTGTCTCCATTGTCTAGTAGAGTTCGGATGTCGTCTGTTGCTGCGATGAGGGCGGTTTCAGTGCTGTGCTTGGCTCGGAAGCCGGACTGTGAGGAGTCAAGGGATTTGTTGGTTTCGAGGAATGCGGCGAGCTGGTTGTTGACCGCTTTCTCGATGACTTTTGCCGGGAATGGAAGGAGTGAGATAGGGCGGTAGTTTTTGAGTTCGGTGGGGTCAGCTGTGGGTTTTTTCAGGAGGGCGCTGAGTTCGGCATGTTGCCAGCTTTCCCGGAAGGTTGCGGAGTTGAGGGAGCAGTTGATGACGTCTCGGAGGTGCGGTGCTATAATGGTGTCTGCTTTGTTAAAGATGTGGTGAGGGCATGGGTCTGTGGGGGATCCTGAGTGGATAGAGTTAATCAGGCGGATGGTGTCCTCAGTGGAGATTGGCTTCCAGTCATTGAGGATGCTCAAGGGGAGTGGGGGTCCTGCAGGGGGTTGGGTGGGTTGGTCTTCGGGTCGGTTGTCGAAGCTGTTGTGTATGTCTGCAATTTTGTTGTGGAAGAATGAGGCTAGTGAGTCGCAGAGGGCTTGTGAGGGGGTGATGTCGTTTGAGTTGGCTGAGGGGTTGGTAAATTCCTTGACTATGTTGAATAATTCCTTGCTGTTGTGGGCGTTGTTATCTAGTCGGTCCTTGAAAGCAGCTTTCTTGGCATTCCGGATCAGTTGGTGGTGTATGCGGGTGGCGTTTTTGAAGGCGTCCTTGGTGATGGTTGGTGGGTCTTTTTTCCAGGCCTTCTCAAGAGAGCGACAGAGTTTCTTGGATTTCTTAATATCATCGTTGAACCAGGAGGCCTTCTTGCTGCCTAGTTTTATTTGTTGTTTTTTCAGTGTTGCTAGGATGTCGGCGCTGTTGGATAACCATTGGGAGAGGTTGGTGGCTGCTTGGTCGGGGTTTGAGGAGTGGGCTGGGGGGTTTAGAAGAAGCGATGAGGAGATCTGGTCGATGGTGATTTTGTTCCAGTTTCTTTGCAGAGTGGGTTGGGGGTGGTTGTTGGATGTGGGCTTGTTGTGGGTAAAGTGAACGCAGCTGTGGTCAGTCCAAAGGAGAGCTGTGGTGTGGCTGAAGGAGACATATTTGCTGGAGGTGAAGATAGGGTCGAGTGTGTGACCTTCGATGTGGGTGGGGGTAGTGACAAGTTGTTTAAGTCCCAGGTTGGCGAGGTTGTCCAAAAGGGTGGTGGTGTTGCGTTCGTTGTTCTTTTCAAGGTGAAAGTTGAGGTCTCCCAAAAGGATGTAATCCTCGGAGGGGAGCACGTGTGGAGTGATGAAGTCCGTGATGTCTTCACTGAATTGTGCGCGGGGTCCTGGTGGCATGTAAAGGAGGGTGCCTCTGAGTGTGGTCTTGGGGTCGATGTGGATCTGGAAGTGAAGGTGTTCAGTGTTGGCGAGATTGACGTCTGAGCTGGTTGAGATGCGTAAGGATTTCTTATGGACGATAGCGATGCCTCCTCCTGTGTGGCCGGTCCGGTCCTTGCGAATGATCTTATAGCCTTCCGGGATGGCAATGGTGATGTCTGGGGCTGAAGTGGTGTTCATCCATGTTTCTGTTAAGAAGGCGACGTCCGGAGCGATGGTGTCTAGTAGATTCCAGAGGTCGATGGCGTGCCTGTGGACTGAGCGGGTGTTGAGCAGGATGCATTGTAGGTGGTTGGGGTCGGATATCTGTTGTGTGTTCGTAGATGATGAGTTGTTCTTGGTGCAGTCGAACCTGCAGGAGTTGCAGGAGAAGGGTCCATGGGTGTGTCCAGGAGCGGCTTGGACGCAGTTGGGGGAACGGCCGGGGTTAAGGGCTAGGAGGGTGGTGGCATCGTATGTAATGCGGGAGGGGAGGGCTTTACGAGGACCAGGGGGTCTGGCGCTGGGCGCGGTCCAGGCGCGGACGGGCGTAGACGGGCTTACCTTTGGCGCACCTTCGGCGCGGCCGTAGCGCGTGGACGCTGCGCGTGGGACCATCAGACATAAGTGGAGAGAGGAGGGGGCGGAGCGTGGGAGGGGCAGCAGCTGGGAGGCGGTAGCAGGGAGGAGGGGCGGGCCAGGGAACACACAAACAAGATGGAGGGTCAAAGGGAGAGTAAGGCAGGGGCAGCAGATGCACCACGGCACCGGGGGCACAAACCAGTTCCCAGCGTGATGCAAATTATATAAATAAATACAGCGCGAGTCAAATTAAATAAATAAATCACAGCGCGAGGTAAATTAAATAAATAAATCACAGCGCGAGTCTAGTTAGATAAATAAATAACAGCACAAGGTAAATGAAATAAATAAATCACAGCGTGAGTCTAGTTAGATAAATAAATAACAGCGCGAGGTAAATGAAATAAATAAATCACAGCGCGAGTCTAGTTAAATAAATAAAAGCAGTTGCAGATCTGCAGTCTCGATACGGTACCACCAGCAAGCCGGATCGTCAACAGGAGCTGGGATCAGGGAGCGTGGGGGGAGCGACCGTGCTGGATCAGGTCCCGGTGATCACAGCGCGTCAGAGGAGGTAGGGAGCACTCTATTCGTGGGTGGGAGGGGCAGCAGCTGGGAGGCGGTAGCAGGGAGGAGGGGCGGGCCAGGGAACACACAAACAAGATGGAGGGTCAAAGGGAGAGTAAGGCAGGGGCAGCAGATGCACCACGGCACCGGGGGCACAAACCAGTTCCCAGCGTGATGCAAATTATATAAATAAATACAGCGCGAGTGAAATTAAATAAATAAATCACAGCGCGAGTCTAGTTAAATAAATAAATAACAGCGCGAGGTAAATGAAATAAATAAATCACAGCGCGAGCCTAGTTAGATAAATAAATAACAGCGCGAGGTAAATGAAATAAATAAATCACAGCGCGAGTCTAGTTAAATAAATAAAAGCAGTTGCAGATCTGCAGTCTCGATACGGTACCACCAGCAAGCCGGATCGTCAACAGGAGCTGGGATCAGGGAGCGTGGGGGGAGCGACCGTGCTGGATCAGGTCCAGGTGATCACGTGGATGAGACACTTGTGCATTGTTAGCCTATTTACAAAGAGACATGAAGGAATGGATTAGAATGAACACACACAGGGAAGTTTCTAAAGAAATTGGTGTTTTCAGAGGGGTAAGACAAGGGTATGTTTTAGCTCCATTACTTTTGATCTTCTATATTAACAATTTACATGCATTTTTAACAACCACTACATAGGACGTCCCAAGAATTAATGTCTCTATCCTCCCATCCCGATTATATGCAGACGATGCTGTCTTAACCGGCCGCACTCCAAAAACTTTGCGGCTTTTTGTACATGGCTTTGTGAATTTTAGGGCCTCTTTAGATTCATGCACTAATTTTACTACATTTTTTATCATGGCCTGCGGACCAAGAAAACACACAATAAATGCCATTTCTGTTGGCAATCAAAGTCTACAATGCACAAGCACTTTTCCTTACTTGGGACTGGATTTTTCTTCTAACAGTCTGTGGACGGACCATAATATCTACTACAGGACTATGTTCTCCAAGTCAATTAATGCTGTACTTAGTTGACCTAAACCGAGGGGGAGGGGCACTTTACCCATTTAATTCTTTTTTTAAAGCCAAGTGTACACCCATAGCAACATATGGGCCAGAGCTTTTAGGTATCTCCAATAGCTGCAATATTCAGAATGAGAGGGAACAGGTTCTGCTACAAGCTCCCTGCCACCCCAATATGTCTGTCATAGAGGACCAAAATTACATTGCATTGAAGATTACATTAGAGCCTGCCCCGCTTTATTTTAGTTAGCCATAAGGAAAAATAAGGATGCGTCCCTTACCAGAGATGATATAGCGATTGCCTTAATTGTGAGAAATGTATAACCCAAAGGAGTTAGGTCCTTGTTGAACGTGGACAAGGCTGGACCATTTATAAATGCAAAAAACACACAAATGCCTAGACCACTCTTTTTCTGAAAAAACAAAAACAATTAATGAAGGTCAAGAATACTCTTTATTGAATTCTGACCTGGTAGTTATATTTTATACCTTTGACTTCTTTTTTTACTTTCAAAGTTTTTACATATATATTCATTAGCAAAGATAGGACAAACTGTACATATATTTACAATACTATACAAACCAATTTATAAACAAAACATGTCACAATATATCTACACAAACTCAAAAAAACATCATCACAACAAAAAAACATTAAAGTGATAAAGTGATGTGTACTTAATCTCAATAAATGAGAGACAAAATCAAAAGGAGGAAAAGAAAGGCAAGAAGGAAGGAGAGCATAAGGAATGGAGTCAAATTAATGATACTGTTACTGTTTATATGAGACTGGGATTTCAGGCAGACCGCAATGGTGGGATGGTCGAAGTCACCAAGAAGGTTCTACAAAATAAAAACTTTTACCGTCTGACTTAGTCTCTGAAATGGAAGTCAAAATCCTACAGTGACTAGGCAGCAGGCTCTATATGGTGAAGTCCCTTGGAAGACAGGCATTGAGCAAGGTCCAGCTTAAGCCGTTGTTTTTGTTGAGAAAAGCTTTCTTGTATGTAAAGTATTGCCTTCTGGAACTCCAGTGGCTGAGTGAAAAGTCTTTCAGAAAAATAATTATGTCATCTTTAGCCAATGGTTCAGCAACCCCTTAATGCCGAAGTTTCCGCTCTGCCTGCGGTCTTTCAAGTCTGTTACCTTGCACGACAGGTTCCACAGTTCTATGCCCATATCTCATGTTAAAATGTCTTTCCCCTGTCTCTGAACATCGTTCCATTGAGTCTAAACAATGGACTTGTAAAGTTTGGCCTCATGAATTTCAACTCGGCGGCCTTGCTGGCGTGAGATTACCAGTTTAGGATATTTCTAAAACCCCATACTCACCTGGGCCCATAAACATACACACTATAAACGGGTAATCTATTTTTCTGCCGATCATGAGTTTATTTACCTTGTTATGATTTGTACACCATGACTTACCATTTTCTTGACTCTTCTCATTTTAATTTCTTAGGCCAATGAATCAGGTATTTAGAATAATAGGTATATAATAACTAATAACTTTATTTCATGGAATAACCACAGTATCGGGGAAGTTTTAATACATATTAGTTAATAACTTTTCAAGTAGAAAAATAATGATCAAAGAAAAAATCTTTAGAGACATAGCAACATTTCTAGACATTGGTAAAGGGGGAGAAAGGGAAACCATACAAAGACATATCACACAGATTTATATTTACCTTGAATGGTGCAAGGACCAACCCCTGGCCAAGGGCTGGAAAGAAAGGGCTCCTGACTAATTAGGAACCAACAGGTCAGGACAGGTGCAGGACAAGACAGGTAACCTCCGCTAAGTGCAACGCCAGCGTCACACCCCTCCCTGCAGCTACTCTTGTTCCCCTTCTAGATGACAGATGTCTTCTCCTTCAGCAATCTCCCGATTCTTGTTTCAGAGTGCTCAACTAGCCCTCTGTGTTCTGCGGCATCCACGATTTCCTTCAGCATACGTTGCCTCAGTGACAGGTCTGTGACAAGTCAGACAATCTAACTGACTAAGCCTACCTTAGTTATACCATTTTCCAGGGATTGTACCACCACCCAATGTTGCAAATTTTGTGTAGTACCTTCATTTGATTAGTCAGTAGGATGGGGAGTTTAATTGTTCTCTGGGTCAAGAGGTAACGTTCTCAGGCGAATCGCGGGTAAGATGGGACTGGTCAGAAATTCAATGCCACCGCTCGAGGTTGAGTGCTTGCAGTGTTCCCAGCACATGCGCAGAAGGTTTTCAAAATGGAGATTCAAGTCACCCTTCAGGCTCAAATACGAGCTAATAATAAAGTCAAAGAAGGACACATTAGAATACGAAAATAAATGAATACACTGTATAACCCTTATATCTACTCTAATCCCATTATTTTATTTGAACTATAGCATTAATGGTTTAGCAAAACACAGGAAGGTTAGTTCAAGCCAAATCATATGCATTAGCATGTGAGGTTAAAGTGGCCATTCTAGGCACTAGTACGCAGCTGCAAAGAATTCCCATCCATGCCTAGAAGAGTTCCTGCATTTTCGGAAACCATATTAAAACACTCAGGTTACTGGTTAGTAAAGCGCATTCAGAGCTTTCCCTCGATGCTGAAATATTGTGTGGTGCAATTATTAGTTCTTACAAAACATGTTAATTAATTAGTTACATGTTACATGTTATTTTGAGAGAATTGTATCCGAGCAAGTTTCTTCACGTATGAAACCTTGCTCCATCAATCCCCTCTTTGATGGCATTTTATGCCATCACTAATTACTGAACCAGATGCCAACTTTAGCAGTTTCCCAGTTCAATTTCTTCTATTACTTTTGTATTTCCTTTTTCCCTTTTCTTTTGGAAACTTTTCATTCTTTTGTAAACATCCCCTTTCAGTTCCTCAAGTTGAATTTCATCATATTTTCTCTTTCTTCCTTTTTCGTTCACTGCATACCATTTTCTATTTCTGCAGCATTTGCACCAAATCATTATCACCAAGACTAATAGGGCTATTCCTATTATTGGCATCGGTATTCAACGTACAATGCTTCTACCAACATTAGAAAACCAACGACCTACAGAGGAGAGACCACCAGTTAGTCTCTTCCATGCACTGTCAACCTCCAGTGTTTTCAATTCTTCTTCCAAATTCGTGATATGACATATCTCCTAATTTTGATACTTTTGTCAGGTATGTAGGTGCAAAAATGTTCCACCTTCAACATTTTACAGACTCCGCCCTCTTTTGCCAATAAGATTTCAAGAGCAAGTCAATTTTGCAAAACCATAGATCTTATTGCAACTAATTCAGTATTAATCAATAAGAACCCTCCAACAGTGTCAGTCGATAAGCGATCAACCACTGTAGATAATTTACAAATTTGTTGTGTATGCAGAATTACTCCCACTGAAGGTATCAATGCACTAAATATATCTCCTACAATTTCTGAAAAACTAGCTCTTTTCTTTCATGTTAGTCCATTATTTTCTTCATTGCTTCCAGCAATTCTTTTTACATGATATACCTTTGGGAATACTATTATGAAATAGCACCTCCCATACCAATGACCAGGCAGCTTAAAGTAAGATTTGTTTCCACAAATATAACATACTCCAGGAAATACTAGATCGGTTCCCCCTTTTAGTCCCCAACCCCTTATTATCAGAAAATTATGTTCACATTCACTGAAACCAATAAATGCATTGTTATACTCTGTTTTTAACCGATGGAGACAGATTTTCCCTTTCTTTTCAAGGTCCAGGGACATAGCAGCATGAGTCTTGCCAGTTGCAATAAAATCTTTCCTCTCAGCCCATTTAGGTATCTGAGGTTTCAGTTTGGTAGCCCTTTTATGGAAATCCTGTCTCCTTTTCTCTACTAAATTAAAAAATATCTTATCTTCTTCATGTAACCTACATGTTAGATTATCCTTATGTGCTTCACCTATATCTATTATTTTCATTGTTAGAAAATGTTCCCCCATAAACAGTGAATCTCTACTGCTAAGGACAGGGTTCATGTTTCTGTGCAAAAGAATTTCAGAAGAAATCACATCTATGTTTGAATAATAATATTGTAACTTTTCAGTTCTGTAACATAAACCAGCTAATATACTACATGAAATACCATATGTCAGTGGTTAATGATGATATGTCACCCCTTCTGCTACTGATGTAGGTAATTTCACACACATAACACTAACTTCCATTGTTTCTACATATTGTACTAACAAGTTACCGAAAACATTTAAATCTGTCTCATTTCTATTTATACTGTGGTGTAATTCTGTATCATCTGGTGCTGCTAAATCTACACTTTCTTGCTTAAGGGTAACTACCTTTCCATGTGTACTAGTATCATTCTGTTTATTTGCAGTCATTAAATAAGAAATGGCTATTGTCAGTCCTAACCATGCTATGACTCTATAAATAAACTACATAAACATATACTACAGCATGTCTTTATACAATTTCATTTCGGTTTTCCAGCAGCTCTATTATCAGCCATTTCTGTCTAAGGAGACTTACTCCCCTCTGTGTAACTTTTGTTCAGAATACAAACTGTAAAATTTGAATTATTTCAAGTTGGTCTCACTTCTTCATCAATTTGATCAGCACTTAATTCTTCATCACAGTCTCCACTTATTTCCAGATTCTCAACATCTTCAAGAATCACATATGTCCATTCATGACCCTTGAAATTATTATTTAGTCTTTTCAAACATGGACTTCTCCTTCTTGGTTTATCTGTTGACGGTCCAGATTAACTGGTTACTTCGTATACTTGTTCTGGTTCCTCACTTATTGTTTTTAGGTGATATTTCAGTCTTTTGATAATACTAGGCCAGGTATCACCTTTTCTGAGTCTCTCAGCTGGCACTGTGCTTTCATTTTCTCAAAATGCTCTTTTGCTTTCGTTGATCTGTGGCGCACCTTGATTACTTTCATCTTCAGAATTCCTTTCTATCTGACTTAGTCCAGGGCTTATTACCTTTGCTGTTTCTGCCTGGATGTGTTCTTCTACGCTATTCTGACCCTGTTCAGGAGTTTGTTTGTTTTGACTTTGTTCTCCTTCCTGAACTTTTTTTTCGTTATCTAACTGGTCCTGCTCAGGCCTTATATTTTCTTTATTGTCTTCTGCGTGGGCATTTTCACTAATGCCTATCTGAGTGCATTGCTCTTTCCTTATCTGGTCCTCCTCAGATTCGTTATTTACTTTGTTTTCTGCAATCTGAGTGTGTTACTGTATTCCTGTCTCATCCTCACAATCACTCTGTCTGTCTCAATAGGTTTGGCTTCTTGTTCTCACTGTTATTTCAGGTATGTCTACTATTGGGATCCAATCATCCTGACTGGTGCTAGGTCGTTCTTCATCAGCTACTTCAGGATCAAATTCTTGTAATCCTTCATCTGTACAAACTTCAGCCTCTGCTTCGGCAGGTTCAGTTACTCTTTTAGTATGGCTGGCATGAATCCAATTAGGCAAACCTGCACACTTTACAGCTGTTTTGGTATCCAATATCACTTGATCTTGTTTTCCCCACCTTGGTGCTAGGCACGATTGTCTGGTGTGATCTTTTATCACTACCCAATCACCTGGAGTCAAAGCATGTGCTTGAGTCGACTGTCTTGTCACAGCATCTTCCCCAACCTGGTGAGAGATAGAACGCACTTGATCATCCAACTCTTTGCAATACTCCAATACCAAATCATCCGATATATTTAACCGCTTGTGTCCTGGTACACATGCTTGCCTTATTGCCCTTCCCATGAGTATCTCCTTTTTTTTTTTTTTTTTTTTTTTTTACAGGGCAAGTAAATTCAGTCACGATTAAGTACATTTGATAGGCAAGGATTGAAACAATACAACCGGTCTATAGACAGGACAGATAAATTCAATCATAAAGAGAAGAAAAAAAATACATTTAGTATGCAAGGATCAAAGCAAGCGCAGACTGTTCAAAGACATACAAAATTGGAAAACCATAAGAAAGAGAGGGTAGAAAGTAAAGGAAAAAAAGGAGATAAAGAGAAAAAGAGAAAAGAGAAAAGGATATTATTCGTAATCCGTAATCCTTCCATTACCCCAATTCTCTCTAGCTCCACCTCTGTGTAGGATCCCATATTTCTATACCTAATTTCTTGCCATTCCTACCTTTCCTTGCATAAATTGCGTTTTCCAAGTTATATGCTGTTAACAGCTTGGCTAACCATTGATGAAAAGTCGGCGGTATACGCTCCAGCCATACTGTAGCAATGCACAGCCTCAATACAGCCATAGCCACAAAGATGAATAATCCATACTGTGTCTCACTATCGTTCTCAAGTACTCCAAGTAATACTACTCCCGATGTTAAACTAATCTCTATCCTTAATGATCTCTTAAGGAATACCTCTATTTCATCCTGTGTTGTTTTTAAATGGGGGCATGTACAGAACATGTGAACCAAGTCAGCCTCCAAGCTATCACACCTGGCACATGTAATGCCGACCGCGCCTCCCCATTGCGCTATTCAAGAAGGCGTGTAATACAGAAAAAATTATGTTTTATAATGTTGGGCCTGGAGTGGCGCAGAGCATAAAACTTTCTGCCCCAATTCCAATGACCTATAAAAGGCCTCCTTTTCCATACCTATCTTCTGTACCAAATTATTTTCATACTTTCCCAGATCATCTGTTTTATCTTTTACCAGTACCGAGTAAAATCTCCTAATTGTACAGTCTGTACCCCCCTGAATGATATCCAAAATGGAATTCGTGGCAAATCCTGCTGTGCCGCCTCTTTTTGTTGAAATGAAGCTTCTTCTTTGCAGGTACTTTAAAAAAATGGGTTGAGTCCAGACCATATATTCTCTGGATCCCATCGAACTGCATCACCCTCCTACACCCAACACATCCCCAATTTTCCTTATCCCCTGTTTCCCCCATTCTGAAAACACAGCATCTCCAAACAGATCGCAGGGGAGTGTAGCATTCTTAGCCAACCTAGTGTACGCGTTGTATCTACCCAAGCCATATTTCTTTGCAAACGACATCCAGATCTTATGTGCTGCAATCACAGTCTTAAATTTAGTCCTTTTAAAATAACTGTGTTCAGTAAATTTCAAGAAGATGTTCTCTGCGCCTGCCCCTAACAACAAGGCATAAATTGCTAAGGACCCTATTGCATCTTACCCTTCCGTTTCTGCTCCTCCCAGTAACCCAGTCATATACTGTAAAGATGCTGCCCAATAATAAAACCTTAACTCAGGCACAGCCCAACCACCACCTCTTTCCAGAGGGAGTGCCATAAACTTCAAAGCTCTTCCGGTCTTTCCATGGGACCAAATAAATCGATTTATCACGTTTTCTAATATTTTAAACCACTTTGCCTCGAACAGTAAGGGAATAGCCTTAAATAAATAAAGCACCTTAGGTAACAAGATCATTTTGACAATATTTGTTCAACCTACTATCAGGGGCGGTGGGTGACATTTCAAAGTGGTGGGGCGCAAAGTGATTAGCATCCAGCACCGTAGCGAGCGAGCGCAGCGTGCGAGCCCCGATCCCCAAAAGGGGGGTTTGGGGGGATAACCCCCCCCAAGAAAATTTTGAAAAAAAAGAAGAAAAATCGTGCATTTTCAAGCAAATTTGAGAAAGCAGGAAGGTTAATAAAGCAATTGTGAAAGTGCAGTTATTACATTAATAGATGGCATAACATAGGTAGCTGCTTATTCAGTATAACCATAGAGCTTCATGCATTTCGTCCTATTACGCTCAGGTGCTAAATTCAGACTATAAGACTTTCATGAAAATCTCAGCTCTAAGAGTAGAAGAAGTTGCACGCAGTTGGGAAACAGCCTTCACAAAGCTTTGGGAAAATGAGAGGCAATTACTTTAAAGCAAACTGAAAGCAATTCATCAAGTAGTAACTTAAAGCAATGCATCCAGCAAAACAGTGCATGCAGTCAACCATACAAAAGTAAACTAAAGCAAGTGTGAACCAGTGAACCTTCACTTTGAAAGCAGGGTGCTAGTCAACAGGCCAGTCACATACATTTAAACTGAAGAAGAGTACACCTCAGCATGCAGGCACCAACATAAAAGCCCCAAGCAAGTCAAACAGTTTAATGAAAGAAAAATGAAAGCAATACATCCAGCAAACTAGACAGTGACTCAAAAGTAAACTGAAGCAAGTGCACACTGAAAGGAATGCACAGTCATAATTCAGACATTCACATAAAAGCAACTTACCAAGACACCCAATCAATTACATGGGAAAAAACTTGAGCCAATGCACCCAGAAAACCAGACCAGCACACCAAAGCATCCCACTCCTGATAGGATGGCAGCTGTGCTCTTAGGGTCACCTCTCAGTTTTTTGGCAGGGTTGAGCACCCCCCAGTTTTATGCCCTGTGTGCCTGAAGGGGAGACAGGCAAAAGGGATTTTGGGACATCTGGCACAGCCACTTTGTAATCGAGGTCACCGACCCAGCTCAAGACTGAGTTACAGGCTGATCTTAAATCTTTAAACAACCACAAGGGTCTCCAGCTAGTTGGTTCTTGAGCCAAAAGAGTCCTCAGCTCACTGGGAGTCTTTACATCGTGCCTGAGATGACATGACAATGTCCCTTAATCCGGAGCAACTGTGGGGACTGGTCTGGGTCTGACTTGGTACATCAGAACTGCCCCATACCTTACTGCATTAAAAACATTCAACAGTTTCTGGAGTGAGCCACTTGTACAAGTGGACATAAGTACACCAAAACTCTGGAACGGTCACAAGTAAGCAATCTGAAGTCTTGGCAGCTGTAAATAAACACTTTGACTGTCAGATCACCAATTAGCAATTAAAAGGCTTAAAAGATCACAAAAAGCAACTTAATTACTCCAAATGTGAATGTCACTTCAGACCAGCTTTCGCCTTTCCCTTTATTTTCACTCTACACACTCCAGCAGGCTGCAATCACCAGGGAGGAACACATCCAGCTCACAATTTGACTTCCCAACAATAAAACCAGCAATTTACAGAGTATTGGGTTGTGACAATCAAGGGTTCACCGGTTTGGACAAATGCCAAACACCTTCACAAGCTTTTATACAATGAAATCTCCTAGCTTTCCCAGACTGCAGCCTTCAATATTTATGCAGTTTGCACGCCATATGCAGAGCTCTTTTATCATGCGCAGAAGATGGTGCAGTCCTGTCACATACACACAGTCCCGGCACTGAAGAAACATTGTTCGAGCTTCGAGAGATTACTATTGAATTCCAGTGACGTCTACATTCCTTCCAAACTGTTAAGAAAAATGTGAAATAAAGATGCTGCCAGCTCAAACACATTTTGGCAGTAAGCCTTTAAATTATCTTAATCAACAGAGAGCGAGGCTAAGACTCGAACAACTTAGTGCTTTTTCTTGAGTCTCCGTTTCACATTGTGTCGTGTGCTACATGAATACATATTTATGTACAGACTATAGCTCCATACAGTGAAAATATGTATACATGTAGCACACGTGGCTAACTGGAGGTCCGTGAAAAAAGTCAAAAAAGCACTAAGTGCTGTTCGAGTCTCAGCGCCGGCTCTAATAGATCCTGTGATTCGGGGCAAATCGCTTCGCCTTGTGGTGCTTACAAACCTCTGAGCTAGTGTAATGTAGCCAGGGTGGGTGCACAGGTAATACCCACCAAAACCTTTGGGTCGAGTTTGCAAAACAACAAACTCTCCTGAGTGAACACCACAAAGGCTGTTAGACTGCACAGCTTAAATAGAAAATGCCTGGGCTACCAACTGTACTCTGTTGGACATCACCTGTGACGCAACAAACAAGGGCTCAGCTTCAGCTACAGAACGATATCCGTACCTCCTACTGGTGATTCGACGCTACAGGGAAAAGTGCTGAAACGGGGTCACCACTATCCCCTGGGAATGGTTTTCAGGACACCTTCCCTTTTCTCTGTAAGTGTCTTTCCGTCACCACGGGACTGCGAAGTGCCGATTAAAAGCAACTGCCCACATAAGATGACGGTAAAGCTGAAGCAATAAAACTGACAATTATGAATCAAAACAGAGAACGAAACACCACATTTTAGCAGCGTGGCGAGTCAAGTCAGAAGGAAGACCGAGAACAAGTCATTAATAAAAACAAATTAAAGAGAGAACATTCAAACCCACAGTTGCAGGTGTTTGGAATTTTCAACACTGAACCCCCCCAAAAACGGTATCCCAGCACTTCATCAGAGTGGAAGGTAAA
The DNA here is from genome assembly GCF_964263255.1 of Lissotriton vulgaris. Lineage (NCBI taxonomy): Eukaryota > Metazoa > Chordata > Amphibia > Caudata > Salamandridae > Lissotriton > Lissotriton vulgaris. The sequence goes on from NC_141695.1 coordinate 268,781,588, forward strand.
ATCCTGCAATTTGGTGTCTGTGCAACTGGGTCAGACCACCTCTGAACAGCGGGATGAGATCTCACGAGGGCATAGGAATATCAGGGACAGGCTCTGGACGTCCGCATGGGAAACAGCATATTGGTCTTAATCTTGTGCCCAGGACCTCTTTCTATTCTCTATCTGTCTAAAGATTCAGGCACCCTCTTGCCTTCCCACCAGGGGCGTAGCTAGAGCTTGTGGCGCCCGGGGCTATCCCTCAGATTGCCGCCCCTGGGGAGTGGGGCAGGGGGCTGGGGAAAAAGGACCGAGAGACACGTGGTATCGCCGTTAATAGTTACCTCGATCATGCAAGTTACATGCACATACATGACACAGTCCAAGGCTACACAGTTGAATACAACGGTGAACGGCAGTACAAAGGAGAACACACAGACTGCCACCATACTAACACTTACATTTGTGACATTTAATTGCGGCTCTCTCCAGCACCTGAACCGCCACATATGCAGTGCAATTCTTAAATCAAATATTGTAGCGTGAAGAACAAACTGACGACTTAACGTTCACTATAAGACAACACATCTTTGCTAACATGGATTTGTATGACTGTGGTGCGTCGGTGGTGGGAATCCCGAATCAATTCATTCCTCAAGATCCCCACCGGGCACCGGGACAGGGTGGAATAGTTAGAGGCTGGCTCCCGAGTCCCAGGATGTCGCGCAGTTCAGAAACCTTTGAAATGCCACCCGCTCGATGCGACCGGCGGACGGCAGCTGAGCTCAGCATGACTCTGGGACCTGTGGCTCGTCCCAGCATTAGCCAGTGTCTTTGTGCGGGAGGTTGACATTGCCCAGGAGAGACTGCCTGACTCGCGCAGCAAACCACACCACCATAGCTGCCATGGTTTCAGATTGCAATGTGTGACATTTTTATAATTCCAATGTAATTATGAGTGACATTCCAACATCCATGAGTGACACTATCTTGCGGGCAAAAATCAAGCAATCGTGATGAGAGGCACATATTAAATATCAGAGATCCTACCCATTTGAGCAATGAGAAACTCTAAGAACATCTTAGAACTGCTGCACGGCACCAGAAATATAAGGGTACAAACCAGAGACACACTGTGTAACTACAGCCTGGCAGGCACTGCTACTGCTCAGAATGATCTGTTCATGACCACACGCTAGCCTAAAAAGCACATTTTATAGCATGGGTCAGCTTGTTATTGAAACTACCCTCACAACCCTAACCCTTGCCCTCCTGCATCTGTCTCCCATCTCTGAGAAAAATACCAGCCTTCTGTAACATTCTGTAACATTTTGCAAAGGGCCTAGACACGATTCTTACATACAACTTTACATAGCTGCCAATATTTATAATTGCTTATGTGTGATATTTATGTGTTTTCATTGTGTGACACTTCGAGTAGCACTTCCTCGTGAGTAAATCAAAGCAGGGACTATGATTTGCGTGTCTGCGAGTTTTCCATTACTATAGTTAAAAATACAACACAGTCTTCAGAGTGCCTGAATCCATCACATTTTGCCACTTATACTGTCCACTGCAGCTTCTCACTCTTTTCCTGCAGAGTGGACTGGCCTCGCAGATAACCATCTGCTCTGAGTCAGACCAGCTGTGTGGGACCGAAATTATGTTTGGGGAGTAGGGCGGAATCAGCATTTAGGTAATTGCGACGCAGGGGAAAAAACATCCTGCCAACATCATTTAAGATTAGAGGCTGGGATAGCCTAGGGCAGCTCGGTAAAAAGAACTAAACTACCCGTTTCCGTCTGGAACTTGTACACCACTAGTGCATAACAATAACTGTCTGGGGTGCATTGGATTCCAGCATTTAAAAAAAGATCTGTGTGTGGGGGCTGCTGTTCGGATAATAATATAAATCGTCATGTTGTTCTCTTTCTCAATTGAAGAAAGCCTGTGGGAAGGCCCGACAGTGGGCTTGATTAATTACAAGTTTTGATCTGGGCTTATGTGAAGCAAGTATAATAATGGGGGACAAATGCCAGCGCTCACCTCTATGATCCGGGCCCGCCCAGCTCAAATCACACCTGCATTGATTCACGAGTAGATCCGCGCCGCTGGGAGGATTAACTAGATAAGCAGCAGCTGAAAGCCAGCGTCGAGCAGCTCCCTCCGCTACAGGCTGCCCATGGTCTAAGTTAGCCTGTCACTGCTGGTGAGGGTCGGGTGAGCCTGAGAGGCCCGTCTCACCCGCGGTATGTACTGCCCCGTGGTATTGCACTGCAGCTAATCTTGAAATGCCGCCCGGCTTTTTGCTGCACCGCCCTAATAAGTATCCCATAGATATTGGGCATTGAAAGTGGCGTCACTCTTATGCCAGCCACTGTTTTGGGTTTTGCTCCCAATCATGCGTGCAATGTGCGTACGCTGCAGGCAGCAGTTGAAAGGTGAGTTTGCCGCCGCATTTATAATTTATTTGGGGGCTGGGAACACTGACTGACAAAGTGTCAGACAGTGAATGTCCCCAAATAAATTATAAAACCCGCCGCAAAGAGCCACAAGTGCCGCCTCCAAAACAGTGCCGCCCAAAACAGTGCCCCCTCCCCCCCCAGCTACGCCGGTGGCTCCGTGTGAAAGGTGGCTGTTCCCATTAATAACGCCACAAGAAATCTCATTTATAATCATATCCAACATAAGAAAGACAATTGCGGAGGGGGGACTGGGGAATTAGAATAATAAAGAAGGGGAAACTTACCTGACCGCCGATCAGCGCCGCCTGCATCTTCTAAATTCTGGAACGCCTTCACTGGAGCGGAAACCCCGCCCTCCGTCCTCAGCCAATCCTGGCACTGGAGCTGCGCCAGGATTGGCTAGAGAGGCACATTTGCTGCTCGCCCTGTCGCCCTTTGGCAACCCGGGCTGTTTGAGCAAACAAGCACCCCTGGGTCCCGCTGAGGAACTTACAGTGCGCATGCTTGAGAAAGTTAACAACTTTCTCAAGCATGCGCACTGTAAGTTCCCCAGTGGGACGGTCTGCTGCAGCCTGAGTGTGGACTGTCACTCAAGCTGCAGCAGGCCACCCCCCCTGTTCAATTCCCGCCCGGCCGCTGATCTGTTGCTGCAATGTATCATACGTATTTTACTTAGAAGATTGGCTGGCGGCCGCGATGCGGGTCCATGGTGGCTGGTGGGGCTACGCCCCTACGCCCCAATGGACGCACCGCTGCTGCCTACTATTGAAAAGTGTATATTGTGTAATCTATCTAAATCCTTCTTAGCTTTGTTTATTATTGGTTCTAAATTTGTCTCTACCAACGTATCCAAGTCAGCCGTTAATGTTACCCCTAAGTATACCCCACTCTGTACCACTCGGGGATCTATGCAGTCTACTTTACTATTTTTAATAATCTGAGTCTTGGAGACGTTCAGGGCATAGCCAGAGACTTCCCCAAATCTTCGCGCTTCTGCCTCCACCAGTGTTATAGCCTCTGAGGGGTTAGGGGTGATGACCGCAACATCATCGGCATATGCCAGGATCTTACACTGTCCCCTATGCATATTTAATGGTGAAATATTATCATTTAGCTCCATACGCCGAATAAAAGGATCCATATATAACGCAAATAGAAGCAGAGAACATGGACATTCCTGCCGTGTTCCCCTTTTAATCCGGAATGGAAGTGTATATCCTGAGTTTACCCATATATGGGCAGTAGGAGCCACATATAGTGCTTGTAGCGCCTTCACCATCCCACCCCCAGGGCCAACCCTCTCCAAGATAAAACACAGGAAGTCCCAGGAGACCCGATCAAAGGCTTTTTCGGCATCTAAAAGCATCACCGCCATTGGGTCTGCTGCAGCCCGAGGCATCAAAGAGTGTTATAACCTTCCGGGTATGGTGTGTGGTTCCTCTTCTATGCTGGTTAATACTTACTAATAAATCCACTACCTTCGCCACTCTAAGTGCCAAGGCCTTAGAATATATTTTGGTATCGACGTTCATTAAAGTTATCGGCCTATACGAGCCCGGGGCTTTAGGTGGTTTACCCTTTTTTAAGATTATTATGATCTCTGTCCCTGACCAACTGGCCGGAACAGATGCCCCTATCTGTGCCTTTTGGAATGTATCAACCAGATCTTGCTTAATTACCTCCCAGAAGGTCTTATAGAACTCAGCTGAAATTTGATCCGGCCCTGCAGCTTTCCCAGAAGATAGACTCAACAATGCAGCCAAAGTCTCCTCAACATTCAAAGGCTCCTCCTAAATCCTCGCTCGATTCTCCTCAAGAGTAGCCACAGGGATATCCGCAGATAATCCACTATTTTAGAAAGATCGCTTGGGTGCTCTTCATCATATAATGACATATTGAATTTTCCTAAATACTTCACGCACCCCCCCTGAGTCTGAGACAATTTTACCTGCAGACTCCTGAATCTCCCTCACTTCCCCCATAGAGACATTCTGTCTTGTCCGAATAGCGAGAGTACGCCCGACAGTCTAATTAAACTCATAACACCTCTCTCTATTTGCCAGATATATTTTAGCGGCCTTATTGGCTATATTTTCCCCAGCGTCCATCTTTGCCTTTGCTAGTTTAGATGATACCTGCTCCAGCGATGCCCCCTGCATAACATTCTCGGTTAATTCATCTTCTGCCTCTGCTACCACCTTAACTAGCGCTGCCTCCTTTTGTTGTTCCTTCTTTCGCTTATAGACACTAAAACTTATTGTCTCCCCACGGACCGCAGCCTTAAACGTATCCCACACATTGCCTGAGGCAGTACTACCCCTATTAATAATCAAAAAATGTTGTATCCATTCCGTCATGTGTGAAACATAGGCCTCATCTTTTAACAACCCTCTTTCGAACGTCCATACCCGATCAGGGCCTCTAGTGGGCACAGTGTTTAATGTAAGGATCAGAGGGTTGTGATCGGAGATTATCCGAGGAAGTCTTTCTATTTTAAGTGCAGATGACAACGATCTTGAAACAAAAAAATAATCCAATCTCACGCAGACTTTATGTGGGGCAGAGAAGAAGGTAAACCCATGATTAGCAGGGCATAGATTCAACCATACATCCAACATAGCATTATTCCTAACCATGTTACATATTGCGCGAAAAACTCTTTTCTTCCTACCCTGATATCCACCACTTAAGCCTCCACCTCCTGCCCCGTTAATATTGAAATTCCCAGCCAGTATGATGATAGGAGACCAAGTGGCTAACTCCAAATCCAGAAAATCGAAAAAATCTGGGTCGTCTTCTGTTGAACCATTTATACTACCTAAAGTAACCCACTCTTTGTCAATGTTGCATTCTATAAATACCCATCTTCCCCATTGATCATCCAGCTTTCTCCTAACTATAATGTCCCTTCGTTCAGACAAAATTGCCACTCCTCTATTTCTCGCCCCATACTTGATATCCCAGCTGATCTAATAAATATCCCCTAGCCGCATATATATGGGTCTCTTGTAGACATACTAAATCCACATTCAGAGATCTTAAGAATGTAGCCACCCGCTGTCTCTTACTACGGTCATTCAACCCGCATACATTTATCGTAATAATTCGAGTACCCATTAATGCACATCTGGTGACTGTCCCAGCCAATCTTCCATTTCACAAAATAACACCACACCACTCTCTCCCTCAATTATTATCTCCATTACCATTGCCACCTGTGTGCTACCCTCGTGTGATTTCTTAACCCTCAATGTTATGTTTAATCCCTGCATATCCAGAATCGAACCAGCATGCACATTGCCCTGTATCCCTCCCCTCCCCCTCCATAAACCCCACCCCCCACTTACAGGCAAATAGGTCAATCCTGACCTATATGTGACAGCTATAGCCCCAAGTGGTAGTCCCCCCTACCCCTGCTCCAAATTTTCCCATCTCCCTATTTACAACAATACTACTGTGCCTACTGCGACTAATCCTGCCAATTACTTTTATCCTCATTTGGCTCATTCAGATTCATGAAAAACCATTCTATTTCCTCTGTCTCAAGGCAACCGTCGTATTTTTATGCCCCCCTTTCCTTTCCTTAATGTCCTTTAGATATTCCTGAGCTTTAATTTCTGAAAAAAAGACCTTGATCTGACTGTCCTCCACCACTTTAAGGCGGCAGGGAAACATCAAGTAGGCCTCACAGCCCAGTTTTTGGAAAGGGGATATCATCTGCCTCATCTGCCATCTCCTTTCTACCGTCACATGGCAGAAATCTGGGCGGGCAAAGAATGTACAACCATTATAAGAGTGTCTGGCCTCCGGCTTAGCCTTATCCATGATCTCCTGCCGTAATAAAAAATTTCCAACATAAATCAGGATTGCCCTAGGCTTATCGTTAACTGGGCCCTTCCTCTGCACAAAAGGGAACCTGTGGGCTCGTTGTATCTCATTCTCCCAGTTCCAAGCCACTAACTCTGCAAAGGCCCCCCTGAGTAGACCAATAACAAATGCCCGCACATCCTACCCTTCTGCCAAATGCCAGGCAATCGCATTATACGGTGCGGGAGTCTGGGGTTACACTGACACTAGCTCTATTCAGAAGGCGGAAAACGTCTTTCTGAGATTCTTATTAGCTACTCCTAAAGGTACCTCAACATATGCAATGCATTTAGGACTAGGCATACCCTATATAGAGGACCTAATCAAAATAGAACCAGTGATGTTGTGGCGCCGTATCTGGAAATCCGATAAAAACGCACTGACTCAATCCATTATTGCTGATTCAATGAACCTAGACAAATCATCAAAAATAAAGTGGCTCCTTTATGTAAGAATTTTTTTTAAAGATCTAGGATTTGAGAACTACTAGTTGGATCCAGAATCTATAACAGACATTTCTAAAAGAGATCTTAAACAATCAGCACTAAGACATTTGGAATCTCTAAGACTTGCATCTAATTCAACAAAAACGGCAGTTGCGCATGCTAACATGATTCAAATAGCCTATGGCATTCATCTGTATCTGACACTACAAATATCAAGTTACGAAAGAATGCTAATAACAAGATTTAGGCTAAACACTTTTTTTAGACTGGTTACTTTCCCGTTGAAAAACTGTTGGAATGCTACTCTTCCGCCCTGCCCGTGTGATGGTTTATCAATACAATCCAACTTGCATGTGATCATGCTCTGTAAATTCCATCAAGCCCACAGAAAGACTTGGCTACTACCAATACTAAGGACCTGGGGGTTGAGACAATGCAGACCCGCCCTCTTAAGACTCCAAATGTTGGAAACTGAAAATGTCTGTTACTTTGTTAGCAATTTTTTAAAATGCATTATGAAACATAGAAAAAACCTGTAAAAATCCTCATTAAGGTCACTTTGAGCGGTTCCCTATATTTTAACTAATTCTTTTTTAACTTATCAGCTATTCTCATATGAAATGTCATGAAATGCGTGTACTTTTTTAATATGCAAAAATGCAATATATGATATTATCTGTCTCTTTTATGGTTTTTCCATTGTGAATAAGCCGAATAAAGATCTTTATTATTATTACAGGCAAATAGGTCAATCCTGACCTATATGTGACAGCTATAGCCCCAAGTGGTAGTCCCCCCTACCCCTGCTCCAAATTTTCCCATCTCCCTATTTACAACAATACTACTGTGCCTACTGCGACTAATCCTGCCAATTACTTTTATCCTCATTTGGCTCATTCAGATTCATGAAAAACCATTCTATTTCCTCTGTCTCAAGGCAACCGTCGTATTTTTATGCCCCCCTTTCCTTTCCTTAATGTCCTTTAGATATTCCTGAGCTTTAATTTCTGAAAAAAAGACCTTGATCTGACTCTCCTCCACCACTTTAAGGCGGCAGGGAAACATCAAGTAGGCCTCACAGCCCAGTTTTTGGAAAGGGGATATCATCTGCCTCATCCGCCATCTCCTTTCTACCGTCACATGGCAGAAATCTGGGCGGGCAAAGAATGTACAACCATTATAAGAGTGTCTGGCCTCCGGCTTAGCCTTATCAATGATCTCCTGCCGTAATAAAAAATTTCCAACATAAATCAGGATTGCCCTAGGCTTATCGTTAACTGGGCCCTTCCTCTGCACAAAAGGGAACCTGTGGGCTCGTTGTATCTCATTCTCCCAGTTCCAAGCCACTAACTCTGCAAAGGCCCCCCTGAGTAGACCAATAACAAATGCCCGCACATCCTACCCTTCTAGCCCTTCTGCCACTCCAAGCAATCTAACATTATTCCGCCTCTGACGGTTTTCATAGTCCTCAAATTTCCAATGCACATCAGTTGCCATCTTTTCTTGTTCCCTTTTAAAGTAATTCCATTTGCTAACGTCTTCCTCCAGTCTTTATGTCCTTGATTCTACCTCCGTTACTCTTGCAGCCATATCAGAATAAAGTTTATTCACCTTCCGTAGTGATCCTTGTATCTTTTGGTTGGCATGCTTAGCCCTCCGAGATTCATTCCTGGCCCCCCAAAGTAGCAAAAAGTATATCCCTAGTTACTGCTTGGGCTGTTACTTGCGCTGGAGAGTCACTTGGCAATGGGGAGGCACTATTACCTCCCTCTTGATACAGCTGAGAGGGAGCCGAGTAATCCCAATCATGTTTTTACTTACTTCAGGCTGTGATGGACTCATATTCCCTCTAGATCTCGTGCGGGGTTTATTTTTCAAATTTTTTACCCTACGTTTGGTGCAAGGTTTATAAATGTCCTCCTTACCAGGTGTCGATACTTCAGATTCTGATTCTGCTTATGAGCTCCTAAGTTCACTTTCTGTTAATGAAATGGATGCATCTCTATCCTCATCGTCCTCCTCATCCTCATCATCCTCATCCTCATCATCATTAACGGAGAAGAAGCAGTCATCACTAGGGGATCCTGGATTATTTACTACACAGATTGCTCCTTGTGTTGCCCCTAGTGAATTAGTATGTTCTCCAAGAGCTGTTCCATGATTTTTATCTATAGCGCCAATATCAGTAGGCTCTGGTCCCCCCCTTAGATTGAAGAGGTGGAATAGATACACTAATGTCCACTGGGAGATTATTGTGCATACTGGGTGTTTCAAGAAGGCCCCCATACTTGATGCTGCTCTCTGCCCCCTCCATTACTGCTGTGCCTGAACTCATAGGCGTTCCCCTTGCATTGTTCATGATGCTCATATCAGTGTCATTCAAACAGACTTCCCTGGGCATTAGTCCTCCCTATCCTCAATCCCCTTACCAGGTAGAACAGTACGTTCGGAATCCTCAATATCCGCCTCGGGCTACGCCGCCTGAGAATTCCGTTCAGGAGCCTGTTCGAGAGTCTGTTTGTTCTGCCCCGCCAGCATTTGGTCCAACAATGCTGTGGTGAGGGACATGGTGAGAGACATCGATCCTGGCGCGTCGTCTGGCATCCGAGCGTCAACCTTCCCTGCGGCCTCCTCCATCCTCGTATCGCCGCTGCATCCCATACTCTGCTCTCCCCCGCCTCCAGTATTCCTGTCTGCATCGAAGCCTCCAGCATTCCTGTCTGCATCGATAGCTGGCCGCGAAGGGGCAAGCACCGGAGCCAGCACCGGAGCCTGCACCGGACCCGATTCTCCCACGCCTTCAGAATTACTACCTGCAGCGTGAGCTGGCTGTGATGGGGAGATCACTGTGGCCGGCACCTGACCCGCAAATACCTCGTTGAGGGTAGATTGCCACATATTACCCTCTTTATTCAGGGCTTGGCTATTGCGGCGTTTAGCAACTTTTTTACTTGTCGGAGTTTTCTCTTTCTTTTCTTTGCCTTTGGGTTTCTTGTTGTTAGCATTTTCTCCGTCCTCAGAATTATTGTTATCTCTCTTCGCATTCCTGCAGAGTTGGGCTATCGATCTTAAATTTGTATTTATTGTTGCTCCGCCAGGGTCGCTGGAAACAGCATTGTCCCTCTCTTTTTCCTTTCGTGTCCCCTTCTGGAGCCTGGGACCTCGAGGGGCCATTTCTGCCATTGAGTACCACCATCCAGGGTTTAGAGTATCCCTCGCACAGTCAATAGAACGGCCAAACCAGAATAAGAGTTTAGAGCTACTCTTGCACATCCACACCAGAAGACGTTGAGCTAGAGCCAAGGGATATATCATATCAGTGATTCCTGTCAACAAACATTAACAGCAATTCAGCAATAACGTCCCAAATCCTCTAGGAGTAAGGAGCAAGGAGAGGAGTGACTACCTTCTACGGCCTGTCAGCGGCCATCTTGCCTCCCTCTCCCATGAGTATCTCATGGAGACTCAAGCCCGTATTTTTGTCTGGTATGCTTCTGAGTCCCATCAGGACAAGAGTTAAAGCATCAGGCTATTCCAGTAGGGTGGATGCACACACCTTCCCCAGTATCAATTTGATTGTGCCATTCAGTTGTTCTACCACTCCAGAAGCCTCTTGGCGGTATGCACAGTGCAGCCCAAAGGTTACTGGAAAACCGAAACCGAACCTAGGAATGAGCTCTAACAACAGGAATTTGGCCACATCTAAACTTTCCTTTCTTCTGGTCGGGTATGCCTCCACCCTCTTGGAAAATAAACAAACAATGAGAAGGACTTATTTTATTCCTCGACAAACAGGTAACAGAATGAAATCAATCTGGAGTCTTATAAATGAACTATCTGCTTTTCCAATCTTTCCAGGACAAACTACAGTTTTCCTGCCTGGGTTTATTTGTTGACAAATTAAGAATCTTTGGCAAAGACTCTCTGCAACGTTCCAGAACCTTGCATTAAACCAATCCTGTTTGAACAGTCTTATCATTGCATCTCTGACTATGTGTGTGTCTCCATAATACATTCTAGCCATTGGTGCAATTATACAGTCAAGTAACACACGTATTCCATCTAAATAAATTACAACACCATCATGAGTTCTTCTCTGGCAACCTTTCTTCCTTTTCTTTTGTTTCTGCTTCATTTTGTAATTCTCTCACTTCCTTCCATGTTCCAATGCCCCCAAGCAGCATAAGTTGGCAGCTGATTCCACATGTATCAACTTTATTGTTTACTGCTATTTTGTATGTAGCACAATGTTGGGCAACTTGGTCAGCATAATGATTGCCAGCTGTCACTTTGTCATTTCCAGATTGGTGAGCAGCACATTTGACCACTGCCACTTCTTTTGGTATTTGAATTGCACTGCAAATCTCACAATCCACTGCCTCCAATACCCTACAACTCCGAGAAACATCCTAATTTCTTTCGGTGTCTGAGGTAATTTCATAATTCTGATCCTTTTGATTCTTTCTGAAGTCACTCTTCTGACCCCTCTTTCTATTTTATGTCCCAAATATTTGACCGCAGTGGTACAGAATTGTAATTTTTCAGGTGACACTTTATGTCCACATTCTGCCAAATGAGTCAGTAATGCAATGGAATTAACGATACAATCATTTTGAGTTTTGTACGTGACTAAGTCGTCGATGTACTGCACCAAGAAGGACTGTCTGGGCAGCACCAGAGATTCAAGAAATATTTTCAAAATCAGATTAAAGATCAAAGGACTTTCTGTGTACCCTTGAGGTACAAAGTTCCAGACATAAACATGCTTGTCAAATGTAAACAAAAATAAAAACTGACTGTCTGGATGCAATGGAATGGAGAAAAGGCATGGTACAAATCAATTACAGTGAACCATCCTGCACTCCGTTGTATCTGATATAGAATCACTGCTGGGTTCGGTACTATTTGACAACATGGTTAAACAATTTCATTTATTTTGCATAAATCTTGTACCACCCTATATTTGCAATTTGGTTTCTTTATGCCAATTATAGGTAAATTACAGGGACTACTCATTATTTCTTTTAATATGCCTTGTTCGACCAAACGTTCAATTTCTGCTGCAACACCTGCTTTTATTTCTGGGCTCATCTTGTATTGTCGAGTATTTGGGTAGACTGCACCTTCTTTCCTTGTCACTTTTACTGGGTCGACATTTGCCCTTAAACCTACTTCCTTTCCGGTAAAATCACAAACAGCAGGATTTACGGTATTTTGGACCTCCTCTTGTAGCTCATCTGCGGTCATCTTTTTAACTACATCTCCTTGCCTAGATAACATGATTTTGTACACTCCGTTTTCATCAGAAGTCTGAATTGCAACACCCTCCGGTGTGCAAAAAATGGTGGAATTTATTTTGCACAATAAATCCCTTCCTAAGAGGTTTACAGGGCTCGAGTCACAAACAACAAACATATGCATTTCTTTAAAGTTGCCAATACATACCTCCATTGGTTCTGTGATAGGGGTCCTAATCTGTTTCTTAGAAATGCCCATTACTTGGATCGCTTCTCCCGAGAGGGGTAGGTTTGTGATGTCTGCTGTTCTCACAGTAGAATGGGTAGAACTAATGTCTAGCAAGAAGGTGACGTCATTTCCTTCAACCTTACCTTCTATGTATGGACCTGACTGATCTACCGGCAAGGATGCACCAAATACGCATCCCTCTTCCCTCCTTCTCAGGAACCGTCACAAAGTCTCTTCGTCAAAAAATGTCTCCTGTAAACGAAACAGTGGTGTTACAGAATTTTTCTTACCACTTCCCTCACGGAATCCGGTGTCCACAATGTAGTTGGCTTGCCTCACAAAATCTGGCATAGAGGCAGGTGGCAATTGACTCTGTATTACCTGCTGCGGTTGCCTTATTGACACCTCATTCTGCGTCTATGGATTTAAATTTTAAGTATGGACATTACTATTCTGTATAAGTTTACACTCATTCTTCCAATGCCCCAATGTTCCGCACCCGTGACAGGGAAACCTTTTCTTTGCCTCTTCTTTGCTCATTCTACCCCTGGGTTTGCCCCCACTACTTTCACCTTGACCTTCCCCTCTTCCTTGATTATTTGCCTGTTCACTTAACTTTAGTACCTGTTGTTCTGCTAATTTAACTTCAGCCCACATTACCTCTTCTTCTAATTTCTTTTGTCTATTATCAATTTCATCCCCACAGTATTTTGCATTCTTGAGAATGTCATCAACAGGCTTTGCCTGCCAGCACAACTTATGCTCTTTAATCATCTGTGATATCTCTGGCTTTAGTCCAGACACAAAACAATATATAAAGTGTGTCATGTCCTTTTGATCAATGTTTTCTAACCCACTATACTGTTTGAATACCTGCAAAAGACTCTCATAACATGCATGTAGATTCATCTTTTTCTTGGGTTGTCTGTCTATTTTTATCCAATCTGTCTCTTTTGGGGAATCTTTCCCTTTAAGTAGGTTATTACCTGATGATATGTTTTCATTACCTCATCTGACGGGGTCCTGTTTTTGCATCTCTTGGTTACTCGTCATTAGGCCAACCTACTGAAATTTTACATTCTGTCCATTAGTCAGCAGGTACAACTATGTCAAACAAGCCACCTAAATCTTTTAACAGTCGTTTTGAAACCTTCACAAACCTTTCAACTTGCCTGTACCATTGTACTGGTTTTTCTCTAAGCTTTGGAAAGTCATTTGTTAATATTAAAATATTTTGTCGGGACCATACAACATGTACATATCCTCCTCCTGGAACTTCTCTTACTGGACACAACCTTTCAACCTTTTCTGTTTCTTTCATTAAATACTCAGATGTTGTTCAATTTGCCTGTGCTTCTTCCTTTTTCTTTGTCCATCTAGCGTTGCATCTATCTAGTCTCCCTATTTTTGCAACAATGATAATATTTGTTTTATCTGCAATTTTCTTCCTGACACATTCATGTTTTCTAAATCCTTGTTAGAAAATTCTGCGATATATGATTCCTGCAATACTTTAGATTTACCTATGTCAATTCCCATTTCTTAGGCCAAATTCATTAATTTTTCATTAAATATATTCGTATTTTGGGTGATGAATAACAACTCCTCTTCGCTGAAAGAATTTAATCTCTCTAATCCTACATTTCCAGCTATGATTTCTTCCAATTCTACTCTTAATTTAAAAGATCTCCAATACTTTTGACTGTGATTTTGGCTTCTCTATTTCTGGTGTCCACCTTTCTATTTCTTCTGTGGCACTTTTCGTTCCTGTGGACGTTTCAATCTGTACCTGTCTAGAGCATCTGGGGGTAACTTACATGAATGAATCTTTTATTGGCTCTCTTATAAGCAAATCCATTAGGGAAATTACTGACTCACACTCACACTCACTTGCCTGGTCATCAACTATTATATTTTCTTTTCTGGGTTGTGTACTTGGTGTAGTCAGAACGGGAGTTTTAGGATCATTTTCCTTATCTCCATATAAGGGAACAACAGGACCTATAGTCACAGGTATCATTAGTGCTTCAGGACTTGTATTTATTTGGGTTATCTTCTGAATTAATTCAGTCCTCTGTTTATTTATTGCTTCTTTTTCTTTTTCTTGTAATACCTTTTATATGGTAGTCTTATGTACAATCTGCGAAACCAAAGGTGATTTCTTAAACGGGGCACGAGGGGTAATTCTATTTGTCTCTTCTTGATAAGGTGGCGGATTTTTCATTAATAAGTCTTCAAAATAATCATCTTCTGAATCTCCACTTCTAGTCATTAAATATTTTGTCTTTTCTGTACATTTACTTCCTGTCGGTTCTTCTGTGGTAAATACAGGATATAATCCTTACACTACCATAGCCTGTCTCCATTGTTTCATCTGCTTATCTTGTGTTTCTCGGGGAAATCTGGGATAAAATATACTTAAATTCCTATCACATCGGGGTCTGTCTCGCTCAAAAGCCCCAGTCTCCCTCTCTTCTAAAGCTTCATACTGCGTTAATCACGGTCTTGGTTCAAATTCATTCATACAAGTTTGCAACTTGTGTAACATTCTCCCATTAAATGTTCCATGCTCTGGGAATGCAAATACTCCATCATTTTTAGTGAATTCTATCCAATTTTCTAACACTAAACAAGTGTGGTAACCTCTTTCTATCATCATGTATGATGCAGGCATTTTCGGAATAATATTTCCTTCTCTAGTTTTAATGGGCTTATCCTTTTTAAAATATTTTTTCATTTTCTGCAAAAATGACATTTTTCTCTTTTTTCCGTACGTGATGTTTGGTCTTCCTCTAATGTACTGTTCGTGGGCAAAACCTATGAATCTTCTATCTGGACGGGACCCTGTTATAGTTGGATCAGGGTTCCACATATTATCACCACTATCTATTACCGCAGAAAATTCAATTGTTTACTTCACTTAAATGCTTCTCCAACACCAGCGCGTATTTTATTTTATTTTAATAACCAATCAACATTTGTTTCACAGTACCCTTTTAACCAATGCTTGCGCTGCTTTCCTGTGACGTGAGTTTCACTCTCCGATCACCCTTCCTTTACAATATTAATTCAACTACTCAACCGCTGTTTTTACCAATACCAGCGCTGCTCTCAGTGACGTCAGTGCAGTACCCGCGGCTGACCCCTCCTTTGCAAGGTAATACAATACTCAATCTTTTTTTAATTTTAATTACACATTTCATTAATTAACAACATAAAAACTTTCACTACTGTGCCTTGTTTGACTAAATTCATAGAAAAGACAACTTCTTTCACGGCGAGTAAAACCCTTTCCGTTTACCCTTCAAACAATATGAGTAAAACCTCTTCCACTTACTCTTCACTCAAGCATTGAAGAACATGCTTCTCCTTTAGACTTACCCTTTCGAGGTGATATAAGACCAAAATTTCACCAACAAAGTCCTTTGCTATCAATCACTCTCCCTTTTTACACAAGAAAATAATCCCTAACCAGCACTTCAAGTTCTACCTAACTTTCCGCATTAACTTCATCAAGGCCAGTAACCTCACTGGAGTGTGGCTTCCACTTACTACCCGCTATTCAATATCCCTAGGGAATTCTAGACAACATGTAACAATACAAATGGGTTTTTGGTTAAAACATAAATAATATAAAGTCAAAACAACTAACTAATTCTCTTAACAAAAACCTAACCATCATTCTGCTACTAAGAAATACTGATGGCGCAAGATTACCAGTTTAGGATATTTCTAAAACACCATACTCACCTGGGCCCATAAAAATACACACTATAAACTGCTAATCTATTTTTCTGCCATCAGGAGTTTATTTACCTTATTATGATTTGTACGTGTACACCATGACTTACCAATTTCTTGTCACTGATGATATTTTTTCTTAGGCCAATGAATCAGGTATTTAGAATAATAGGTATATAATAACAAATTACTTTATTTCATTCAATAACCACAGACTCTGGGAAGTTTTAAACACTTAAGAGATGCAATATTTTGTGAGTTAAGTACCAATACCCATCGGTTAATAACTTTTCAAGTAGAAAACAATGATCAAAGAAAAAATCTTTAGAGACTTAGCAAAATTTCTAGACATTGCTACCTGGGAAGGGTAAGAAAGGGACACCGTACAAAGACATATCACACAGATTTATATTTACCTAGAATGGTTTGAGGATCAACCCATGGCCAAGGGCTGGAAAGAAACGGCTCCTGACTAATCAGGAACCAACAGGTCAGGACAGGTGCAGGACAGAACAGGTAACCTCCGCTAAGTGCAACGCCAGCATCACACCCCTCTCTGCAGCTACTCTTGTTCCCCTTCTAAATGACAGAAGTCTTCTGTCATTCTTCTTCTGCGGCATCTACGATTTCCTTCAGCATACGTTGGGTCAGTGACAGGTCTGTGACAAGTCAGACAAACTAACTTACTAAGCCTATCCTAGTTATACCATTTTGCAGGGTATGTACCTCCCCCCCAATGTTGCACATTTTGTGTATTCCCTTCATTTGATTGGTCAGTAGGACGGGGAGAGGTCATCACACCATACTAACATGACAACACTTTTCTTTAGTTTAATTGTTCAAAGTTCCCACCCATAATTTACTTTTCCAAGCTTTTAATCCATCCAGCAACATTTCAGATGAGTTTAATACAATGTATGCATTTTAAGAAAGTGTTCTTCCTCTCTCCGGGTCAAGAGATTCTCAGGCCCATCGCGGGTGAGATGGGACTTGGCAGGAATTCAATGCCACCGCTCGAGATCTTGCAGTGTTCCCAGCACATGCGCAGAAGGTTTTCAAAATGGCGATTCAAGTCACCCTTCAGGCCCAAATACAAGCTAATGATAAAGTCAAAGAAGGACACATTAGATTACGAAAATAAATGAATGCACTGTATACCCCTTATATCTACTCTAATCCCAATATTTTATTTTAACTATAGCATTAATGGTTTAGCAAAACACACAAAGTTTAGTTCAAGCAAAAAATTATGCATTAGCATGTGAGGTTCAAAGTGGCCATTTAAGGCACTACTGCACAGCTGCAAAGAGCAAAGAACGCCATACTACTTAGATGTAGTAGACACATGCGCAGAAGAGTTCCCACATTTTTGGGACCCATATTAAAACACTCTGGTTACTGGTTAGTAAAGTACATTCAAAAGCTTCCCCAAGACACTGAAATGTTGTCTGGTGCAATTATTAGTTCTTACAAAACATGTTGATTAATTACTTACATGTTATTTTGACAAAATTGAGTCCGAGCTAGTTTCTTCACATATGAAACCTTGCTCCATCAGCCTCTCAGTCATTGTTTTATCCAGTGTGCATAGTTTTGTAAATCTGACCAAGACCTCTGTCAATGCTGTTTCCAGTGTAATCACGCTCAACGTTTTATGTTAAGATTTGGAGGTATTGAAAGGCCTCAGAGAAAGGCAATTGACCGGATAATTTTTTTAATCACCTGGATGGTACAGTATCACCACAGAAGATGTTTCATTAGAATGTCTCAAGATAACTAGTAACGCCCCGTCAGTTCAAGGTAAGAGTGTCACAACTGTGTAGGAAGCATCCATAGTTCAGCGAGTATCTCAAAATCGACCCTATAGCAGGTATTATTTATAGGTTTGTGTGGGTATGCTGCCGCTGAGCTGGTATACAGGAATATCACTTTTTGACTTGTCTGGAAAGGCAACCAGAGGTTGTCACGAGTGGGATGCAATATGCAAAGCGATTGCTCCTTTGCACCATAGTATTCGTTTATACAGATAAATAGCTATGGGACCAGTAAATGGTTCACTAAATCGACACATTACACATTCAGTGTTATACCATGTACCACATCATTATGCAATTCTTTCAATCACTTCCAGTCTAAAACAAGCAATAGTGGATGATACCAAACTATATCAGAAAAGCTACAAGTTTGTATCTCTTATGTAATTTATTTTTATATCACCCACAGATACTCTTGAGTGTCCTGGCGCAGAGCCAGCAAGGGGTGAGAAAGTAGAGACCTAGGCAAAGAGATGCGTTTTTGGATCTTTAGTATTCCAAAGCCCAAAAGGAAGGGTATGCCAGGCTACAGCCGCTTTCCTAGCAAGTGAACTGCCACCTAACCTCTGGCATTTAAAACGAGGAACAAAAGCCAGACACTGAGACAAAGATCACAATTGTCTCACCGGGGCATAGAAAGAAAAACTTTTTTGCAGGTAAATTGACCCCTAGCTGTATAGTGCGCGATGGGAAATGATTAGTGATTTAAACTTCACTCTTGCCGTCACGGGCAGCAAGTGTAGTCAAGAAGAAACCTGGCCACTGTATTCTGGACCACCTGCAGCTTTTTCAGCAGGTAGCCAGGAATCCCCACATAGAGCGCATTAGCATAGTCCAGCCGAGAAAGAATTAGGGCACGAATAACTGTCTCTTTTGCCGCCCTAGGCAAAAGGGGAAAATATTTCCTAAGGGTTTTGAGAAGACCGAAACACGAGCCGGCAAGTTTCTTAACTTGCATGTGAAATGCAAGGTCCTCCTCAAAGCAGACCCCCAAGTTCGTTACGGGCTTCCCGATAGATGTTGGCAGAGGGGACCCTATTGGACAAAGGGAGTCCCTAAAGTTAGGGGGAGATTCCCGAAAAGAAGGATCTCAGACTTTTCCTGGTTGCATTTAAGCTGTGCGGAGGCCAGCCATTTAAAAATGGAGGACAGGCAATGTTTCCCAGGAGACACTGAGTCCGTATTCTTCTCCCAGGTAAAAAGAAGCTGGGTATCATCCGCATAGGCGATAATCTTTGCGCCCAGTTATTCCGCCAAGTAGATCAGTTGTGTAACATACACGTTAAACAAAAGGGGGCTAAGGTAGGACCCTTGGGGTACCCCTGTAGTCACTGTCTGCGGAGCAGAGGAGGCCGACGGAAGCCAGACCTGTTGGACACTCCCGTCCAGGAAGGACTTGATCCAGCCCCGTACTGAACCCGAGACCCCATCTTGGTGCGTCACGTAAGAAGCCGTGAGTGCGGGACCATGTCAAACGCCGCCGATAGGTCGATCAAAATCAATGCCTCCCTTCCGCCAGCATCCAGACACTCCCGAATGGCTTCCGTGACCTCGACCAAAGCCGATTCAGTGCTGTGAGCTGCCCTAAAACCTGACTGTGCCGGATGGAAGAGGCCTGCCTTTTCGACAAACTCAGTGAGTTGTTTAGTCTCTACCTTCTCACAGACCTTCGCTAAACTGAGCAAGAGGGAAATAGGGTGGTAGTTCCCTAAGCTACGGGGGTCTAAGGAAGGATTCTTTAAAAGTGGGAGAATCTTAGCCTGTTTCCAGGCAGTTGGGAAGCAAGCTTTCTGCAGGGACAGGTTGATAATACTGTTTACTTCTACATTTATAGACTCAGCGGCTGTTGTCAGCAATCTAGCAGGACAAGGGTCCACGGGAGAGCCCGACTTCAGGCCCCTTAAGAGCTTGAGAGATATAGGCAGGTCCATGAGGCGGAAATCCTGAAGGTGAAGAGTAGGGTGGGCCAAAGATGTCACCGACCGAGCCCCAAAAGCACTGTCACAGGGGGTAAAAGATGCTTGTATGGCATCGATCTTATCCATGAAGAAACAGGAGATATTGTTGCACCAGGAATCAGTTAGACTCCAATATGTCAGTTCTCAAGAGTAGTTTTGACCAGTATAATCGGGTACCATACACAATGAAAAACTGGCAACAATATTGCAGAGGACTATGGTCAATTTTGTTCAAATAGTCTCCTGAATCTAAAAAACACAGGGTAGAGACACTTTCCACTCACCAAGATTGTCAGCGTTGTTGCACCTTCCGTCTCTGGGGCAGGCTATTTCACCACTGATTGGGCTCCACAGTACTCTCTCAACTCTCTCAACTCATGAAGTGGTGGACATTGGTGTCTACTGATTAAGTAGAAACATCTCTACCCTAGACATTGTCCACGGATAATACTACTCTGGCTCTCTAGTGGGGACAATCCCTGTATTGTGCCTCAACATGGGCTGAATCTTCCCAATGAGTTCCTTGCTCTGATTTTGTCTGTAAATATGGCATGAGACTTCAAGGTAGATACACAGTTCTACTGCAGGTTGTCTCATTGTGTTATTCCCCAGACTGCATAGAGGCCTGAATGCTCACAGTGATGAAGAGTGAAGGGGGAGGTCACATTAATTTCCTTTGAAAGACACTTTCCCAAATGTAAAGTATGAGCATTGCCATTTGTCAGAAGTACTTGTCACATCCTTTGCCACTGGTTTTGGGTTTGTACTCTAGAGGATGGAGCCAAAATGCTTGTAGGTGTGATCCCCTCCAGCAGAGGTATTACCTACACTGCTCTCTTGCTCCACAGACAGCTTCACTACTCCAGAGGTGGGTATGTGTATGATATACTACATATTTCATCCATAATGTCAGTACTACCAGCAACATTTTGATGCTCGTGGTCTTGGCGAAAAAACTAGTGGTGTATCACTGTCCTCCGAGGGGCACATCTCTCTTGGAGCTAAAGAGATCCTTCTCACTATGGTTTATAAATCCCATTAATTTGCAAACGTGTTCTACCAGAACATAATCCATTACTAGAACCAGGGTCTTCTATACTTAAACTGAACATTCCTTGTGATGACAAAAATGCTAATTGTTTCTTACGTGACTGTATATTCTGACAAGTTAAGTTTAAAATTCGAATGTGCTCAGTAGACATAATGGCCCACATGCATCAAGCATTTTTGGAGTCGCAACATTTTTGCGATTCCTAAAATTTCGATTGCTTTTAAGAAATAGCAAATTTTCGATTTCTTAAAAGCAATGCATGATTAGTTTTAAAATTGCGAATTCGCAATTAGGGTGTCAAATTTACAGAGTGGTATAACCACTCGGTAAATTGGTAAAAAGTGTTAAAAACGCTGCAAAAGCATTTTTTAAACATTCATGTTACGGACACACATGTCCTTAGGACATGTGTGTGTGCAACATGATGCGAAAACAACATTTCATGGGTGCAGGGGGGGGTTCATTTGAACCCCCCTCACCACCCTTGAAATACAATCAGGATTTGCGAGTTTGAAAGTGCGAATTCGCAATTCCCATTGATCCCTATGGGCCTTTTGGCCCATAGGAATGAATGGGAATTGCGAGCTCGCAATTTGAAAATCGCATTTTTTATGCGATTCGGTAAAAATAGTGATTTTTACCGAATTGCATAAAAAATGAAAAAATAATCATGCATAGGCTTTTGCGATTTCTAAATTGCGAATCGCTATTTTTCGCAATTTAGAAATCGCAAAAGCCGATATTGATGCATGTGGGCCTTAGATTTCTCAAATTTGTGTTCCAATTGTCAATACACATGTTTTTCTCAAAAGCTTCTATCAGAGAGGTGAGCACAAAATACAGTGTGTTTAATTGTTTTCTCAATGCCATTACTTGTTGACTACTGTGACGAGAAACATCATTATGTTTATTGTGATATTTCGAGGAACTACCAAATACCTCTTCCATTTCAAAAGTGCTGATGGAACTCTCACCGACGTTTATATATTTCGTTTGTAGCGGGTATTTAGTATACACTTAGAATGTCTATCACATACACTGTCATACCTTCCTGTAAGAGAATTATTGAATGATGCTTGAACCAATTAAACAGGAGACCAAATAATTAGAAAACCATATCCTGTTCTTGACTTTATGTCTGCATGAGTACACGTAATCATGGAAAGAGTGAACCCAGCCAGAAAGCAACAGAGTCACATTCAGATGTTTCAGAGTACAACCCAGGGATCCAGGTTGGAAAAAGGTCATTGTGGAGACCCTCAAAGATGGCAGATGGAGATAGCAGAGAGGGTAAAACAGCTGGGTGTGTCACAGGGCTGGGTAGATGTGATGTGACTTGGGGTAGTGGACTTAGTATTGAAAAGTAGGATGGGTCCCCAATGTTGTGCTGGAATACTGGTTTTCAAGGGAAGCATGTTGGATAGCTTTGTAATGAAGGGTTACACTTTGATATGACGTTCCTTTAAGAGCGGTTGCATTTTTCCCTCAGTTGGAGCACATATTGAGCTCTGTAGAGTTCACTGCAATGTAGTTTCACATTGTCAGGCAGCAATCTTATTTCAATTTTTCACTTTTGCGTTTCTAAAATGGTGATGATACTACTGAAGTGTCTTGCAAAGTATGCTGACGTCATTCAGTTTCCAGATACGGCTGGAATCCATACACACCTATCTTGAATGTGATGCAGCAATTTCGTGTGGTGATGTCAGTAGGATGGGGAGGGTTTGGGGGGAGCTATTCAACTCCCTGAACTGTGAGCAATGTGGAGAATGCACCTCAGGGGTCTCAAGTAGGTCTCTGGAATGCCAGTATGGTCTTTCTTGAGTTGTCGTCTATGAATAAAAGGTTCACTTTGCATAACAGAATCAACTATTTCTAGGTGGACCTGAAGCTGAAGTAAGTGACATTATAAAATGATAAGTGCTCTGCGTCATAGATTAGTTGAGTTGCACAGACAGTTTGTTTGAGTAAACCTAAAGCTGAATTTGGACCTTCTTATTTGGATGGTAGTTGGGTGACTCTGTGACCGAGTTCTGTCACTGGATGATAACGTTCTGTTGTAGGTTTTCGTGCTGTCTGCTTATTATTCATTGCTGCTAAGACTGTCGGACATTTGGTTGCAAAGAGTTTAATGTATATATTGTACATTGTAGGATATTCGACATAGTAGTGTGGACATGGTATGCTCCTTTGACCCAGTTGTGTTCTGTACTTCAAGTATGGCTCAAACCATTAAAGATGGACCCATCAAAGAATGTGGTTCATCATTCAGAACTGAACAGGGCTTAAACATCAACAGAAGTG
The DNA here is from genome assembly GCF_964263255.1 of Lissotriton vulgaris. Classification (NCBI taxonomy): domain Eukaryota; kingdom Metazoa; phylum Chordata; class Amphibia; order Caudata; family Salamandridae; genus Lissotriton; species Lissotriton vulgaris. The sequence goes on from NC_141695.1 coordinate 268,804,676, forward strand.
TAAGGCTCATTGACAACTATTACAATGGATTCCCTGAGCCATTTAAAGGTCGATATTGACCATGTGGATGGTTGTTGTTTTAATTTATGACCAGCAGCGGCTCCACCACAATCACACAGGTGTGTTGCCCCACCGGCTCAGATCCATCAGCTGGCAAATAAAATATATTATCATATTTGTATTATTTTTCAGATGCAGGCTAAGCTAGTGTGTGCAGAGCAATGCAGGGCCGGGCCATGGGAGGGGGAGGAGGAGTGATATGTGCACTTTTAAAAGCGCATGTCAGTTTGGTTGGCTGTCCAATGACGGCCAAGTTGACATGCCCACTAAGGTTTCTCCAACCCAGCTGTATTGCACAGCCATGTTGAAGAAACAGCGCAGACTCCTTGCGACTCTGTGAGCGAGTCCAGCCTGCTCAGGTCAACCCCAAGCTTCTCTCATGCTTGAGAGCAGTGCAGTGATTGAATGGGAGTCCAGGGACTGCTGATCCAGGGACTGCTGGGACCAGGAACCGGAAGCAGAGGAACGTGAGGTGGCTGTCAGCACAAGGTATGTTTTTTCTCATTTTGAAGTTAACCCCCTGTTTCCCTCTGCTCACCTCACCACTTTTTACCAGTGTCGACTGCCACTGTTTATAACTGTTTTCCTGTTGCATACAGTTGAAAAGCGGTCTTTCAATAAAAAATAAAAAAATAGCTACATTAAACATAGCATCCAAAGTTGAATTAATGCGCAAAATATACTATTGAAAATAATTAATTTCACTCAAATTCATGACAACTATACCAAATTAAACCTCAGTATTTAAACCATTTACGAATTTTCAATTTATCTAGCTTATAAAGTGCATAGTGCATTGCCAACTTTTAGAAAGCGTCTTCCGCTCACCCTCTTGGCATAAAAATATTGTTTGATGTAAACTTTGACTTCTCAAGCCTCATCCAATATTTGGGTGGTTCAGGCAATCTTCAATAAGTCGTGATCACAAAAGCACACAGTATAGCCTGTCGCCTGCGACAACCAGTGAATTCTGTATCAAGGGAATGAACTGTTTTCCTTTGATCAAACTTGGAACATGAAAACTATCGATGTAAAATGACTGATAATGGATATAAATCAATGAGGCGTCAAATTGACAAATCATGTTTATTGGGACATCCATGCAGCATGATGACTACCTCTGTGAGAGCACAACAATGAGGTGGATTGATAGGCCCTGAAGAAGTTCCTATAGAACGAAACACAAGGGCTTCAATTGAATTGATTTTATATGTAAAGTGTTAGAAACGGGATCCCTGGCTGGCCAGGGCTCGCGCCGAAGTCAGTCAGAGACCACCACTCCCAAGTCAGGGCAAGGGAGTTACACGCCAAGATAACCCCTGCTCACCCTCTAGGTAACGTGGCGCGAGCAGCAAGGCTAAACTTGGAGGCGGTATGAGTTAAGTATTTGTGCACGCACCCCAGCAACAACACCCAAGGCCCACCACAAAGGAAACTCCACACAGGGTTATATAAAAAATAGCCTTTGTATTATAGTCAAAACACATTAGATAACACACAAACTTTACAATGTGCCAACAGGCACGGGCAGAATTTACAAGGGAATTATGTACAGGACAGGGCCACATGGACCACTGTCAGGGGTAGGCACTTGTTAGGAATAATACTTGTAGGTATACACTTAGCACATAAACATATAATGATTAGCACCAAAATAGTATATGTAGTACACAACCAGTAATCACTGGTAAAGAGTAAATACATCCTACGCAACCCTAAACACTGTAGGAAAATCACGCAAGGAACTAGGACCTTATCATCAGGACCTAAGGAAGGAATACCATCACCTAAGCAGGTCACTATTAGCAAAGGGAAGGAAACCTAAACAATCACCTAAGCAGGTCACATTTAGCAGAGGAGATAAACATAAAACACCTAAGCAGGTCACTTTTAGCAAAGGTAATGGGACATCAACAATCCTTTAAGCAGGTCACATTTAGCAAAGGGGATAAACATAAAATGGGACATCAACAATCCTCTAAGCAGGTCACATTTAGCAAAGGGGATAAACATAAAATGGGACATCAACAATCCTCTAAGCAGGTCACTCTTAGCAAAGGGGATAAAACATAAAATGGGACATCAACAATTGCACGTGAGGCATTAAACATATTCAGAGGTGCAGGTTAGAACATTTGCGCAAGAATCACATACATCAGTAAATTACAATGCGCAGGGTGCACATAGCACCACACTAGAATTGTCCCTCAGGCCAACTGGCCTCGCAAGGGGCTGAATACCCTGAGTCTCAATGTAAGGGGGTCTGCGCAGGCAGCACAAACCACAAGCCTAAACGTAGCAGTTGCCCACAAAGTGCTGGGCAACTGGTGCAGGGAAAGTTAGGGCAACGTTGGAGCCTCGTGGGCTCAAAAACACTGGTGACTGGCACCTAAGAGCTTCAGCGCTCTAAAGAACAAATATGCGGGCGAGGAGCCTCCTGGGCTCGAGAACAGATGTGCCCCCACGAGCGTCTCTGGCTCGTAAATCAATTTGGCAGGTGGAACCTCTTGTGGCTCAATAAACAAAATATGCCCCTCAGAGCCTCTCGGGGCTCGTCACCAGTGTGGGCGGAACGTTGGAGTCCCTCACGGGGGACTCGGGAATTAAACAATGCCCCAAGAGCCTCTCGGGCTCGAAGAAATGCCTCCCAGGAGCCTAGGGGCTCCACACAACAAGAATGCGGGCGTCGTGGGAGCGGCCCTCTGCCAACTGGGGCCACTCGGGACACAAAGAGAAACGCCCCCACACTCACCGGGTCTCCTGGGCCGGATGCGTCTCCTCTTCTGGTCGGCGCGGGGCTCCCTTTCACTCGGGGAGCCTCGAGGACAGGGCCGGCTGCTTCTCTCCTCGCTGCTCGGCTCCGGGGGCGGGACTTCCGGTTCGCCTCTCCCGGGCCGCGCAGCGATTGGCTGACGGTCCCAGCACTTCCGGGTCATCGCAGGCAGCGCGGCGGCCCGTTTTAGGCAGGCAGGCTGGCTCCCAGTATCCGAGGAGTGGGCTCCCTCGCGATAAATCAAATATCCAAGAACGGGGCAATGCCGGGTGGGCACCGGCTTCCAAATTAAATATAAAGCGAGGTAGGCACTCGCTATGCCGAAAATCGGCAATGAAAGCAGCCAATGCCGGGTGGGCACCGGCTAGCGTCAAAATAAAGCGCATGGAGCGCTAGAAGACAAAGCAAAGCGCTATTGAGCGCTTGGGCACAAGTAAAGCGCTCCTAGCGCTATAAATCAAATAAAAGCGCTTCCAGGCACAGCAAAGCTCCAGCAGGGTCTGGAGGCAGGCAGGGGGGCAAGGCAGGGCCAGAGCCAGCACACTGGGTCTCCAGGCAGGGAGACAAGCCAAGTGGCGGTCCTCCTGGCCCCAGCAGCAGCAGCAGCAGCAGCCCCCTCTGGCAAGGATCCACAAGCAGAAGCAAGGACAAATTTTATGGGGACACAGCCCCTTCTTATACAGTAAATTCCCTTTGTCTCATGGTGCAGGGTGGGGGAGAAACCAGTTGCAGCTGGTTTTGAAGTACCCTTGATAGCTCAACCACCCATTTCATTCACTGGCAGGGCTAAGGACATCAGTCGCACTACAGGGGGTGGAGCCAGCATTGTGTGGGGAAAGTCCAGGCCCATCAGGGACCAGGTGCACTCCTCCCAAGCCATCAACATGCTTATCTCACACTCACCACCGGGCAGACCCATCCAGCCTTCCTGGAGCCAGGCTCACCAGCCAGCTCCAGCCAATCACACGGCAGGCATATTTTACATTAATATGCCAACTCCTAGAAGTGGCATTTCTACACATGACACACACATGCCACATACACCATTGCGAAGCATTCATTCCCACGAGCTCGCACATACCAAATTCGAGCATGCACTCCCCACGCATCAGGAACTACTAGGGACACAGACATTCCCCATGCATTCCTATGGGAGAGCAAGCCAGCCTAACTACATGCACGCACTTTACTCTGGAACACAGGGAAAAATGCGCACAGACCAGAAAATCATTCATACAGATCACAGATCTAAAGCAAAAAGATTAGGGGTGAACCTGCCTTAAGGGCCAAGTCCAACACAACCCCCTTCCAGCCAAAACGCAGGGCAGACCAATCACCACCGTGATGGACTTTCCTGCTTGGGGCGATAAAACACGGACGCGGGCCCGCAACTGCAGGGACACCCGCCTGTTTTACGCCACAGTGAACCCCTGGGGTTCTTTCTAAAGCTACTGTAGGGACTAACTGGGCTACCCCACTGTTAATCCCAGCTGCCCTCGGCCAGGACCAGGCCCTAGGCCACCCAGGTGCCACTGGTTCCTGCCTACTCACAAAGTGGGGGGTAGTAACCCCCGGCACATAACAGCCATTTTCCACTCTTCCTGTCTGCAAGACAGGGCTAGACTGCCACTGGTTCTCCAGCCTAGGGTCTACAACCTTAGGTGGACCAGGAGTCTCAGGGAAGGCTCTCCTCCCCTTACCTCTTCTCCTAGGGTTCCTCCGCCTCCTGCGAGGGGTACCCTCTAAACACCATTCTCCCAACCTAGGGTTTAACCCCTCAGGTGGAACCGGGGTCAGAGGTGGGCTCTCCCACCCTCTGCCCCCCCTTCCAGAGTCCTGCTCCCTCCCAACCGGGGTGGTACCTCTGGAGAAAGAACTGGTCAGGACACTGATTACAGTATTCCCACCCTTCAGGTCAGGCAAACCCTGAACCTGGACCTCCAACCTCCGGTCTAGAACCTTTGATGGAATCACTGCCTGGCACTCCAGGACTTCTGGGGACTCACATGTCACTCCCCAATCACTCTTTTCGCTGGACTTCTGTACTCTCCCCACTGGAGCAGTACTGCCAGACTCTACAACCATGGAAGCTCCGCTTACAGATGCTCCAGGTCCCTCACACACTAGGAGATCTCCCTCAAGTGGACTAACAGGTAAGCTTAGGTCCCCACCCTGGTGTTCCCTAAAGAAACCATCCAGGCTCTGAGGCAGGGCTTCGGGCATCTGGGGACTCTCGGTCTCACACTCACTCCCGCTCCACTGAGACAGGCAGTAAGCCCCTACACCCTCCTCACTATACTGGGACCTAGCTGGGCTACTCCCACCCTCCTCCACCACGCTGGGTTGGAGGAAACCTGACCCACTATTGTAAGGTTCCTAAACCTCAACCTATTCTCCTCCTCTGGGGAAACAGGAACCATACTCGGGGAACTGGGAGTGGGACTGTCTACACTTAAATTTAAAAAGCTGCCACAACTGGACTCCACCCTCCCTGGGGAATCCAGACAATTACAACGGCACTCAGGGGGTAACCTACTCTCTTGGGCTACCTTCTCCCTGAACAAGGCCCTCTCTTCCTTCCTATCCAACCACTCCTCTGGGGACAGGGAAAGGGATGGGGCGCTGGTACTGACACTGGACCCAGCAAGGGACTCCCTATCTATGGGGTCCTCACTATCTGCTGACATCCATCCACTGTCATCACCATCCAACTCACATCCTTCAGGGCTCTCCACAGACTCACCACCCTCATGGCGTGCGGCCCGGGCCCCATCTCTCTCACTGTGCTTCAGATCCCACTGATCCTTTTGCCACTGGATCAGGCTGCCCCTAAGCTGGGACTGAGTATCCAACTCACTCACCTCTATGCCTCCCTTTTCACAGAATCTGACCAGCTTTAATCTACTGTATCTAAAAAGACTACAGAGATCAAAAACTGGCTCCATTTTGGCGGACGTTCTCAGGAAAAGTGTGACACAGGGAACCTGGGGGTCTGAGCTAAACAGGAGAATACAATCAACAAAATTCAGCAAGATTCTTATCTCAGAGAACTTGCACTCCACTGTCCAGTGTAACACACACTCATTCACACACAACCCTCCCCTCGGACTGGTAAGGCAGTTTCTACCACCCCTGATTTTCTCAACCTGACCACAAGCGACACAGGTACCAAATTCTGGGAGCAGGGCGGGGAACAAGGTACTGGACAAAATCACAAAATGACACCTTTCAGGAGAAGCAATACTGATCTTCACCTAAAAAACAATAATCACTAAAAAGTGGTTATCTAAAAATGTAGAGCTTTGAAGTGTGGCCTGTCGCCACTGTGGTACAGCGCAAACACAAATCCTTATCCTCACCGCTGCGTCCAATGTTAGAAACGGGATCCCCGGCTGGCCAGGGCTCACGCCAAAGTCAGTCAGAGACCACCACGCCTAAGTCAGGGCAAGGGAGTTACACGCCAAGATAACCCCTGCTCACCCTCTAGGTAATGTGGCGCGAGCAGCAAGGCTAAACTTGGAGGCGGTATGAGTTAAGTATTTGCGCACGCACCCCAGCAACAACACCCAAGGCCCACCACAAAGGAAACTCCACACAAGGTTATATAAAAAATAGCCTTTGTATTATAGTCAAAACACATTAGATAACACACAAACTTTACAATGTGCCAACAGGCACGGGCAGAATTTACAAGGGAATTATGTACAGGACAGGGCCACATGGACCACTGTCAGGGGTAGGCACTTGTTAGGAATAATACTTGTAGGTATACACTTAGCACATAAACATATAATGATTAGCACCAAAATAGTACATGTAGTACACAACCAGTAATCACTGGTAAAGAGTAAATACCTCCTACGCAACCCTAAACACTGTGGGAAAATCACGCAGGGAACTAGGACCTTATCATCAGGACCTAAGGAAGGAATACCATCACCTAAGCAGGTCACTATTAGCAAAGGGAAGGAAACCTAAACAATCACCTAAGCAGGTCACATTTAGCAAAGGAGATAAACATAAAATACCTAAGCAGGTCCCTTTTAGCAAAGGTAATGGGACATCAAGAATCCTCTAAGCAGGTCACATTTAGCAAAGGGGATAAACATAAAATGGGACATCAACAATCCTCTAAGCAGGTCACATTTAGCAAAGGGGATAAACATAAAATGGGACATCAACAATCCTCTAAGCAGGTCACTCTTAGCAAAGGGGATAAAACATAAAATGGGACATCAACAATTGCACGTGAGGCATTAAACATATTCAGAGGTGCAGGTTAGAACATTTGCGCAAGAATCACATACATCAGTAAATTACAATGCGCAGGGTAGCACCACACTAGAATTGTCCCTCAGGCCAACTGGCCTCGCAAGGGGCTGAATGCCCTGAGTCTCAATGTCAGGGGGTCCGCGCCGGCAGCACAAACCACAAGCCTAGACGTAGCAGTTGCCCACAAAGTGCTGGGCACCTGGTGCAGGGAAAGTTAGGGCAACGTTGGAGCCTCGTGGGCTCAAGAACACAGGTGACTGGCACCTAAGAGCTTCAGCGCTCTAAAGAACAAATATGCGGGCGAGGAGCCTCCTGGGCTCGAGAACAGATGTGCCCCCACGAGCTTCTCTGGCTCGTAAATTAATTTGGCAGGTGGAGCCTCTCGTGGCTCAATAAACAAAATATGCCCCTCAGAGCCTCTCGGGGCTCGTCACCAGTGTGGGCGGAACGTTGGAGTCCCTCACGGGGGACTCGGGAATTAAACAATGCCCCAAGAGCCTCTCGGGCTCGAAGAAATGCCTCCCAGGAGCCTCGGGGCTCCACACAACAAGAATGCGGGCGTCGTGGGAGCGGCCCTCTGCCAACTGGGGCCGCTCGGGACACAAAGAGAAACGCCCCCGCACTCACCGGGTCTCCTGGGCCGGATGCGTCTCCTCTTCTGGTCGGCGCGGGGCTCCCTTTCACTCGGGGAGCCTCGAGGACAGGGCCGGCTGCTTCTCTCCTCGCTGCTCGGCTCCGGGGGTGGGACTTCCGGTTCGCCTCTCCCGGGCCACGCAGCGATTGGCTGACGGTCCCAGCACTTCCGGGTCGTCGCGGGCAGCACGGCGGCCCGTTTTAGGCAGGCAGGTTGGCTCCCAGTATCCGAGGAGTGGGCTCCATCGCGATAAATCAAATATCCAAGAACAGGGCAATGCCGGGTGGGCACCGGCTAGCGTCAAAATAAAGCGCATGGAGCGCTAGAAGACTAAGCAAAGCGCTATTGAGCGCTGGGGCACAAGTAAAGCGCTCCTAGCGCTATAAATCAAATAAAAGCGCTTCCAGGCACAGCAAAGCTCCAGCAGGGTCTGGAGGCAGGCAGGGGGGCAAGGCAGGGCCAGAGCCAGCACACTGGGTCTCCAGGCAGGGAGACAAGCCAAGTGGCGGTCCTCCTGGCCCCAGCAGCAGCAGCAGCAGCCCCCTCTGGCAAGGATCCACAAGCAGAACCAAGGACAAATTGTATGGGGACACAGCCCCTTCCTATACAGTAAATTCCCTTTGTTTCATGGTGCAGGGTGGGGGAGAAACCAGTTGCAGCTGGTTTTGAAGTACCCTTGATAGCTCAACCACCCATGTCATTCACTGGCAGGGCTAAGGACATCAGTCGCACTACCGGGGGTGGAGCCAGCATTGTGTGGGGAAAGTCCAGGCCCATCAGGGACCAGGTGCACTCCTCCCAAGCCATAAACATGCTAATATCACACTCACCACCGGGCAGACCCATCCAGCCTTCCTGGAGCCAGGCTCACCAGCCAGCTCCAGCCAATCACACGGCAGGCATATTTTACATTAATATGCCAACTCCTAGAAGTTGCATTTCTACACATGACACACACATGCCACATACACTATTGCGAAGCATTCATTATCACGAGCTCGCACATACCAAATTCGAGCATGCACTCCCCACGCATCAGGAACTACTAGGGACACAGACATTCCCCATGCATTCCTATGGGAGAGCAGGCCAGCCTAACTACATGCACGCACTTTACTCTGGGACACAGGGAAAAAATGCGCACATACCAGAAAATCATTCATACAGATCACAGATCTAAAGCAAAAAGATTAGGAGTGAACCTGCCTTAAGGGCCAAGTCCAACATAAAGGATTAAATATATAACTGCATTTGGACCTTTCCTGATTTTTTTCTAAATAATATAGGGCCAGGTGTGCGACCCATTTTTGCATCTTCAAATGGGTTTGCGAACCCATTTGCGCATGCAAAAACATATTTGACAATGTACATAGCCCAATTACCGAGTCACAATTTTTTTGCGACTTGCTCAATATGTCTTGTGACTGGCAAGTAGGTGGTAATGCATTTGCAAAGGGGAAGGGGTCCCTTCCTTTGCAAATGCATGCAAAATATTTATCCTAAGGGCAAGCAGTGGTCCCCGGGAGTTATTTATAGTTGATGATACACTTTTAAGATCTGATATTTTTGTTTCACCTGTTGCTTTGCAAAATAAACATCTTAATGCAGCTTATGGTGGACACATTGGTATTGGGGCAACTTGCAGAAAACTCAAAGAACATTTTTGGTGGCCTGCCATATACAGGGAGGTTACCAGGCTCATCAATAATTGTCAAGTTTGTCTACTCTCTGACAAGTATTGGAAGACTGTTAAAACACCTATGCATGTGGTTCCCATTCTGGCGAAACCCTGGTGCAAGGTAGCTTTGGATTTTACAGGGCCTTTTGATATGTTGCCCAATAGCATGAAATACATCATGGTATTAATTGATTACTACTCCAAAAAGGAAGGAATACATTTGGCCTTGGCCTGCAACGAGGTTGTGGAAGATTTTTTATCAAGAACATCGGGGCATATTTTATCACCCCAAATCCAACCGCTGGAGTCTCACCTTTTCTTCTACTAAGGGAGAGAGGTCCCAGATGAAAGGCCTTTCCAGATTGGTTAAAAGAATTGTACAATAAAAATATTATATGTGTGTCTTACCATGATATGAAAAAGTTGAAAAATAAATTCATAACACAGCAAAATCTGCAGAAAAGACATTTTGATATGATTTGATTTGAGATTTATAGAGCGCAACAACCACCTGAGGGCATCAAGGCACTGAAGACTAGTCGTCCAGCAGAGGACAACCTATACACCAATACATTGGCCCCAGCTGAGGGATTAACCTGAAAATAACCATGTCTTAAGAGCCTTCCTGAATGGCAGGAGAAGAGGGATAGGACTTAAGGTGAAAGGAAGAGAATTCCAGAGTTTGCTTGCGGCCACAGAGAAAGCACTATTGTCCCACTTCTTTCTTTTGGTTCTCGGGACTGCAAGTCGCAGTTGAAGAGATGAGCATAAAGGCCTACCAGGGAAGAGCCAGCAGGACATGGACTTTAATCTTGTAGGGTAAGGGAGATAAAGTGCCTTATGCACCATAGAGAGTTATTTGAAGCTGATGTGGTTATGGATGGGGAGCCACTGCAATAATTCTAATGACTCTAAACATTAAGTGAAACAGCAAGATTTTTCAATTGGTGATTGGGTCTTGGTGAAAAAGCCTATGAGAGATAAGAAAGATGTTTCAAAATACTCACTTCCAATTCAGGTAGTCAAGGTTTCCAAAGGTTTTTTGTTTTTGGATAAAAGGGGGAGGTTGAACAGAAGAGCAATTGTCAAGCTCACTAATGATAAAGCAAACAAATTGTCTGATTCAATCAGTTCTGAGTTGATTCAGACGACACTCTCCATCTATTGGATGATTTAATTCCCAATGGCGAGAGTGTTGTTCTTAATTCCACTTTGGATTCACCATGCAGGAATGCTAATACTGTTAACCCTCAAGAACAACATGTTGATCTTAATAGTCATCAAAAGGATATGATGACTATGGATCAAGAACACTCCGAAGATGTTGTACCATCCGAAGAAATGGTCTGAACATCACACAAATGTTCCTTACCTACCAAGTTTAGACATTGTTATGTTGATTAATTTCTCTGTGTAACTAGGGAGAAGATATAATGTTCTTGACACTAAGATATGTGTTCTAAAAGCTATTGCACATGCGTTTCCTAACTGTGTAATAAACATGTTTATTCTTGAATGTCGGTCCCGTGGCGGTGCTCCTGTTCGTTGGGATTCGACTGCTTCTGCCACAGCAGTTGCAGTCTTATCAACGAAGGAGGACACACTCCCATGGGCTCAGCAGCAGTGAATACATCTATTTCAGTGTATCTGTTGTGCATCCTGTTTTCATCCATACTGGTCATTTTACACCCCAGCTACACCATTGCAGGCGGCAAAGACGTGCATCGTCATCCCTTACTTGACCATGTGAATGGTCCCATATTAACTGTAGGTCTTGTTCAAACTTGCAATAGCTGCTTTCCCAGAATTGACCTTGCAGTTGCATTTAAGAATCATTCTTGACAAGAATCTGCATTGAAACTCACAATTTTATTCGGAAAGGATGAATAATCCATCAGCACTGAGTCCCGAAACCGCAATATTTATTTAATCAAAAAACTGTGCCGCGATCCATGAAAAAATAGCAGATGATCTTTACCAGAAATTCTCATTGTACCGTTAACTGGCTACAAAGTAACTTGTAGAAGGCTAGAATGTTATTGTGGTTCACAAATTGTAATTTGGTTTTTGTCTTATTGAAGTTTCTATATATTTGTGGTGTTCTTTGAAGTATGGCGTATCAAAGCATCAGAATAATGTATTGCTTGTTTACTTTACAGCTGATGAGGACGAAATATCTTTATCTGTGGGTGATATTATTACTCAGATCACAGCAGTTGATGAAGGCTGGTGGTACGGAAAGTGCAATGAGACATTCGGGTTGTTCCCGTCTAATTATGTTGAACTTCTGTAACAATTGCAAATGATGTACGCACTTAGGAACCCAATAATGATAATCTCATTACCTCTGTAACAAATTCCTTTTAACTATAATGAATTGCAAATATTATTTAGTATTGTGGAAAGATCTAGTGATGTTTTTTTCAATATGGTCATGTATAGTTTTCATTCGATGTTAACTAATGTTTGTAATGCCTGATTGGCTTCTCCTTCCACACGCTGTCTATATCATCTCGCTTGCTCTCCATCTTCCCCGTCCCTGCTCCACAACCTTACTATCAAAGGGCATTGTTATTGATTTTTTTACCATGCTACAGCGTGTTGCTCTGTTCTCATGTACAACTGACATTTTATGAAAGACCCTGTGCCACGCCACTATTATCTGTAAAGCACTTACATGCCTTTAATGAAAAATGCACTTTACAAGACTGTGAAATAAATGCGTATGCTAAACTTGAAAGATCCCACATTCCAGCAATCCATCCACAGTGCTACACAACCACAGATCCGACATAAGCACGTGGAAAATACTCAGTAGTAACCTCTCAAATGCAATAAAAACTCAAAGAGCTACACTACGAGCTCCAAAACAAATATCAATTGGTGGTGAAAACGTTCTTTACACACAATTTGACACTGAGTAAAGAGCAGATCAAACTTAGAAACATGCATTTTTCCTGTGAAGTTCCACCAAATGAATGAATGAATGAATGAATGGATGAATGGATGAATGGATGGATGAATGGATGAATGGATGAAATGAGATGTATGTAGGTCACGGCTACATCAAGTAGTTAACTGGCACTGCGCTCACAGGCAGCTTTCCAGGGTTAAACAAGGATACTATTCTTATGTGAAAAGCCATGTGTTCAACCTTTATTTGAACAGGGAAATAGAGCCCACAGAGCGTAGCTCTAGAGAGAGCTGATTCTATGAGGACAGCCCCAGATAAGACGAGGCTGGTAGGCAAAGTTTAGCGCAGCGCATCCTAAGAATCCGGTGCTGGAGGCTGTTGGAAGATCGCAAGTCCTTAGTGATGTTTTAAAGGCTGATGTTCTTGCTCTTGGGTAGCCAGCACCCGTGTGAAAGAGTGCTTTGCGGACTAGTGACAGTGCCTTCAAAATTGTCCTCTTCCTTTTTGGAAGTCAGTGAAGTGCGCAAAGGTATTGGGACACATGCATTCTCGAAGGTAGGTTAACCAGAATGTGAGCTGCAGTGTTCTGGAATTTATTGGTCAGGTAGTCCCAGATACAGGGCTTTCGCATAATCCAGCCTTGATGTTATGAGTATGTGGACTAAAGACTTCTTAGCAGCAAATGAGCAGAAGTGCGAGAGCTTCTTTAGAATGCACAGCAGACCAAAGCAAGCGCCTATCACAAAATAATGTGTGATTATAAAGACAGACAGCTGTCATGTTTAACACCCAGTTTCTTAACTATTAAACCCTGAGGGATTATAGGGGTGGGGGCCATCTTCAGGCCGGAAGATCCAACATGTTTCCAGGGGATTTTGACCAAAGAATAGAATTGTGGGCTTATCTGTGTTGCACTTTAGCTGATTGGTGGTCATTCAATGAAATACAGCAGTGAGGCGAGATTTAATGGATTTGCTTGCGATCTCTTTTCCCTTTTCACAGGAAAACAGCAACTGTGTGTCATCAGTGTATAAGATCACTTTTGCGCCCAAGGCTTCTGCCAGCAGGGCTAGTGGAGTTAGATAAAAGTTACACAGTGTGAGGATCACTGAGGAGCCCTGAGGTACCGCCACTGTCAGTTCCTGGGACTTTGAAGTAAAAGCAGGGACCCATACCTCCTGTCTTCTGCCACTCAAGAAGGCAGCTAGCCAGTGCAATGCCTGGCCTATTACCCTAATAGATTCGAGGCGTGCCAGAAGCCTGTAGTAGGTGACCTTATTGAAGGCCGCTTACAGATCTAGAATAAGCAGCACTGCCTTTCCACCAGCATCCAGGGAAACTCTTATGAATTCGGTGACCTTCATTAAGGCAGTCTCCATACTATTCTAAAATGTGGGCTGAAGCCAGACTGGCTAGGATGAAGCAGTGTATTGTCTTCCAGAGACAGGAAAAGCTGCTGATTTACATACTTTTCAGCACTTTTGACAGGGCTGCTAGGAAAAATATAAGTCTCTAATTATACTGCTTTCTGGTGTCAGACGCAATATTTGTTTGATTTTTTTATGGGGGGGGGGTGGGGGAGAATTTTTGCTTATTTCTAGGAAAGCTTTACTGTTGCAGTGAACAGCAAAGTATTTAACACCATGTTAGTCAGGGTGTTGATAGTACTTACCCTTAGCAATAACAAGTTGGGCGGGCAAGCATCTGTAGGTAATCCTGATTTAAGGTTACGGATGTGTGCTAGTGACCCCTTCAAGGGAATGTGGTTGAAGCTTGAGAGTGTGGTCTCCACAGCAGTGCCGTACTTGAGTACACTGTGTCCATCAAACCCTCTCTTGACCGGGACTCAGCGGCAAGACTTGCTTCAATGACTGACAATTTTATTTTGAAATTAGGAGGCCAGCTGTTCACACCACCCCAACGATGGTTGCTGACTACGGCACAGGCCTTAGGGGAAATACATTTTTTTCCCACTTAAAAAAATTCCCTTGATTTATTTTCTGGTACCTCTATCCTTACTTTGAAAGAGAGCTTCTTAATTCTTTTGACTGTGGCATAGTATTGTTTTAGAGCTGCCTTGAATATGACTTTGTTGTTGGCTGTGTAGTGTTTCTGCCATTGTCTTTCCAGAGTCTTACAAAATTTCGGGTCAGATGAAGGTGGCCAAATAGCAAGAGCTAACGCTTCGCAGAATTTCAGTGTTTGCGATCGCTTTTTGGCAGCGAGCAATGTAGGTAAGTTGAAACCGACTAGCAAAATAAGGAATCGCAAAATTGCTATTCCTTATTTTGCTCTTGCATTTAAGGAATTGCAAATTGCGATTCATTAAATGCAATGTGAGTAGCACAAAAGAAAGTGCACTTTAGCCTTAAGGAATTGCTAATTACCACCAACTTTCAAGTTGGTGGTAATTAGCGTTTTCCTGTAAAAAAGCATGTGGCACACATTCATGCCCCTAGGGCATGTATGTGCACCACATGTGCACAGATGCACATTCAGGGGTGTAACAGGGGGTCTGTTTGAAATCCTGGCACCCTTGAAATTGTGCCCGCAATTTGCGAGTGCCTCTTGTTGACTCACAAATTACAGGAGCAATTCCTATTCATTCCTATGGGCCTCTTGGCCCATAGGAATGAATAGGAAGGTATTCCTTAATTGCGAATCAGAATATTAAGGAATCGCAAAAAATATTACGATTCCTACCTACATGGCATTTTGCAATTCCTTAATAGTGATTCCCTAAAAATCGCTATTAAAGAATCGCAAACATGGATTTACCTACATCTGGCCCTTTGTCTCTTCCCCGAGACTATCTGTGAACCTGGGACATGACAGCTTATTTCTGCAGGCTGTACGTCGGGAGACGTGCACCAATTTATTGGTCGTTTTACAGATCCAGCTGTCTAGCAAGCTGGCATCTTCCTCCACAGCGCCTGAAAGAGGAGGGGGCGCTCTCTTCCAAGGAGCACGTGAGTTCCAATTGCTGGACTCCATTGAATGCTCTTGGTACATATGGTGTTCCGCCTATTGAGGCTTGCTCTTTCAATAAGACAGGCTATCTGAACTTATTCTTATAATGATCCATCCAGGCGTGTGGGGTGGGGTCACCTGTCAACTGGTTGACATTAGAGAAGATTTGGTCTAGTACATGACCCGCTTGATGTGTGGGTCTGAACACATGTTAGGTAGGTTCAAGAGAGAATAGTTTTAATAGTGTAACCACCATGTTATCTGCTACTTGATCTATATGTAAATTAAGATCTCTCAATACCATGAAGTGTGCATAACCTAGGGCCAAATGTGCAAGAGCGTTTCCTAGGCAGTTACGAAAGGGTCCTGCAGGGCCTGGGGGTGTGTATATTATCACCCCAGCAATGGATTGATAGGAGACAGGGTGAGACAGACTCAAGGCGGTTATACTTTTTCCTATATAATATGGCTACCCCTCCTCCTAACAAGTCTGTCCTTGTTATGTGTTATCTAACCTCTAGGTATAGCTGTTGCAATTACGTGGTTAAAGGTCTCACATAGCCAAGATTCAGTCATAAACATCATATCCAGGTGTTCTTTACTAAGAAAATCGAAATTGTTGGTAGCATGTTCCTGCAATTAATGAAAATTTATCAAGGTTGCAGATAACTGCATTATTTTTACTAAAATGTGTGGTGGGGCAGTGTCCTTGTCACGCACCGAAGGTTTTGTTTGAAAGCCAGGTTGAGAAAAGAAATGGTGGTTGTTCATTGTGATCATTGGGAATTGAAAAGCGCATTTTTGCGTGAGGGCTAAACAACACCATGGGTCCCTATTGTAGCAAGTATGCATGATTCTTCCTGGTAAACTACAGGCAGGGTGGCTGGCGGGACACTTACGGGCACAGACCAGCTTGCGCAGCCCAAGTTTTAAGCATCTGGACTTGCAGATAGCTAGAGCAAGCACTGCAGAAAAATGGCACCTTGAGCTGTTGCAGTGTAGAAAAAAATATTTAACAACAAGGGGTGGTGATGGACAGAGTTTCTGAATTAAGCAGAATACTCTCACCCAGTCAAGAGATCAGGGCTAGATCCAACACCGTTTTTTAGCTCACTGCACCATCCCAGTTCAGAACCTGGCTATATGCAAATTAGTCTGTTCCTGTCCCAGTGCATGATGGGAACAGGGCAAACCAAACTACCAAGCCAATTCTTACACTGGGAAGGAAACAAGCTTCCGGGGACCGGTTTCTGGCATTTCAGCCGTCGTCGGCCCGGCTTGCTTGAATCCTGATGGTGCAATGAGCAAGGGACTCACATCTGAGTACACCCTTCCACGCTTAGGGTGGACAAAATATTTAACAACAAGGGGTGGTGATGGACAGAGTTTCTGAATTAAGCAGAATACTCCCAGTCAAGAGATCAGGGCTAGATCCAACACCATTTTTTAGCTCACTGCACCATCCCAGTTCAGATCCTGGCTACCTGGCACCACCCCCTTTTCTGAATCGTTTTTGGCCACTATAGGTGTGGCAGGGTATACTCAGACATGAGTCCCTTTCTCACTGCACCAACAGGATTCAAGCAAGCCGGGCCAAAGACGGCTGAAATGCCAGAAACCGGTCCCCGGTAGCTTGTCTCCTTTCTGGTGAAGAATTGGCTTGGTAGTTTAGTCTGCCCTGTTCCCATGATGCACTGGGCCAGGGACAGACTGATTTGCATATAGCCAGGTTCTGAGCTGGGATGGTGCAGTGAGATAAATAACGGTGATGGACCAAGCCCTGATCTTTGGACTGGGTAAGAGTGGTCTGCTTAATTCAGACACTCTGTTCATCACCACCCCCTTTTCTGAATCGTTTTTGGCCACTATAGGTGTGGCAGGGTATACTCAGACATGAGTCCCTTTCTCACTGCACCATCAGGATTCAAGCAAGCCGGGCCGAAGACGGCTGAAATGCCAGAAACCGGTCCCCGGTAGCTTGTCTCCTTTCTGGTGAAGAATTGGCTTGGTAGTTTAGTCTGCCCTGTTCCCATGATGCACTAGGCCAGGGACAGACTGATTTGCATATAGCCAGGTTCTGAGCTGGGATGGTGCAGTGAGATAAATAACGGTGATGGATCAAGCCCTGATCTTTGGACTGGGTAAGAGTGGTCTGCTTAATTCAGACACTCTGTTCATCACCACCCCCTTTTCTGAATCGTTTTTGGCCACTATAGGTGTAGCAGGGTATACTCAGACATGAGTCCCTTTCTCACTGTACCATCAGGATTCAAGCAAACCGGGCCGAAGACGGCTGAAATGCCGGAAACTGGTCCCCGGTAGCTTGTCTCCTTTCTGGTGAAGAATTGGCTTGGTAGGTTAGTCTCCCCTGTTCCCATGATGCACTGGGCTGGGGACAGACTGATTTGCATATAGCCAGGTTCTGAGCTGGGATGGTGCAGTGAGATAAATAACGGTGATGGATCAAGCCCTGATCTTTGGACTGGGTAAGAGTGGTCTGCTTAATTCAGACACTCTGTTCATCACCACCCCCTTTTCTGAATCGTTTTTGGCCACTATAGGTGTGGCAGGGTATACTCAGACATGAGTCTCTTTCTCACTGCACCATCAGGATTCAAGCAAGCCGGGCCGAAGACGGCTGAAATGCCAGAAACCGGTCCCCGGTAGCTTGTCTCCTTTCTGGTGAAGAATTGGCTTGGTAGTTTAGTCTGCCCTGTTCCCATGATGCACTGGGCCAGGGACAGACTGATTTGCATATAGCCAGGTTCTGAGCTGGGATGGTGCAGTGAGATAAATAACGGTGATGGATCAAGCCCTGATCTTTGGACTGGGTAAGAGTGGTCTGCTTAATTCAGACACTCTGTTCATCACCACCCCCTTTTCTGAATCGTTTTTGGCCACTATAGGTGTGGCAGGGTATACTCAGACATGAGTCCCTTTCTCACTGCACCATCAGGATTCAAGCAAGCCGGGCCGAAGACGGCTGAAATGCCAGAAACCGGTCCCCGGTAGCTCGTCTCCTTTCTGGTGAAGAATTGGCTTGGTAGTTTAGTCTGCCCTGTTCCCATGATGCACTGGGCCAGGGACAGACTGATTTGCATATAGCCAGGTTCTGAGCTGGGATGGTGCAGTGAGATAAATAACGGTGATGGATCAAGCCCTGATCTTTGGACTGGGTAAGAGTGGTCTGCTTAATTCAGACACTCTGTTCATCACCACCCCCTTTTCTGAATCGTTTTTGGCCACTATAGGTGTGGCAGGGTATACTCAGACATGAGTCCCTTTCTCACTGCACCATCAGGATTCAAGCAAGCCGGGCCGAAGACGGCTGAAATGCCAGAAACCGGTCCCCGGTAGCTTGTCTCCTTTCTGGTGAAGAATTGGCTTGGTAGTTTAGTCTGCCCTGTTCCCATGATGCACTGGGCCAGGGACAGACTGATTTGCATATAGCCAGGTTCTGAGCTGGGATGGTGCAGTGAGATAAATAATGGTGATGGATCAAGCCCTGATCTTTGGACTGGGTAAGAGTGGTCTGCTTAATTCAGACACTCTGTTCATCACCACCCCCTTTTCTGAATCGTTTTTTGCCACTATAGGTGTGGCAGGGTATACTCAGACATGAGTCCCTTTCTCACTGCACCATCAGGATTCAAGCAAGCCGGGCCGAAGACGGCTGAAATGCCAGAAACCGGTCCCCGGTAGCTTGTCTCCTTTCTGGTGAAGAATTGGCTTGGTAGTTTAGTCTGCCCTGTTCCCATGATGCACTGGGCCAGGGACAGTCTGATTTGCATATAGCCAGGTTCTGAGCTGGGATGGTGCAGTGAGATAAATAACGGTGATGGATCAAGCCCTGATCTTTGGACTGGGTAAGAGTGGTCTGCTTAATTCAGACACTCTGTTCATCACCACCCCCTTTTCTGAATCGTGTAGGAAAAAATGGCAGACATCCCTGATAATAGGTTTTTAGCTAGTCCCAGCCGCCTTCGACTACATTACTACACAGCTCTCAAGATGTGCAAAATAGTGCAAGACTGCAATGAACGAACATTGCTCAAGAATTCAGTGAACTGCATGTTATTTTTACTAACCTGTGGGTTGGGGGCTCTGTCCTTCTTATCTGCGCAGTGGCCCCAGCTTTAAGCCTATGGTCTGGTGCAAAAAGAACAATTGATGGACAGAATGCAGAACAATGTCATACATTCACCCCAGTACAGAGATCTGGGCCTAAAACCATTGTTTTGTTGCTCACCAGGACATTCCATTTTCAACCCACCCATATGCAAATCAGTCCCTGCGCCCAATGGGAACAGTCCAGCCCAAACTGCCAGGCCAGGTCCTCCCTGGACTGGAAACAAACATCATAGGACCGGTTTCGGGCTTTCAGCCCTCATCCACCAGGATAGCTTGACTCCAGTGGCATGGAGAGCACGGAACCCACGTCTGAACAAACACGTCCTACTCGGGGTGACCAATGCAAAAAGATGAATTGATGGACAGAATGCAGAACAATGTCATACATTCTCCCCAGTGAGCAAAAGAACGATGGATTTAACCCAGATCTCTTGACCGGGGGGGGAGTGTTTGATTTATTCAGCATTTCGTCCATCATTTGTTTGCGTAGCACTTTTCACCCTAAGTGGGATGGGTATGCCCAGGCGTGGGTCCCTTGATCACTATGCCACTGGATTCAAGCTAGCCTGGCTGATGAAGGATAATACCCATAAACTGCTCCCAGGATGCTTGTTTTCGGTCCAGGGAGGACCTGGATTGGCAGGTCAGTCTGGACTGTTCCCATGAGGCACAAGGTCAAGACTTATTTGCATATGGCTGGGTCCAAACTGGGGTGGCACGGTGAGCAAAAGAACAATGGACTTAACCCAGATCTCTTGACGGGGGGGGAACGTTTGACTTCTTCAGCATTCCGTCCATCATTTGTTTGCGTAGCCTTGTAGACAGCTAGAGCGCGCACATCGACAAAATGGCACCTCTCGCTGTCGCTGCGGAGGAAAAATGGCCGACTTCCCTCATAATAGAAAATGGAAAACGGATCTTGATTCTGAGTTTTGAGGGTTGGAAAAGTGTAAATTATGCAACTAAGCCCCAAGTTGTTCTTCATACAGAGCTTGGAAATAGGAAAGACAAACCACCGTGGGAAAAACCCTATTGGGGTTTCCCTTCGGTGGTTTTGCCTCCTGCAAATTTCTAACACTTTGAAATAAGTGCCAAGATATTCATGCCCATGCAACAATTTGTGAAGAAAAACTGCACCTTCAGAACTTTAGACTAATGGTGTCCTTCAAAGTCCTTCAATTGTAAACATTGCATCCACAGTTGCATATAACAGATTAGAACATTGGAATGTTGGGAGCTCCATTGAAAACAATGGAGTGCCCCGGGCTTATAATGGCTGGTATAAGCCCGGAGCTCCAACATTCCAATGTTTCTTTGTTCACAGCTCTGGCTGTGAACAAACGCTTCAGGGAGCCTGAGGGGATTCCAATCCCCTCACGCTTCCAAAAGGCTTTGTTTTTTTGTTAGAACAGTCTGTCCTCTAGTGACAGAATGTTCTAATAGCCTTATAGCCCTTCGTAGATGCCTTCGGCTCGGGGCCTTTAACGCTGGAGAGGGCCTTTAATAGCTGGTATAGCCCTCTACGGCGGGCTATAAGGCTATATTAGAAATTGGAATGTTGGGAGCTCCATTGAAAACAATGGAGTGCTCCGGGCTTATAATGGCTGGTATAAGCCTGGAGCTCCAACATTCCAATGTTTCTTTGTTCACAGCTCTGTCTGTGAACAAAGGCTTCAGGGAACCTGAGGAAACTCCTATCCCCTCACACTCCCATAAGGCTTTATTCTTTTTTGTTAGAACAATCTGCCCTCTAGTGGCAGAATGTTCTAATAGCCTTATAGTCATTCGTAGCTGGGTGTAAGACCTGTCAGCCCTTTGGGTGGTCCCTCCTATTATTTATTTATTCTTGTCACCTTTCTGCCTCCTAAGTTTTCTATTTTTATGTCCACTGGAATTTTTGGTGTTGTCCTTGGGGGTTAGGTGCTACCTTGCCCCTCTTATTTTTGAGGCCCAGCAGTCCACACAAAATACTGGATACATCGACACACAAAATGGTGGCTGGTAACTGCCTCATTTTTTTACCTCAGGGACTGGGCCATAGACTAAAGTGAGGGATCTAGAACCTTCTGGACCCCTCTAGTCCCACTGGACCCAAAGCTATAAACAGTGGAATGTTGGGTGACCATTTTGTAGAAGCTGGAGTCAACTGAAGAGAGAGGAGTTGGAGTCCAGGCGGTGGAGTCAGGACGTTGATGCACGGTGTGGGGCTGACTTCCTTCTGAGGCTGCTGCCACCCTGGTGATACGGCCCCTCAATCCATTGACCTGACCCTGCCCACCTTTGCTGAAGAGGAATTGGGAGAATACTGAGCAGGCCTACCAACAGAGGACAGTGGCAGGTACTACAGTGTACGGACCAGACAGTAGGGGTGAGTGAGGCAGAGAGCTGATATCGCCACCCCAGCGAGCTGAATACGTCCCACGCTGGCATGTTGTGTGACCCTGACTCTGAGGTGTGCCCACTCCAAGCAAGCCCTGAGAGCGGCCCTGTAACTTTATCCCCGCTGGCTTCTAGAATACAGAATCGGGAGGCTGTATTATTTCCCATTCTACCACAAGCGTTAAAATCGTCAGAGGCCTCGCTTTGTTTGACCACCCCCTTTATCGCGATTTCCCTCCTCCAGAGAAGTTGCCCCGCAGCTGTGAGAACCGGAGTGGCGGGATTGGGGGAGGCGCTGCGCAACAGTGACAGAACCAACGGCGACTTACCGAGGGCAGCGGAGTGTATCAGGACGGCAGGGAACTTCATTCCGAGTGCTGTAGTGCCGAGTTAATTGAGGTCCCTGCCCCGTTGAAGTCTGTGAGGTTTGGTGCCGGGTGTGAGGCGGAGCCCCGGGAAGAAAGAAGGCGTGAACCGGCAAGGTCAGGAGGGGAAGAGTCGGGCAAAGGAAGGAGTGAGGAAAGGGAGTAGCGCCGGAGCTGAGGGGCGAGTGACAGAGAGACTTGCCTACGAATTACCTCCCGTATGTCAGTCCGACCTAATTGGAAATATTTTCCCAGCAAGTTCGTTGGCCCTTCGGTCCTCTGCTAAATACAGGACCGGCTTTGGGGGTCTGGTAAACGCTGGGGTGTTAGAGCGACTGGCTTGGAGAGATCAGCCTGTCTCTCTCGAAGCTTCCTAGAGATTCCCACAGGAGATAAAAGTGACCCTAAAACCCCACAGACTTCAGCTGGGACATCGCCGGAGAAGTAAGGAAGGTCAGGGGGTGGGGAGGTTTTTGACGCAGCAACCTTCTGGGGGAATTTCAACGAACTGCATATTGTGCCTGTGGTTAAGTAAGAGTTTGTATCTGTGATGCTTACTGAGAGAGTGTATCCTACACAGGCATTAATGGTTATCCATAAGAAAGGGGTAATACGACTAAGGAGATAATAAGTCTGTAATTCCCTAATGTTGTAACGCACAAAGGGGGAGAAAAGATCTGTAAGTGAAACCATTTTCCAGGTAAACAAATGAACTAGCTGAGTTTTTCTTTATCCTAGAGAGAGTCAACAAATCACAACATACGTTTACTAATTCTGGGCTGTAATGAAATGTTATTGATCTGGGAATGAAATGCTTCTCTAGCTCATGACACAAGAAACAAGACAGTTTGGAGGAAATGTATATGAAGTCATTGGTCTATTTGTAAACTGAAAATTAAGAACGAGTATTTTGTTTTGTTAAAATTGTGTCCTGATGCATAGTTATGGTGACAAATACTTGGCATGAAAATTAAAGAGATGTTGAAGTAAATGCAACGTGAATCAAACTGAAAAGAACATAAAGAATTCTATATTTTCATAATAAGGTGTGGGCCATTTTAGTGGATGAGCGCGGGGCTACTGTGAAAGGTGAAGAAAGCATAACACTTTTGCTTTGGAGATAGGTCTTGTCACTCATTGCGGACTGGTGGTACCAGGTCTAACATAATTGGTGTTCAGTGGTGGGATAGAGCTTATGCTTGCATCCACTTAGCAGTGGCTTAGTGTACTCCACAGACCTACACCTGGAGTTTTCTCTTAAGCGGCCTCCCTAATTAACAGTTTTGCTTTTCCAAATTTACTCCTGGTGTTGGGTGAAGGTAATCCTTACTTTACGCCCTTCCTTGTCTCCTTCTAAGTGGCTAACCACGACCCTGGTGGCAAAATGGAATTTTATCTGGAGGAGTTGGAGCCCTATACTGCGGCCCAACTCAGGGATTTTTGCCAAAGTAAGGGGGTGTTTTACAAGCGAGGTGCGAAAAAGAGTGAACTTCAAACTAGCTTGAGGGCATGGGTGGAAGCTCACTTAGAGGGGAAAATTGAGGAGGAAGAGGCAGACCGGGACACTGTCATCGGGGTAAATGTATTGTACCAACCTGAGGAGGAGAACCTACTGACAAATCCCGGTACACTCTCAAGGGAGGGCAGCAGTGTCTCTGTGAGGAGCTTAACTGAAGCTGAACTAGCGGACCGGAGAGAAGAAAGTAGGTTAAAGTGGGAGTTGGCGAGATGGGAGGAGGAGAGGGTGGAATAGAGGCTGGCTCACGAATTGAGTCTCAGAGAGTTAGACCTCAAAGCCCTGCAAATAGGGACTCCCAGTACTCCTAATGGTGGCAGCGAATCCAAAGACCTGACCAGGAAACCCAGACCCTATCTACCCAAGGACGTAGTTGCCAGCTACAGCGCAGGGGATGACATTGCAAAGTGGCTGGCTGCCTATGAGGTCTCCCTAAGAGCCCATGGGATATTGGAAAAACACTGGGGGGGTGGTTTGTATAAATGCATGCCTCCTGCAGGAAGGGATACCCTTTTGGCCCTAGAGCAGGGAGAGCAGACCCACTACCCTGTCATGAAAGTGGCACTGATAAAAAAGTTTGGGCTGACTCCCGAAAAGTACAGACAGAAGTTTAGGAGCAGTCACAAATTGGCCACACAGAATTGGGTGGATTTCCTAGACTATGCAAAGAAGGCCTTAGAGAGTTGGGAAAAAAGGCAGCGAGGTGGGGGACTACGAGGGGTTGTATAATCTTATCCGCAAGGAGCACCTACTCGAGAAATGTTTTCCCGAGCTGTGACAACACCTGGGGGACAGCAAGCTGACCAGCCCCCGGCAGCTTGCTGAGGAGGCGGACATCTGGGCTAGTACCCGGGTGTCCTCAAAGGGGACTGGAGGGGATTCCTAAAGGACCGGACAGGGCACTCCCCAGAAGGAAGAGGGGGGAGATAAAAAGAGGGAGTTCTCAAAAGGCCCCCAAAACAGTTTCCAGGGAAAGGGAACAGGATTCATTCCCAAGGCTAACCCACCAAGAAACCCTCATCCTGACCATAGTCCGCAGCCAAGGGTTGTCCGCTGCTATGAGTGTGGTGGGGTTGGGAACTATAAGGGAGATGTCAAGTGCCCAAAGAGACCACCCCCTCCCACTGGAGAAAAAGCCCCGGGAGTAGCTAGTGTAGTGCTCGGGGAGGAGTTGCCCTTAGATAAGGGGGGGAGTGGGCGGGATTCACTTTAGTGTCCCTGGGAGATCGGGAGATGGTTCCTAAGATCCAGGTGCCCTCAAATACTACCAAGTATGGGCAGTGGGTCACCATCAATGGCCAGAGAGGGGAAGCTCTGAGAGAAACAGGAGCCAGTATGACTATGGTAAGGAGTCATATGGTGTCTCCAGGGAAGGGGATTCCATATGTACTCCACCCCGCTGCGATGGCTGACGGCAGAATGGGCCACTACCCAGTGGCTGAGGTTCTCTTGAGTCGGAAGGGGTTGCAGTTCTACTTCGAGTTGCCGTAAGCCCTGCCGTGCCAGTTGATTGTCTGTTGGGGAATAATATGGAGCACAATGCTCGGAAGGAGGTGGAATACCGGACTCATTCTGAGATGCTGGGTACACCTGACTGGGCCTGTGTCAGCACAAGGTCCGCGACTACCCGCAGGGGGAGTTGGCCTGGGCTGGAGCCTGGAACAATGGCACAAATAGGGACTCCCAGTACTCCTAATGGTGGCAGCGAATCCAAAGATATGACCAGGGAACCCAGACCCTATCTACCCAAGGACGTAGTTGCCAGCTACAACGCAGGGGATGACATTGCAAAGTGGCTGGCTGCCTATGAGGTCTCCCTAGGAGCCCATGGAACAAAGGCACAGCCAGCTGCCAGAAAGGGAAAGATTTGGGGATAGGAGAAGCCTGCCTCGGCATCCACGCTCCGTGAGACGGATAGGCCACCTGCGGTGGTGGACCAGGAGTCCACGGAGGGGGATGTTGTCTCCCTGGAGAACCTACCTATCCCTGCGAGTGGCATGTGCAAGGAGGGCCTACCAGGGAAGAGTTTTGTAAGGGCCAGAAGGAGTGCCCTACCCTTGAGGGACTAAGGCGACAGGCCGAAGCCAAGGCAGCAGGTAACGTTACTGGGAACTACCACATTTACTGGGAGGAGGGTCTCCTTTACAGCAAACCCAAGGCACCAGTGCACGGTTCGTCACAGGCCTTGGCTGTCTCAACGTTACCGAGCCTTTCTTTTAGAACTGGCTCATGAGATAACCTTGGCAGGACACTTGGGACAGGACAAGACCTTTGCCCGGCTTGTCCCCCACTTTTATTGGCCTCAAATGAGGGTGGCGTCCAACACTTATTGTCGGACCTGTGTGTCTTGCCAAGCCAGTGGGAAAACAGGGGTCAAGCTGAAAGCTCCCCTGGAATCATTTACTGTTGTTAGCATCCTCTTTGAAAAGGTAGGCATAGACATTGTGGGGCCATTGGATCCACCAACTTCGGCTGGTCACAGGTTTATCCTGGTTCTGGTGGATCACGCCACACGGTACCCAGAGGCAATTCCTCTGAGGACCATTACTGCACCTACGCTGGCTAGGGCCCTGATGGGGATCTTTACCCGAGTGGGTTTCCCCAAGGAGGTTGTGTCCGACAGGGGGACCAACTTCATGTCGGCTTACATGCGGGCTATGTGGAAGGAGTGTGGGGTTACCTACCGGTTCACCACTCCTTACCTCCCACAGACCAATGGTCTAGTAGAAAGGTTCAACAAAACCTTCAAAGGCATGATCAGAAGTCTGCCTGAGAGCCTGCGGAGGAAATGGGACGTCCTCCTACCCTGTCTGTTGTTTTCCTACAGGGAAGTGCCACAGAAGGGACTGGGCTTCAGCCCCTTCGATCTTCTGTATGGGCACCCTGTGCGTGGACCTCTCAGCCTGGTGAAAGACGGATGGGAAAAGACTCCCAGGAAGCTTCTCCAGGATGTGGTGAGCTACATGCTGGCCTTCCAGGGCCAAATGGCTAAGTTGTGGAAGCAAGCTTCTGACAACTTGGAAGCCAGCCAAGCAGTGATGAAGGAGTGGTATGACCACAATGCTCACCCTGTGGAGTTGGAGCCTGGCCAGAAAGTGTGGGTGATGGAACCTGGAGAGCTTAGTGCCCTCCAGGATTGCTGGACAGGCCCCTTTGTGGTAATGGAGAAGAAGGGTAAGGTCACTTACTTGGTGGATCTTAAGACCCCCGACAGCCCCTACGGGTGCTTCATGCCAATCGCCTCAAACCCCACCATGAGAGGCCCGAGGTCATCTTAATGATGGTGACTGATGGAGCAGAGGAAGAGGAAAGCGAGCCTGTCCCTGATCTCTTTTTGTCTCAGAAAAAGGATGGGTCGGTGGAGGGAGTGATTCTCTCCCCATCCCTAACTCCTGAGCAGCGGGAGGACTGCCGCCTGGTCCAGGAGCAGTACTCCTCGCTGTTCTCCCTTATCCCGGGAAGGACCCACCTGTGTACCCATGATGTGGACACAAGAGACAGCCCACCTGTGAAGTCTAAGACCTACCGGCTGTCAGATAAGGTGAAGGCCAGCATCCACAGTGAAGTCACTAAGATGCTGGAGCTAGGAGTAATTGAACCTTCAAGTATCCCCTGGTCCAGTCCGGTGGTTCTGGTACCAAAAGCTGCCCCACCGGGCACCACTCCAGAACTAAGGTTCTGTGTGGATTACCGGGGACTGAATTCAGTGACCAAGACTGATGCTCATCCGATGCCTAGGGCGGATGAACTCATTGACCGGCTGGGAGCAGCCCAATGCTTGAGTACCTTTGACCTCACCTCAGGGTACTGGCAGATCTCCCTTACAGATGGAGCAAAGGAAAGGTCAGCCTTCTCCACGCCTGAGGGCCACTACCAGTTCTGTGTAATGCCCTTTGGGCTAAAGAATACTTCTGCCACCTTTCAGCGGCTGGTGAACAAGGTCCTCTCCGGGATGGATGCCTTCTCCGCTGCTTATCTGGATGACATTGCCGTCTTCAGCAGCAGCTGGGAGGACCATTTGTGTCATCTACAAGCTGTTCTCCAGGCCCTGAAACAGGCTGGCTTGACAATCAAGGCCAGTAAATGTCAGATCGGGCAGGGGTCGGTGGTGTACCTAGGCCACTTGGTGGGCAGGGGAACGGTGCAGCCTCTCCAAGCTAAGATTGAGGCTATCCTGGCTTGGGAGCTCCGCCAAGACCCAAACCGAGGTCCGAGCTTTCATGGGCCTCACAGGATACTACCGTCGCTTTGTGAAAGGGTATGGCACCATTGTGGCACCCCTAATTGAACTCACATCCAAGAAGCAGCCAGACGGGTAGTCTGGTCGGAGGCTTGTCAGCAAGCCTTTAACACCTTGAAACAAGCAATGTGTGCTGCTCCAGTCCTCAGGGCTCCTGATTTTTCCAAGGAATTCATTGTCCAAACAGACGCATCAGAACATGGCATTGGTGCAGTGTTATCGCAACTCAATGAAGAGGGTCTGGATCAACCTGTTGTCTTCCTGTCCAGGAGACTGCTTTCCCGGGAACAAGGGTGGAGTACAATTGAGCGGGAAGCCTTTGCGGTGGTTTGGGCTCCGAAGAAGCTGCGGCCATACCTGTTTGGCTCGCACTTCCTGGTGCAGACCGACCACCGACCAATTCGTTGGCTGATGCAAATGAAGGGAGAGAATCCCAAGCTGTTGAGATGGACTATCTCCCTACAGGGAATGGACTTCCGGGTGGAACATCGGCTTGGAGTGGACCACGCCAATGCAGACGGTCTCTCTAGGTATTTCCGCCTTAGTGATGAGAACTCCCAAGGGGTTGGGTAGCTCTCCCCACTTTCAGCTGGGGGGGGGGCACGTGTTAGAACTGTCAGCCCTTTGGGTGGTCCCTCCTATTATTTATTTATTTTTGTCTCCTTTCTGCCTCCTAAGTTTTCTATTTTTATGTCCTCTGGAATTTTTGGTGTTGTCCTTGGGGGTTAGGTGCTACCTTGCCCCTCCTATTTTTGAGGCCCAGCTGTCCTCACAAAATACTGGATACATCGACACACAAAATGGTGGCTGGTAACTGCCGCATTTTTTTACTTCAGGGACTGGGCCATAGACTAAAGTGAGGGATCTAGAACCTTCTGGACCCCTCTAGTCCCACTGGACCCAAAGTTATAAATAGTGGAATGTTGGGCGACCATTTTGTAGAAGCTGGAGTCAACTGAAGAGAGAGGAGTTGGAGTCCAGGCGGTGGAGTCAGGATGTTGAAGCACGGTGTGGGGCTGACTTCCTTCTGAGGCTGCTGCCCCCCTGGTGATACGGCCCCTCAATCCATTGACCTGACCCTGCCCACCTTTGCTGAAGAGGAATTGGGAGAATATTGAGCAGGCCTAGCAACAGTGGACAGTGGCAGGTACTACAGTGTACGGACCAGACAGTAGGGGTGAGTGAGGCAGAGAGCTGATATCGCCACCCCAGCGAGCTGAATACGTCCCGCGCTGGCCTGTTGTGTGAACCTGACTCTGAGGTGTGCCCACTCCAAGCAAGCCCTGAGAGCGGCCCTGTAACGTTATCCCCGCTGGCCTCTAGAATACAGAATCGGGAGGCCGTATTAGTTCCCATTCTACCACAAGCGTTAAAATCGTCAGAGGCCTCTCTTTGTTTGACCGCCCCCTTTATCGCAATTTCCCTCCTCCAGAGAAGTTTCCCCGCAGCTGTGAGAACCGGAGTGGCGGGATTGGGGGAGGCGCTGCGCAACAGTGACAGAACCAGCGGCGACTTAACGAGGGAAGCGGAGTGCCGAGTTAATTATGGTCCCTGCCCCGTTGACGTCTGTGAGGTTTGGTGCCGGGTGAGAGGCGGAGCGGAGCCCCGGGAAGAAAGAAGGCGTGAACCGGCAAGGTCAGGAGAGGAGGAGTCGGGCAAAGGAAGGCGTGAGGAAAGGGAGTAGCGCCGGAGCTGAGGCGCGAGTGACAGAGAGACTTGCCTACGAATTACCTCCCGTATGTCAGTCCGACCTAATTGGAAATATTTTCTCAGCAAGTTCGTTGGCCCTTCGGTTCTCTGCTAAATACAGGACCGGCTTTGGGGGCCTGCTAAACGCTGGTGTGTTAGAGCGACTGGCTTGGAGAGATCAGCCTGTCTCCCTCGAAGCTTCCTAGAGATTCCCACAGGTGATAGAAGTGACCCTAAAACCGCATGGACTTCAGCTGGGACATCTCCGGAGAAGTAAGGAAGGCCAGGGAGTGGGGAGGTATATGACACAGCAACCTTCTGGGGGAATTTCAATGAACTGCATATTGTCCCTGTGGTTGATTAAGAGTTTGTATCTGTGATTCTTACTGATAGAGTGTATCCTATGCAGGCATTAATGGGTATCCATGAGGAAGGGGTAATACGACGAAGGAGATAATAAGTCTGTAATTCCCTAATGTTGTAACGCACAAAGGGGGAGAAATGATCTGTAAGTGAAACTATTTCCCAGGTAAACAAATGAACTAGCTGAGTTTTTCTTTATCCTAGAGAGAGTCAACAACTCACAACATACGTTTACTAATTGTGGGCTGTAATGAAATGTTATTGATCTGGGAATGAAATGCTTCTCTAGCTCATGACACAAGAACCAAGACAGCTGGGAGGAAATGTATATGAAGTCATTGGTCTATTTGTAAACTGAAAATTAAGAACGAGTAACTAGTTTTGTTAAAATTGTGTCCTGATGCATAGTTATAGTGACAAATACTTGGCATGAAAATTAAAGAGATGTTAAAGTAAATGCACCGTGAATCAAACTGAAAAGAACATAAAGAATTCTATATTTTCATAATAAGGTGTGGTGTCATTTTTAGTGGATGAGCGCGGGGCTACTGTGAAAGGTGAAGCAAGCATAACACTTTTGCTTTGGAGATAGGTCTTGTCCCTCAGTGCCAGGCTACCCAACGCGGACTGGTGGTACCAGGTCTAACAACGGGCTATACCGGCTATTAAAGTCCCTCTCCCTTGTTAAAGGCCCTCGCGTTCGGCTCGGGCCTTTAACGCTGGAAAGGGTTTTAATAGCCGGTGTAGCCCTCTACGGCGGGCTATAAGGCTATATTAGATATATTACAAGCAGACCATCAGGTACGAGACATTTTCAACATGCCCTAGCCCATCATTTGTGACATTTATGTACTTGGCCTAAAACATATTTGTGTACCCTCATGACTTCTAATTTAGAATTTACTTTCAAATTCTAAGAGCATTTCTCACCCCTACATTTACAAAACCTATTTAAGCTAGCAAATTATGTATTAATAGTACTGCAAGATGCATTTGTCAACTCCACCAGGATTTCCGCATTTACAGATGCAAGGTAGTTGTCAGTTTCAGATGATTTTTGTATAAATCTACGTGTAAATATTGGTGAGTTACCTCAAACTTGTGCATTTGCTGGTACTTAAATATCTCTGACATGTAGTTGCCCTCCTTGGAAACACATCTTAATGCACTCTCCTCAAGGGTAGTAGTAAACATTTCAAGGGGGGAAAGGCGAGAACACTCAGGTATTTATAGGGAAGAGAGGACGTTTTTTCTCCAAGAATAAGAACATTTTTCCTATCGAGAAACAGAAAATAAACTAAAAGAACACATGTGCTTTTATGACACATTATCACTTTATTTTAACAAATCCACGTAATGGTAGTTGCACAAATGTACCTCCTGTACCGTTTTTATTCCTGAAAATGTGTAACTTTCATATCTAGTGTTTTGTGAATTAGGTCTTATGAAATTTCAGGAAACAAAATAGAAATTACCTGTAGAGCACTTACATTTTGCTGCACCTCAATGTTCCCTCATGCATTTATGACTGTGCCAGAGACAGGTTTGTAGCACGTAACACTACTTGGGAAATATTCATAGATTTGGGGAGGTAGCAATCTAGTCCAATACGTTACTAAGCCAGGACCACTGCCATTGTAAGACTTACCAATAAAGTGGCCCTAAGAAGTGTGGGAGTATACATGTAATTTTTACACGTTCGTGTTTCCCCAATAGGTGCATAGTTAAACCTCACTAACAAATTACAACACAAAAAGTACCCAACCAAAATCCTTGAGAAAGCATAACTACATGTATACTCACACATTGCTGTATGTTCTTCCCTCTTTTTATCTATCTCTTCCAGATGGAGACCCACATGTGGTTGACAATTTCTCATCACACACATGTGGTAGACAATTTCTCATCACACACATAAGGAGCAGCTACTCTTTCCTTGATTTCACTGACAGGACAGGGAATTCCCCATTCTGTACCCCAGGGAGGCCAACCCGAGCCCTGAAGAAAGTCCAGGACCTTTACGGCCACATATGGACTGAAACATGTTGGCACTAGGGTCTTAGGACCATAATACTCCTACACCTACCATTTTTTACTTCATTTTAATAACCCTGACAGACCCAATAATAAAGGGAAACTGGGGTTTTGTCGGAGGTTTTTTACTTCTTTAGCCCACCTGGTCTTCTACAAACTTCAAAGAGCTCTCAACACTGTGGTTGTGCCCACCCCGACTTTTACTTGTCGGGGTGACCCGATCATGAAGCATGACACCACTAGGGTGTGTGAGGGTAACTAAACAAAAAGGAATCATTTTCTTCCTCACCGATTGGTGAAGTTACACATTCCTCCACATACTATAAGCTTCAGGTTCCCCCACCTAAGTGCTTTTCAGATTGACCATCGCACGGTCAGTTGGAGTAATTTTTGTGGTTTAGTGATTTTGTGTGGGAGGAGTTACTCCAACCCAATTTCCTCTTTACTCTCCAGGCATTGAAACAGTTGTTCAAAAGCCTTCCTTGTGTACATACGGTTAGCGCAGCGCACAGCTGTAGATTGTGTCACAGAACAATTTCTGACTAGGTTATCCTAGTATTACTCAGTTTTCAAACACATATTGTCAACCCCATCTACTACCAAGGTCCTCTTTATTTGATACTCATTCCAATAGCCATTGATACAAAGACATGGCGGAACTACTAGGGATTGGCTACTCGGATGACATGGCATCAGCAATACTAGCTGGACCATCCCTTTTATCTGACACCAACATTAGCCAAAACCTGTTCCAAGCACAAAACTGTGACAAACTAAAAGAATTGAAACGGTGTTAAATAAATATTCTTCTACACGGAGCAATCATGACTGAATATCTCCATTGCAATGCAGCACCAATAGGATTGTTGGTGACCAACGCACCGAGGATTTTTCAAGATGATCCCCAATTTGAAAAAGAGTGGTCATTAATGGCGTGGTGATGCTCACGTGATTGGTTAATTTTAATTATAAATACAGCCAAACGACTCGCAGATGAGCGACTGATCAAAATCAAAACCAGTGGGAATTCACTGATAACAGAGATCAAGCTGACACTATATAAGAAGAAACTAGAAGAAGTGAACAAGGAGATTACAGAGCATGAGGATTACCTCATGCAGAACAAAATCAATAAATTACAGAAGGATTTGAAGAAATTCAATCATGAGACTGTGTATCCCTACTTCAAAGACAACTACAAGAACCAACAAAACTCGGACTCAGGATCATCACGCAGTGGCCAATCAACAAATTTCGACTCGGAATATGACGATTGGTCTAGCGACGGGTCAAACAAAAGCTGGCCAGGGAAAGGAAGAAGACCACGAAGAGGGGGTTATAATCAACGATATGGACACCAAATGATGTACTCATGGCCAGGCCCATATGGTCCCATGCCGTTTCAAAGCCTCCCCCAGTTTCCCACTGGTCCATACTACCAACCTGACTACAATCAACATTTTTTAGGACAGGGCGGAAGACGAGGGAGACTAGGAAGACGCGGGACAGAAGGATCCAATGGGAAGAAGACCGGACACAGACAAACACACGAAACTACTCCAAAGGCCTGCAACAACCAAGCCCGAGCAGCAAGAAGGACTAGTGGTAAACTTGTCAGACAAAACCCTCACAAAGGAAGAACTCAGTGTCCTAGAGAAAGGACTGGGTTTCGTCCCCACAACGAATTTAGACAAATTCTGCTTCTGATGTGAATTGGGAGATTTCTTCAGGAAAATCTGCTTGAAGACATTCTTCATGGAAAAAGATAGAACATTCGAAGATGGCACCTATACGAACCTGAGACCAAAAACAATTTTTTTCCCCTTTCAAACCTGAGGCCTACAGAAGTCCTGGCCTTCGAGGAAGCAGTGGTCAAAGAGGTGGAGGAACTACACCACAAAAAAAAGGATTTAACAATCTGAGCGCCTAGCCCTTGAAACTCTAAAGACCAGAACTGACATTGTAATAAAGCAGGCGGACAGTGGTGGGGCCACAGTTGTCCAGAGCATGAACGCATACAGGGCCGCATGCTTGAATCTCCTTGTGGATACACGGTACTACAAAAAGATCAACAGAGACCCCAACAAACGTCTAAAGACGGCCATTAGCACACTCATAGAGGATGCTTTGGAAAAAGAGTGGATTAAAAAGAAGGAGCACGATTTCCTGAACCAGGAGGATCCCAGAACCCCCCTCTTCTACACAATCCTCAAGATCCATAACGGCAAAATCCCACCCCGGGCAGACCCATCGTCTCGGGCATTGGATCACTCTTAGAGCCATTATCAAAATACACTGATTGGTTTTTACGCCCACTAGTAACAAGAAATAGGTCATATATACAGGACACAAAACACCTGTTCAACCTACTAACAGATGTAGAGTACAACCCTGAAGAAATTATCCTAGTGTGTCTTGATATAGACGCATTATACACTAATATACTACAAGAGGAGAGTATCAGAGTAGTGGAAGAGATCTTGAAAATGGACAAATGGATGTGGCCAGCCCCTATAAAGTGGATTGTCACTCTCATACGTCTGGCACTCACAGAGAACTTTTTTAAGTTTGAGAATCAACTTTACCTCCAGGTACATGGCACTTCAATGGGCAGCACATTCGCCCCAAGTTTTGCATGTCTTTATGTCAGCCATTTTGAAAATCAACATATCTGGACCCAGAACCCATACACAAGGAACATCTACAAATGGTATATGTACATCGACGATATCGTTATGGTATGGAAAGGTGACATGAATGGCCTTATTGAATTTAAAGAGTGGGTTGGTAGTCTGAATCCCCATCTCCGTTTTACCATGACCACACATAAAGAACAGATTTAATTTCTCGATGTCACATTTACAGCAAAAGAGGGCACACTAGCTAGCTCCCTCTACACCAAACCAACTGACAAAAACAGCTTGCTTAGGTTTGACAGTGCACATCCACGCGCACTACAAGAAAATCTGCCAGTAGGCCAGTTTTTAAGGGTGCGCAGAAACTGCTCTGACCTTCAGACTTACAAAAAGGAGGCAGTGCACCTCACTAACAAATTACAACACAAAAAATACCCAACCAAAATCATTGAGAAAGCAAACAAGAGAGCATGCAACACTCCTAGAGAAGCCCTTTTAGAGACACATGTGAAAACACAACCTGAGCAACTCATTTGTGTCACTACATACAATTCATTGTCTAATGATGTAAAGAAGATAATAAATAGGAAATGGCAAATCCTTACATCAAATAAACTCACCTTTGAGAAACCAATGTTTTATTTCAAAAGAAACACAAGTCTTAGAGACTCGTTGGTGCACAGCAGAACATGAATACCCTCACCCATAAGTCAATCTACACTGTGGAATACTCCTTCAGTAATTGGACATTATCCCTGTGGGAACGGTGTAGCGTGTCCCTTCACAGAACACACCAAACACCTAACACTAGGACTAAACTCACCTTGGGAACAAAGATCTCATACTAACTGCAACTCTGAGTCATTGGTATACCTCATCAAATGCCCGTGTGATCTAATGTATGTCGGCATGACAAGCCACAAAATTAAGATCCGCATCAGCGAACACAGAAGCAAAATACGCAGTGCAACATCAGCTACAAAACTCACGGCGCATTACAGGGAAAAGGGACACAAAGACACTGAGATCAGGTGGACCATTATAGAAAAGGTGAAAGACACGGCTAATTTACAGCACAGACTCCTCGAACGTGAACAACGGTGGGTATACCGTTTGAAGACACACAAAGTGGTTTTGAACGACTATATCCCATGGACCAAACTCAACAAATGAGTCTCACTCACATGCCCTAAACAGTACTGGTCTATATGCTATCTCATACATCCCGGGCATTACCTGAGATTAGACTAGAGAGTGGGCCGTACTTTAACAAAAGCAATATGGAGGTGTATGATCTGGTTATTCCTAAAAAAATGTCTCAAAAGACCTTTTTCTATCCTGCTCACACTCCAAAATACATTGGAAACTACACTTTGATACCACGTACCCATAACATGGTGACAGGAGTAGCGTTTTTATGTGAGACGGATCACTGAAATAATATCGAGGGACAAAATATCGACTTGCCAAAATATCGTGGACAAAATATCGACAGTCAAAATATCGAGTTTGTATCTACAAACAGGTAAGTACAAAAATATCGAGTACAAAATATCGTTAACAAAAATATAGATGTAAAAAATATCGACTTTATTAAAAACAGTGTTAAATTAAATTAATATTAAATTTTAATTACTAAAATATGCTTAAAACGACTTAAATTAAATTATAATAATTAAATAATAAATGAAAATAATAAAAATAATTTTTTAAAATCTTATTTGTTGACCCTGAACCCTAAAAATACCCCTTTACCCAAAAACCCCAAACTGACCCTGAACCCTAAAAATACCCCTTTACCCAAAAACTGAAAACTGACCCTGAACCCTAAAAATGCCCCTTTACCCAAAAACTGAAAACTGACCCTAAACCCTAAAAATACCCCTTTACCCAAAAACTGAAAACTGACCCTGAACCCTAAAAATACCCCTTTACCCATGAACTGAAAACTGACCCTGAACCCTAAAAATACCCCTTTACCCATGAACTGAAAACTGACCCTGAACCCTAAAAATACCCCTTTACCCATGAACTGAAAACTGACCCTGAACCCTAAAAATACCCCTTTACCCATGAACTGAAAACTGACCCTGAACCCTAAAAATACCCCTTTACCCATGAACTGAAAACTGACCCTGAACCCTAAAAATACCCCTTTACCCATGAACTGAAAACTGACCCTGAACCCTAAAAATACCCCTTTACCCATGAACTGAAAACTGACCCTGAACCCTAAAAATACCCCTTTACCCATGAACTGAAAACTGACCCTGAACCCTAAAAATGCTCCTTTACCCAAAATGTATCAATATTATTTAATTACCAATTAATTATTAATTAACAATAACAATAAAGTAAATATATTAGAACATTAGCTGTAATTATTTTAATAATTAATATTTTTTCCAAATTAATTACTTAAAAATAACACAAAATTATATATATTAAAAATGTACTCTAATTAATGTAATTAACTAATTACAATTAATTAATTAACAATTATTTACTAATACAAAATATGTTCAAAATTATATTAATTAATTAACTAATTAATATCAATTAATTATCAATTAATTATTAATTAAAAATATTAACAAACATATATTAATTAATTAATTATTATTAAATTACTTCCCACCCTATTCCCCTATAAACCCACAACCCGCTACAGAATTACATTACGCAATTATTATAAAAACAAAATTCATGTAATAAAATATTTTATAACATTAATACACACTATTCACACATATTATTACATAAAAATACACTATAAAATATTATATATTATTAAAAAATCGATATTTTTGCTATCTATATTTTATACAGTCGATATTACTTCACTTACCTGAAAAACGATATTTTTGTAGTCGATATTATGTCCAGTCGATATTTTGTCCAGTCTATATTTAAAACTCGATATTATGTCCAGTCGATATTTTGGAGTCGATATTTTGTCTCTATACCATGTGAGACATACCAGTCCCTGAATACAAGTGCCTGACACTTGAATAACCTCTACAACTCTGAAATATAGAACAGTGCAGATGCTTGTCCTATTAATAATGTTAGACAGGCCCTGGTTATTATAATGCCAACTCTCGTTAGCTTCTATATTGAGACGCAGGGTTTTGCAGTACATAATACCACCACTTACTACAATCCCAATGAGCCTTTGAGCCACTTGCGCCACGCCACTCACACGGCGCCACGTCTCATGTAGGGCGGTCTGGCAGTCTTTGGCATTTTTCGCGGGCAAACACTTCTTACAAATACGCGGTCCCCGTTAGAACCATGCAAAAGCCAGGGACCTAGACTGAACAAGTTGGAAGGCAGGTCAGGACACTTGACGAAGTAAGTGAGAGCGTGCACACAGACAAGCCAAACCATTCAAAACCACTTGGCTCTTCTTGATAATGCTGCCTGCTAGACATGGCCCTATGTCACCACCACTAGCAGGCTTAGAACCCTGAATAGAGCTAAAAATTACTTCTCTTTTTGGGGGCACACTATAGGGTTTGACTACAGAGCTACCCCATGTGGCCACAAGATCCCCTGAGACACGGAGACTCCACAGAATCCGGATAAGACTGTGTGTGTGAGTTGATGCATGGAACGTTAGAAGTATGAGTATCTTAACTGTTACAAATTTACATGAAGAATGGACGCGGTAAGAATGATGGAAAAGATTTTATAGTGTTCTGATGCATTCGTAATACGCACTACCTGGCATGTTATTACTGTCAGTTTGAGAGCAAAGCTCGCCAATCCGCTATATTCGGTCACAAATCCTGAAAGTGTACAGACCAGG
The DNA here is from genome assembly GCF_964263255.1 of Lissotriton vulgaris. Lineage (NCBI taxonomy): Eukaryota > Metazoa > Chordata > Amphibia > Caudata > Salamandridae > Lissotriton > Lissotriton vulgaris. Next base: position 268,843,141 of record NC_141695.1, read on the forward strand.
TTGAGAGTGGCACAAGATTGAAAGAGTTGGAATACTACTGAGTTGCACATCACTTGGCACTGGTGGGCTCGGTCTTTCAACTATGCACGTATTGGGGAAAGATGAACGTGTAAAAATTACATGTATACTCACACATTGCTGTATGTTCTACCCTCTTTTTATCGATCTCTTCCAGATGGAGACCCACATGTGGTAGAAAGTTTCTCATCACACATGTTGGACTTGGCCCTCTCTGCAGGGTCATCCCTGAACTTTTTGCCTTCCTCTAATATTCTCTCTGACCTGTTTTTGTTGGTTTATTGACTCTGGGCACTTTACCACTGCTGACCAGTGCTAAAGTGCATATGCTCTCCCTACTGTAAAGTGTATACATGTAATTGATTTCCATGATTGGCTTATTGGATTTACTATCAGTCCCCAGTAAAGTGCACCCGGATTGCCGGGGCTTGTAAAATACCGATACGGCTAGTGGGCCTGCAGCGCGGGTTGCGCCACCCACAGAAGGCGCCTAGTCAAATGTGTCTAAGGTCTGCCACTGCAGAACCTGCGTGCAGTCTGGTACTGTCATGCCAGCTGGGTAAGTGCACTCACTTGCCAGCCTCTAACCCTTCCCATTACTTCATATAAGTCACCCCTTTGGTAGGCCCACGGGCAGGGTGCATTGTAAGCATAAGGTAGGACAAGCCCTGATGTGTGTGGCATGTCCTAATAGTGAATTACAGCCCTTCTTGTTGTTCACTATTGCAAGGCTACCTGTTCTCATAGGCCAGAATGGGCTGCTGGAATTATTACACTATATAATCCCAGTAGACTCAGGGAACATGGTAGGAAGTCAATTTTAGTATGCCTGAACTCAGAATAATAAAATACTTCTTTTAGTAATGTTTATTTTAATATCCTGTGTTTGCAAATGCTACTTTTAGAAAGTTAGCATTTGCTTGCCTAACCATCTCAGACTGCCTCTGCTCTTATGTGTATCTCCTGTCTGGTTTGTGTGAGTGACAGAGCTGGGGGAAGACAGGTGGTGAATAGAAAGATTACACCAGGATGGGTGGGGGGGGGGTGCCCCTTGACTCTGAATAGGTCTGTGCTCTGCCACCTCAATGCCCTACACCTTGTAAGAAGAGAGGGGAAGACCGTCAACAGAGTACTCCTGGACTGTACTTGTCATCAAAATGCTGTCGCCACCTCCTGCGGAGTGTCTGCGGGGACTGCCCTGCTCACTGAAAGGAAAACCCAGATTTCGCAAAACAAAGTGCTCAAGAGCTGCGATGGACTATGCAAAGGCCCCCCTGGCCTGAACTAACAAAAGAAGCGGTGTATAAAAAGAGGAGCTCCGCTCCTACCAACTCGGATCCTGTTTTGACCACGAAAAACCTCTGCCCGAGTAGAAGGACAAGGAGAAGCTGAAGGAGGAAAGACTGTCTCTGCTCTGGGAGACTGGCCTGCAGTCGGTGCCTTGCTGAGAAAGGAGAGGAAAAGACCAGAAAGGACTTTGTAGACTTGTGCCTGAAACTATCTCCAAGGGCTTGATCTGAGCTTGCCCCCTGAACTGAACCCCAGGACCAGTGGGTTCAATTCTGCCTGTGCTCGTCTGCTGCTTGGCCCTTGTGTTCTAGTCCCCTGCCGGAGTCGTGACTCGGGTGCCCTCGCCCCTCCTAAGGTCGTGACAGCTCGGACCTTGGCCGCCCCTGCCCACTGAGAGCCCCGCTCGAGTTTGAGTCGCTCTCTCCCCACTGGGCCGGGCCGCCCGCTCTCCTGTCACCTCACCTGCTACGGAGTGCGTTGTGCGCCTATCACCCTCTCCCACCGGAATCTGCACGGAGCGCATCTAATAGCCTCGGACGGTCCGTATGCCGATACATACCTGACTGTCTCGCTTTGCCCTCCTGCATCCCAAGGTCCGTGCCGCACCTCAAGGAGAGCCTCTAGTGCGTCCGGTACCGGAGGCCCGGTGCTGCACCCGCCTGCCTAAGAACTCAACGCCCCACCCAGATCCACAGGTACGACCCGGCGCACTAAGAAGAAGTACATCCTGTAGGCCTGAACGGCGCCTCGCCCCGTGAGCTGCTCCAGACCCCGGATCGCCAGCAACCCTCCACATCTTCCCGCTCACCAGCCTCGCACCTCAATGGGGCTTCAAGGCGGATAATTTTTCGGAGAACCGCCGGCCTCGTCCCAGGTCCGCCCTCACCTGAGGCCGCGCCTGAAATGCCTCGGACACCCGCAACAAGGTACACTTGAACTCGATCCTGAGTTCACATCGGATCCAGGGTCCGCAACATTTGTTTTCCCTGTCGTCCGTCATTCACCAATGGGTCGCTTCACCAACGCGAAGCGAGCATCGACCCCCAGCGTGCCTTGCTGACAAGGACACTAAAAGAACTTTTGCCTATTTAAATCTGGTGGCCTCATTCGCTAAACGTTATATATGGTCTTGTGATGATTCTGCAACTAAGTATTTTTATATAAAGCTACGTATTTCTGATACAAAACCTATGACTGGTGTCCGTTTGTGGTGGGTCATTATATTTGCTGTGTGCAATCATAAATGCTTAACTCAACTATCGCCCTAAAGATTAGCCTTGTCTGCTCGCGTCACACTACCTAGAGGGTGAGCAAGGGTTATTTCTAAGGAGTAGTTCTCTTACCCTGACTAGAGGAGAGGGCCCCTGTTTGTCACAAGTGCATACCTGTGCCAACCAGAGACCCCCCCATGTCTAACAACACACATAAGGAGCAGCTACTCTGCCCTTGATTTCACTGACAGGATAGGAAATTCCCCGTTCTGTACCCCAGGGAGGCCAACCCGAGCCCTAAATTAAGTCCAGGACCTTTACGGCCACATATGGACTGAAACATGTTGGCACTAAGGTCTTAGGACCATAATGCTACTACACCAACCCATGTTTTACTTCATTTTAATAACCCTGACTGACCCAATAATAAAGGGAAACTGGGGTTCTGTTGAGGTTTTTTACTTCTTTAGCCCCCCTTGGTTTTTACAAACTTCAAAGAGCTCCCAACACTGTGGTTGAGCCCACCCCGACTTTTAGGCGTCGGGGTGACCCGATGATGAAGCATTGTAGTGTTGTTCCTATATTTCCAATAGGCTCTGCGCATTGGAATAACATAAACAATAGTTTAGACGTAGGACTGAGATCGACTAGGTCTCTATTGAATATGTTAGACTTAATTGTGTGTGCCAGCTAGCTCAGAGGTCACTAGAAACTTTCTCGAGTAAACAAGAAGGTGTTTAGCTTTCCTGAATAGACAAGAAGGGATTAGTTTCTGACAACCGCTTAAACATGACAACTTTGCTCCCTCCAGAATAAGGAGTATATCTCTAGAGTCGCTGAAACAATAGATAGCTATTTTACTCAGTCAATCGTGCATGCTTCGTTTCACCAGAAATGCAGAGAAATAGAGAGGCGGGCGTTTTCAATAAAAGGGTTATTTATTGAGCAGTCTTCTTTCTCATGCAAGAGAAATGAATTGCTACAATTTCAATACTTGTCATAAAGTAAAGTGCTTACAGTAAAAGGAGTATTATCAAATAATACTGTAAAAGCATTTATATGGTTTTTAATACATAAGATACTTAAAATGGATAAAATACATACAATGATAAAATAATGACTAAATGTACTCAACTGGTGTTTCTAAGATATGCCTACCCCGGTGTACCTAACCTAAGCCTAGTACGTGAGAATGAGTAGATGAGTTACAGTTTTTGCCAAGAATCTGAATCAAGAATTCTCTATGGGTCTAATCAGCTCCGTACCTCGGGTATAGAATGAAGGAGGTCTTGTATCTCTCTCTCAGGACTTGATCTCCCAGCAACCCGCGAGGGTGTCAGGGAAACACTGGAGCTGGATTTTCTCGGCAGGAGAAAAGACAGCGTCTCTCTCAGTGCGTCAGCAGGGAGGGCCGGCTTCCTTCGGCACTCGCATCAGCAGGGCGTCGGGCAAGTAGATAGCCGATCTGCTCCAAACCACCGTGTGTTGCTTAAGGCAGATGTTGGTATATTTATACCTGGAAGGTGTCGAGTTTGACGTAAGGTTGGACATAAGACGTCAATAAGAACTGGCAGCTCTTTCAGGACTCCAGGAGTTGTAGGACAAATCAAAACAAAAGCAGGGGGAATTCCTGGGCTGCTGGAGGCTTGGTTTGTTTAAGAACGCATTGTGCTTTCTAGGAGTCTATGGGAGTAGCCTTGCCGTATTTGGACTGCATTGGCTATGACTTAATATGGATATGATTCTTATGCCTTTATAAGGATATGATTTGTTATAACCACATGAGGGCATAAATCGGGAATGTCTTAATTAGGGTCCTAGAAACATTCACAACAGCATGACACCACTAGGGTGTGTGAAGGTAACTAAAAAAAAGGAATCCTTCCCTTCCTCACTGATTGGTGAAATTACACATTCCTCCTCATACTATAAGCTTAATGCCCTCCCCCCCCCCACCTAAGTGCATTTCAGATTGACCATCGCACGGTCAGTTGGAGTAATTTTTGTGGTTTAGATAATATTGACTAACCACTAGATTTGGCAGTAAACACATGATACACAGATCAGTGTGCTGATATTAGTGCTGACGGTCATAGTCACAGTGAAAACACACACACAACTTAGGGTACACTATATTTTAGGGTACCCTTATGAATGGCATTACCTACCATATATGGCCCTAGTACATAAAAGTGCAGGAAGATTAAAATTACTTTTAAGTCCCTAGTATATATTAGGGTATGGTGGTTTAGAACCTAGCAGCCCTTTCTGCACTTGCATATGTGCACTGCGGGGAGCCTAGGGTTGATTTAAAAGGTGCCCTGAATGGAAGGGCTGCTTTTAAATGTAAATTGTGCATAAACTCGACTTTGGTGGTAGGGGCACTAAAGAATTGACAATATACAGTATTCTGGCATATTAAGTACCCCTGGGGTCTCCCTTAGGAGCCCCAGGGATGTGGGCAATATACTTATAGAGGACCAGCATAAAAGATGTTTTATACCACCTGAGGATAGAGAAATTGTACATTTCCATTCCCCGATTGTAGTAAAGTGCTTCCCAAAATATATGTCAATTGCAAGGTATGGAAGAGTACTAAGCCAAGGTTACTACAAGCCCCTCCACCCTGGCAGTCCATGAGGCACAGTGTTGCCAAAACAGAGATAATATGAATCTGATTTCAACTGTATTTTTTAAATTTGGTGCTCACACATTAGGTGTGCATCTGCTCTTTATTATATTATTGCTTTAGTATAGTATCGTTTTTCTCACAGAGTGGTACACATGGGGCTGGTCCCGATGCGGTCCTGAAGAAGAGGTTTGGGGGACACCTCGAAACATGTCGAACAAATACTAGAAAAAGTATACACATAACAGTTACACTTCCTCCCTACTAATGACCCCTTTTTATCCATACCAACTAGGAGCAGGAATACATTTATCGCCACCAGCTAGGTATTTTTAGCATCACTACTCCCCCAAACACTGCACTACACATTTTCACAAAAAGTGCCCCTACGTAGTTCTGCAAGTTGCAGCACACTGGGATGGCCCCAATGATGAAGCATTTCACCTAGCGGCAACCCTTGGTGAGTGAGGCACTCAATAAAAGAATTTTCTCTTCTTAGTTTTGGGCCATTGTTTTGCACATTTAGCGAAAGCCCTTCCCTTTGGTTAGGTTCTCTGATCTGTCATTTACAGATTTGTTTATAACCAAACACAGTAATAAACAGCAAGGCCATTGGCCAGTAAAAAATGCGAAGTAGGCACATGAGAATCTGCACAGGGAATGGGAAAGTACAGTAATAAACAGCAAGGCCATTGGACAGTACAAAGTACAAAGTAGGCACATGTGATTTTGCACAGGGAATGGGCAATCACATTACTAAACATTTAGGCCATTGGCCTGTTCAAAGTACATGTGTCCATGAGAAACTGCACAGGCAATGGACATCAACAGTGATGAATTGCAAGGCCAGTGGCCAGTCCACAGTTCCAAGTAGGCACATGTGTGCATGAGAGGCTGCACAGAGAGTGGGCATCAACAGTGATGACCAGCAAGGAGATTGGCTAGTCCACAGTTCCAAGTAGGCACGTGTGTGCATGAGAGGCTGCATAGGGAGTGGGCATCAACAGTGATGAACAGCAAAACCAGTGGCCAGTACAAAGTACATGTATGCATGATAAACTGCACAGAGAATGGGCATCCTAAGTCATAAACAGCAAGGCAATTGGTCAGTTCAAAGTGCAAAGTAGGTACCCGAGAACCTGCACAGGGAATGGGCATCCTAAGTGATAAACAGCAAGGGCATTGGCCAGTATAAAGTGCAAAGTAGGTGCATGAGAGGCTGCGCAGGGAGTGGGCATCAACAGTGAAGAACAGCAAGGCCAGTGGCCAAAACAAAGTACATGTGTGCATGAGAAACTGCACAGGGAATGGGCATCAACAGTGACGAACAGCAAGGCCAGTGGCCCGTCCACAGTTCCTAGTAGGCGCATGTGTGCATGAGAGGCTGCACAGGGAGTGGGCATCAACAGAAGGCCAGTGGCCAGTACAAAGTACAGAGTAGGCACATGTGTGCATTAGATCCGGCACACGGAATGGGTGACCCTGTACACTGCCATGATCGGCACAATATTTAGGGGGATAACAATGGACAGTCCCTGCACTTATGTGGGAGGGACAGGTGTGTGAAGGAGACTTTCACTCAGACTTGGCTGTCAGTCAGACTTGGAGAAGGCTGAGTGTCGGGCCAGTTTAGGGACTGGAGACTTTCACTCAGACTTGGCTTTCAGTCGGACTTGGAGGAGGCTGGGTGTTGGGGCCAGTTTAGGGACTTGACCTGGGAGAGTGAGGACCAGCTGAGCTAGAGGCATCAGTGGCTTTGGGAGCAGGTGGCCTGCTTGGACCGGGTGGTGTGGTGGCATTTGAAGGTGGAGTCATGCCACTCTGAGACACAGTGTGGATGGGAGATTTTGGAGGGGTGCCTTTCCACTTCTTGGGGAGTTGATGGGGAATGATTGTCTTGGGAGGAGTGGGAAGTGGGACGGGCACAACAGACACACTCCCCACCAAGGCTGCATCAGGTGCAGCCGATGGGACTCCCTCTGGCTACCTGCTGGATCCGGCGGTACGCTTGGCCTGGCCTTGCTTTTTCCCCTCCATCACCTGTTGACCAGGTGAACGCTTTACAGTGCCCTTCTTTACCTGCTTCACAGGGGTCTGGATGGGAGTTGAGTTTGTGAGTGAATCTGCCTCAGAGAGATTTTTCTGTGGACTCTTAGCAGGCACCAGCTTCACAGCAGGCACAGGAACTGACTGTTTTTCTTTGCGAGACACTTTTGGAACAGGAGTGTCCTTGCCTTGGGATGCCTTTAAGGGATGTGAGCCTGAGGCTGCTTCTTGGCTTGATGCCCCCGAGTGTCACCTGAAGGGCTTTTGTCTTTGCGCTCTGGGGTTGCTTTGTTTCGTTTCGAGGTTGGTGACTGTGCTCTGGCCTGCTTGGGCTGCTTTTGTTGTATGCTTTATATGGTGTATCTTGAGCGTGAGGCCTGTGGTGTGTGGCCACTCTCGTCAGATGTAGCCACTGGCAGGGGGGTGGCCAAAGGGACTGATCCTGGACTCTGAGCCTGTGATAGCTGAATGGCTGCTGTCACAGTGGATGACAAAGACAGGACAGTCCTGTGTAGCCCACCCACGTCTGAATGAATGCCCACCATGAAGGCAACTACCTGTGCCAACTTCTTGTCATGGTCTAGGAAGTCATTAAGGAAAGTTGTCTGACCCACACACATCTGGCGCAAAAGGTCCACAGCCTCAACGCTGAGGACAGCAGGGGAGTCAGGGGCATGGGCAGTGGTACCTGGGGGGGGGGACCTTCTTCCCTTCCTACTGTTGCGAGCACGTGCAACACTAATGGATATAGCTGGGAGGGTGGGCACTGGATGTTGTGAGGTGGAAGAGGAGGCAGAGCTCCCACTCCCTGTGCCCCCCAACATAGGGGAGTCACCGCTGGCATAAGATGACGTTAAGGTTGGGGTCTCTGGCTGTGATTCCTCAAGCAGACTCCTGTCCCCCTCTGAGGCACTGGTCATATCACTGTGAGCGGATGGTGTCCATTTCCTGTCCTTCTGTGCCCACGGTAGATGCTGCAAGAGACAGAGACGTAGGTTCAGTTTAGTGCCATTCACACAATTATCATATTCAAGCAAAGCACAAAACAAGATGATGATACCCCCATGTTGCACACCACCCTTTGCAGTAACATTGTCCAACCTTAGTTCCAAAGTCAAAAATCGCATGGTATCATGCAAACTTGGCATAAGTGATCCACGTGATGCCCACACAGCCAAATAGCCTGCCTGTGCCTCCCTGTAACCATACATACAGATCCCTCTGAGCATACCTAGGACTCTGAGGGGGGTAAAGATGTACCTCCCAAAACATTGTCACAGTGACATATGGAGTCATCATAAGGGGATAGCACAGATACAGACTCCAACACATCAGTTTGTAATGGCCATGAGTTCATGCCAATCACCATGTCGTACTACAGTTGCACATTGGTGTCAGATGGGAAGTCCTCACAATATTGAGGTGTGGCACTGCACAAATTGATGAAAGCACACTCAGATGAGGCACACTGCCATTAACTGCCATGGGATGTCCCTGACTCCCCCAATGAAGCTGAGGTCATAAGGCCACAACTCAGAATGCAACATCAAGGGCCATTACATCAATGACATGAAAAAGTACATGTAGCGGTAATTCATGACAGCTGCACCCGGCCACTTACATGCCATTGCATCACACTTGCAACATCACAGAGCTCAGCACTGGCTCAGGCTTGGAATACATGCAGTCACTCACAACCAAAGTCACCATTTCCAGAATACTCACCCCCAGCTTGCTGCTGATGGTCCTTCAAACGTGCATCTAGGTCTGACTGCGTAACTGCAAAGATGCGTGCCATTAGTGGTGTCATGCTCCACACGCCAACCTGTCACTCCGAGGGAGCAGCCCCAACATCATCCCTGCCACATTTTTGCTTAGCCGGTAGATGTCATTCCACCACTTGTGACAGTGTATGTGTGTTGTCGGTTGGGGACACCCAGAGCCCGCACCTTGCGTGCAATAGCCCTACATATGACCTTACGCTGGTGGACTTTGAGCTGCCGGGATGGGAGACATGTAGAGGAAATTTCAGTGACACTGGGTCATGTACCACTATCTCTCAGTACAGGAGAATGCACCAACTCAGCACAACTCCAGAGACATATGTAGCAGAGACAATACAGCATGACACGTAGTACATAGTCCTGTGATAAGCATACCAAAATGCATGCAGGTATGAGGATGGACACAGTACCTGGACATCTCATACACATGCAGAATGCCAGCACAGAAAGCAATGTGAAGGAGGCCCACATCTGCCTTCCAGTTTGTGAGTGAGTAAGACATACATTACATTGGAAATGATGTGGCGAGGCAGACTCATTGTGTCCAACACTGCACACCCCTCAATTTCCTTGCCCTGTAAATGGCTCACTGTGTCATGGAGGCCCCATTTAGGGACATGATATCACAATCTCACACCCTTCTAACAAGGTCTGTCTTGTGCAATACACCGGCCTGAGATAGCCCTTTGATAGATAGGGTAGCAGACAACCAGTGTGCCTCACTCTGTCAATTCGGTGATGGTTCCTTGTCAAATTGGGCAATGATTGCGCAGGCCAGGGTGGCTCACACTGAGGTTTAAAGTGTGGCATCAGAAATGTCACATGCAGGGACAATATGAGTGGGCAAACAGTGCCTACACATGCTAGTCAGTACACATAATCGTGAAAATTGAAGGGTGGTGTTTCAACAGTACAACAATCTGCTGTGTCATAGGTGAATTACCACCAAGAGTGTCACCCTCTGGCATTTTACTCTTGTGCCTAATGCTGAGATATCCATGCTGGCAATATTAAGTCAGACACACGTCCATCAGTACCCTCTGGATTGATACACTTGGTAATGTCACAGATGAGCCTGTGAATAACCTCATGGACCCACACAGCCTTTCGCACAGGCTATTTCTGTCCTGACTCCAGCTTACCAAACTTGCTGTGTCGCTGTAGGACAGCATAAACCATGCATGTCCCTCCCATCCTGATATGCAGCCAGGGAAGAGTGTAAAATAGTCTACAAACCCCTTTCCCCTGGAGTCAGCATGGTAGGTAGTGTATCACACAAAGCCACACACTCAGGCACATACTGCTGCAGATCAACTTCAAGTGTGCACTCCCTGGGCTCTCACTACCACTCTGAAACACTTACCATGGCATCTGGAGCACCATATAGCCTTCCATACTGTGTGAGCACCTCGTCCTTTGGGACCTCCAGCTCCTCTGTGGTGAAGGGAAGGGCCCTGATGTTCTCAGTCCTCGCCATCATTGGGTCCAGGAGCAGCAGCAGTTGTTGGTTAGAAGTGTCAGGCAGGAGTGTCTGGAGACAGGAGCAGCAGCAGTTGGTGGTGAAGAGTGTCAGGGAGAAGTGTCTGGAGACAGGAGCAGCATCAGTTGGAGATGAGGAGTGTCAGGGAGGAGTGTCAGGCAGCAGTGTCTGGAGACTGGAGATGGGAGGAGCAGCAGTTGGTGGTGAGGAGTGTCAGGCAGCAGTATCTGGAAGCAGTGGACATGTGAGGTTCTCACCCACACATATAGCACCCTGGGGTAGCTTCAGTGGTTCTAAGCTTCTACGATTGGTGTTCCAGGTCTGCTTTTTTCAAATGCATCCAATGACTGACCTCAAGGTGGCAGAGCACGCCTACCGCGATTTTCAAAAATGTCTTAGGTTTTTGCGAATGCGGTTCACATTGGCTGATAAGAGCATGGGCATTGGCGGTGACACACCGCAGGGCTCAGGCGGTTGCTACCGCAATTGCTAATCTTTTAATTGCATCAAATGACCACCCCTAGGTGGCGGAGCATGCCTACCGCAATTTTCAAAAATGCCTTAGGTTTCCGCAATTGCAGTTCGCATTGGCTGTAAGGGCATAGGCATTGACAGTGACACACCGCTGGGGCCAGGCAGACGCTACTGCGATATGGCTGCTATGCATTGCAGGAAATGACCATGATTTGGCTGGTGGAGCATGGCAACCACCATTTCACAATGTGTATATCACTACCGCCAGTGTGCTGGGCATTGGCGGTGACACACCATGGGGATGAAGCGGTTGCCACCATGATATGGCTGCTCTATATTGCAGGAAATTCCTGTGATTTGGGTGGCGGAGCATGCCAACTGCCATTTCACAATGTGTATATCCCCACCGTGAGTGCAGTGGGCATTGCGGGTGACACACCGCGGGGGCCAGGCAGTCGCTACCATGATATGGTTGCAATACATTGCAGGAAACAACCGTGATTTGGGTGGCAGAGCACGTTGACAGAACCTATGGACACAATATGCTGTGTCCATGACAATGGCCAGTTCTCCACAGTGCACAGTCAACACCTGATTCATGGTTCAAGTCTCTGCACACAATGCCAATGTGACATTTAGCGCACTTATTCCTACACATGCCATGTTGGTGTATATGATTGGAAACATTGGCATGCACTCCCTTACATGTCACTTGTGATATAGCTGGGCATGTACACAGATCAGTGTTGTGATGGACTCTCCAATGAGTACACATGTCAATGTGTGATGTGGCTAAGCAGATCACAGTAATGAATGTCTGACTGCATATTGTGCATATTTCACAGTATAGTTTCCTTGGCTCATGCTAATACTTGATCCTAATGCACAGACTCTGTTCATTTTGTTATTGATGTGTGCCCTTTCGACTTACCCAAGGAGGTGGGGTAGGTACAGCAGCTAGGTAGGAACCAGTAGAGTTGCTGTTTCACACATATGCTGTATGAACTACTGTCAGTGCTTATTCTGCAAGATGTGGACATGTACCGTTGGCTATTCATGTAGTCAGATTTTTTTCTGGATGTACTCACTGTGTGAACAGTGGTCAAGTGTATGACTAGTGTATCTGAAGGTGTCCCTACATATAAGTTCTGATGTGAGCTGAACAGCGATGCCAGTCATTGCTGGCGTTTTGTCAGTCAAAACGTAAGATGTTTTATCACATCTCATTGGGGGATTGAATTGACATGTGTCCCCTTTCATCTCACCTAGGAGGTGATCAAATGTACATCGTCCCTTCACAGTGCTGGCGGACATGGAGGATGAGGACGTCATACGGAAATTCCGTCTGGATCGGCCCACCCTATAATATCTATGTGCTCTGTTGGAGCCCCACCTATGGCCTTGCAGGACATATCCGACTGCTTTGACACCAACGTGTAAGGTGATGGAGGCCCTGCATTTCTTTGCTACCGAAGTCATCTGCGGCGTCCCCCAAGGATCATCTCTGAGCCCCACCCTCTTCAACATCTACATGAGCCCCCTCGCGGCCATCGCACGCTAACACAACCTCAACATAATCTCCTACGCCGACGACACCCAGCTGATCCTGTCCCTGACCAACGACCCCGCCGCCGCCAGAGCCAACCTGCACGAAGGGATGAAAGATGTAGCCGAGTGGATGACGACCAGCCGCCTGAAACTGAACTCAGACAAGACGGAGGTCCTCATCCTGGGCTCCTCGCCCTCCGCCTGGGACGACTCCTGGTGGCCCCCCGCCCTGGGCACCGCACCCAAACCGACAGACCACGCACGCAACCTGGGCTTCATCCTGGACTCCTCGCTCTCCATGACCAGACAAGTCAACGCCGTCTCCTCGTCGTGCTTCAACATCCTGCGCATGCTACGGAAGATCTTCTGGTGGATCCTCACCGAGACCAGGAAGACCGTCACCCAGGCCCTCGTCACCAGCCGACTGGACTACGGCAACGCCCTCTACGCCGGTACCACCGCCAAGCTCCAGAAGAGACTCCAGCGGATCCAGAACGCCTCAGCCAGACTCATCCTCGACATCCCACGCAACAGCCACATCTCCGGACATCTGAGAGACCTGCACTGGCTCCCCGTCAACAAAAGAATCACCTTCCGTCTCCTCACCCACGCACACAAAGCCTTACACGATCAAGGCCCGAGCTACCTCAACAACCGAATCAACTTCTACACTCCGAAACGCCACCTCCGATCAGCCAGCCACGCCCTCGCCGCCGTCCCCCACATCCGAAGAGCGACAACAGGAGGAAGGTCCTTCTCCTACCTAGCCGCCAAGACCTGGAACTCCCTCCCGACCGACCTGCGCCTGGCCCAAGACCACCTCTCCTTCAGGAAGAAGCTGAAGACCTGGCTATTCGAGCAGTAACGGCACCCCCCCCCCAAGCGCCTTGAGACCCTACGGGTAAGTAGTGCGCTCTATAAATGTCTTTGATTGATTGATTGGTTCATTCCAGTAAAAGGTGTCTACCGCAGGTGGGATGTCACAACCTATGTTCAGCATGGTGCTACGTGATGTCCTATCTGCCATGATGAGCTACAAGGACAGATACATCCAATTCCCCCTGACGCATGAATCCACGGCTGTGAAGGGTGATTTGTATGCCCTTGGGCACATCCCTAATGTTGTTGGTGCGATTGACTGCACACATGTTCGATTGGTTCCACCACCGGCACGTGAGCACATCTACAGGAACAGGAAACATTTCCATTCCATCAATGTGCAAGTGGTGTGCCAGGCGGATATGACCATCTCACAAGTCTGTGCAAATTTTCATGCTCTGCCCATGACTCATACATCCTAAGAGCATTGTGCCACAGCTGATGGTAAATCTGCTTCTGTAGCGTGCATGGATTGTGGGTGAGTACGCAGAGTCAAGTAGCGTGCTGTATGTGTGACATGCTGTCCTCTACCACAGTCATATTACAAGATGGGTATGTATATCTCGCATATCCTAACCGCCCTTCGTTACTGAGCCCACTGCATAATCCCAGGACCCCGGCTGAAGTCCACTACAATGATGCCCATATGAGGACACGTTGTGTGGTGGAGCCTACATTTGGTCTCCTGAAGTCACGATTTCTTTGCCTGGACAAGACCAGAGGTGAACTGATGTACTCGCTCAAAAAGGTGTGTCAGATTGCAGTTGCATGCTGCATGGTCCACAAACTGGCCTTGCACAAGGAGATCCCTGTGCTCCTGGATGCTGATTGGAAGCCGGGCCAAAGCATGCAAACCACACATATCCAGTGATGAAGATAGTGGAGAGAAGGAAGGTGTAGACCTGTGTCAAGAGCTCATCAATCGCTACTTTCCGTGAAGGTGAGTGAAAACGTACGGGGCCATTGACTGCTGCCTGTTGTTGGCTCTGTGCTTGCTGCTAATGTTTCTGGGACAGTGTAGTTATGCACAGCTACAGGATATCTATGTCGGTACTGTTGCTCATTGCAGATTGGAGTACCTTGATGACAAGTATTGTGTAATGGCTGTGATGACACTGCCTGAAAAGTTAACATTTCTCTCTCTTGTTTTCCCAGGTCACTTCAGTCTCTCATTGCCTGCAATCAATCCCTGCTCCTGGTACATTGTAATCATGGTCAACATTGTACATCCTGTGATAAACATAGAGCAGACACGACTACATAGGTGTGTACGGAGTGTTTATTTACAATGGGTATATGTGACAGGGAAGTGAATATTTACAGAAAGGTGAATAGGGAATCAATGAGTTGTCAGTGATGGATGATGAATCAATCGAGTAGTCACCACATTGATGTGGTGACCCAGTCCAACAGACGGTTGCCATTAACATGGCAGTGTGGGGAAGTGTGGGTCAAAAAAGTCAATGCAATGGTGAAGACGAGAGCCATCATGGCTGGTTGGCGCTTGGCAGGTGCTTTGCCACAGGTTCCTCCCTTGGATTTCTTTGGATGGCCCCTTGGTCGTTTGGCAAGGGGTCCTCTGGTGTGGGGCCAGTGGGTTATGAGGATCCCCACATCTCTGGGGCCACAGGGGAGGATGTGGAACCGTAATCCTGCGGGCCACCAGAGGGAAGTGGAGGTGTTGTTTGGGCTGCAGGCCTGTCTCTCACAACCACCACAAGCTGGCCCAAGAGGTCCATGATTTGACCTATGCGCGAGTCTATGGACCTCAGCAGCAGGCGGGGCTCACAGGAATCTTCATGAGGCTGGCCTGTTTGTCCCTGGGCTCGTTCATAGGATTTTGGCAGGGCTTAAGTCCCAATGTCCGGTTGCCTTTGACTCCCACCTACCCTGCTATCACGGACCTGTTGCCACACCACTGTACATACCCACCTACTCTCCCTGGCTTTCTCAGTTGGAGGGATGGTCATGATCTGCGGCAGGGATAGAGTGTTGCAGGCAGCATTGGTGGTGGAGGCTGCATAGGTCTTTAGAGCAGGAGTCAGCATTGTTGTTGCTGATGTGGTGGTGGGGGAACAGTGGGGTCCTGGGACCTGTCATTAGAAAAAGAACAAACGTCCGGGTTCGTAGGACAGGATGTTGTCTTATTTTGGTGTGGTGTGGAACCAAAAGGTATCGCTACTATGGACTAGGGTGTTTTTACTTTGGGGAAGGCAAAACCTATACACACTTATTTGGACAAGTTCAATAAACATTAAGTACAGTTATACTAGATAAAACTGATTTTGTTTCAAATAATTTTGGGAAAATTGCACATACGTGGGTTTCGTAAGATGGGCTTAAAAACAGTGATAATATGAAATTAAACTGGTACATTCGCTTACTGAGTGCAGACACATTTGGGAATTTTTTTGATTAAAAGCATATTAACACAAACGTTTGGTCATAGTATATAAATTTTATTACACATTGCACAACACATTAAAAACATTTATCCATAAATATGATCATCACAATGTTAAAAATCACAGAATCAAAAGGTCGACGCGGCGTTTCGGCTTTTTTCTAGTATGCCTTCATCAGGACTGATTCTAGACAATTAAAATCATAAAACACAAAGTTACCAAACGAGTAAAAAACATAAAATAAATTTTTTGTGTGTGCACTCTTACATCTCAACCCTCATAATTTAGGATAATCTGTTTTTTTCTTTTAAATTACACACATATATTTACGTCCCATTGAGCATTGTTTCTTTTGTGCAAATCCCCAACAGTGCAATTGACAGATTTTTTATACTACTATCTCTTTTTGCCTTCCCCTTGGACTTATGTACCCTTATGCTAAGGAACCCCAGTGATTCCACTACCAAAAAAGAGATACCTCCTATGAATCAGGTGCGTACCTTGTTAATCCAAATGGATTTGTTATCCACGTGGTTTGAACTTTTAGTTCTACCAGGAGTCCTTTTTGATGATATGGACCTTTGGTGCCTTGCTTAAAGATTATTCGCAAGATTGCTTGGTCTCTTAAATAAAGACATACAGATACTTAATAAGTACTATGTTTGATCATTTATATTACATGCTTGGATTATTTATAATATAAAACATTTTTCCATACCGAAGTCGTGGGTGAGTTAAATTTCCACTCCTTCAACTTTTGCTTGTATGACCAGTGGCAAGAGATTTAATTCCCTCTTTAGTCTGCCTGTGGGTATAAAGGTACAGATGTATATCCCCCCTCTTTTTTATATATAAAAAACACAAATGTTTCTATACCACTTCTTTTATGTATGTGGACACATACCTTGATGGGACTCTATCTTTGCCGTGTCTTTTACTGCCAGGAGGAGCCACCGTTCTGTGTATTAGGTGCTGTTCTCCCTGTGGGGTTAGTACTGGTATTAATGGATATATTTCCTAAAATACTACTTGCTCTCCCTTTGAGTTGTTGTACATTTACTTCTATTTACACTCACCTTGGGGGCTGGAGGGTTGATTATGAACCGCAACCTCTTTCAATTAGGTAAAGGTAAATTTCGCTGACTTCTGGGACCTGTAGCACCCTGGCATGCCAGATGGGCTGGCTTCTTGCTCCGCATCCTCGAACTCCAGGAAGTCATCATCAGAGAGTCCATGTTCCCTGGGTGGAGTCAGGCTCTGCAGGTTGGTGTTGTCATCCTCTGCAGTCAGTTCTTGGTCACCTGTGGGATAGAGGGTAAATGGTTATTGACGTACACCACTCAAGGTTGGTGTTCGATGTATCTTATTGACAGGTTATCCACCACACTGTTCACTAGTTTTCACATTGTATGGCTGCACAGTAGTTTGCATCATGATATGATGTGGAGGTACATACATTACTTGTCCATGGTGTGACATGTCAATGGATACCATGCGCCACATGCATATTTTGCGATTAAGAGAACATGATGTCATTTAACGACTAGCGGCACAAAGACTTGACGTGCTGCATCTTTGCTGATTAGTCTGCCTGCCCGGCGTTACATCTGAGCATGAACTAGCCATTATCTCATGCATGCCTTTGTCATGTGCATTGCTGTATTTGGTCTACAGACCATGGTTGCTTTGTTTTCATTTTGTCCTTCAAGCTCTGCCCACATGGAACTTACAGATAGCATTCGATGCTGTGCATGATTGTGCCTTGAATTTCTTCAACGTGTGATTTTTGGAGTCAAACATTTGTTGCTGTGACAGTTACATATGCATAGCTGTCTGCGCACTGTAAGCGGCTGTTACATCTGTGTCACTTTTGGTGGGATGTGAGGGCTGGTGTTGACATATGGCTCCATGCTTTTTGAGAGGAATGCTGGTGTGCATGCACTGGAAACAAACAAAAGTGGAAAGGGTCTGGTGGGGATACAAGATTAAAGACCTAACAACACCCTACCCCTAATAAACTAATGAACACACATATCAGGGGTGCTAAGGTCTGTAGTGGCCTCAAATGTCTAATGTGTACTCAAAAGGTAAAGGTATAGACTGTGAGGGTGAGCAAGCAAAGCAGAAGTAAACCCATCAGCCCACCCAATGGCAGAACTTCATCATCTGAGTTTTAGAAACACCAGCCTGGTATCCACTAGGTGTCTCACCTTGAGAGGAATGTGAGTACAGCAGCTAGTGTATGGTACACCAGTGATGGAAATCTGGGTAGTGGTGTATGAAGGGCTGTGGGAGGTGAAGAAAGTTGCAGTGTACAAAGCATATGTGCTATAAAGAGAGTGGTGAGATAAAATTGACTAGCATGGTGCCTAATAAACCTTTATTCAGACGGTCACCATGGTGCCAAAATTAAAAGCAGAGTGTGAATGGGTGTAAGCATATATTACCATTCATGGATTAATCAATCGGTCGACATGTTTCAGCCTAAGAAGGCTTTCTTCATGACCTAATAAGACACTACTGCAACTGTGGTAGTAAAAATAAAGATACATACCATGCCAGAAACAATAACCTACCAGTCTTATGTGAATAAATTGGTAGGTAATTGTCCCCTCATCTCAGGTAGCTGCCATCAATGAATGGCTCTCTAGGGCGTGTGACCAAGTGGCTCCCTTGAGACGCGTCACAGTCAGACGCGCCCACAATGCCAACAGATGGTTCACCGATGACCTTAAGGAGAAAAAGTGGTTGTGCGCCAGGCCGAGCGCGCCTGGAGGCGCGCTTACTGCCCGACTTTAAAAGCACATTATTCCCTCACACTTAACACATACAAAAAGTCCATCCTCCTTGCTAAGACGGACAACTTTTCGGGCAAAATTCTCTCGGCTGAAAATCAGCCCAGGGAAATTTTCTCCACAGTCTATGAGTTGGCCTCATCAGATAGAGCCTCCCTCAAACCTCCCCCTCCCAATCTCTTTGTGATTCTCTTAATAATGTTTTCATTGAGAAAATCGCAGTCATCAAGGCCAACATACCACGCCTTCCTCCTGCTTTGTTTCCCGTCAGCCTCCGCCCAACAGATCCTATTTGGATCATATACTACCTTTGACCAGGGAAACCCTTTCCCCCCTGCTGGCCCGGGTCAAATCTGGTTCCCCCTCCGATGTCTGCCCTGCTTTTGTATTGAGGGAGATCTTCCTAGCTTGTCCTTTGCCCTCCTTGGTTTTCCTCAATGACTCCCTCAAACAAGGCATTGTCCCTGACCACCACAAATCGGCAACAATAATTCCTATTTTGAAAAAAACTGGTGTGGATCCCTGTCCCCTCTCCAACTACCGTCCCAATTCCCACCTCCCCTACCTGGGCAAAATCTTCGAGTGCCACATTACAACAGTCCTCAGCTCTTTTGTCGAGGGCAATGGCTGTTTAGCCCCCTGTCAGGCTGGCTTTCGTCTGATCCACTCCACCGAGAAAGTTGTGGTCTCAGTCATGGACAAACTCAGGGAGGGGATGGATGTCAACCGGCCCCAGGTTCTGGTCCTCCTTGATTTGTCTGCCGCCTTCGACACGGTTGACCATTCCATTCTTCTTACCCGTGTCGAGGCGGCGGGCGTCAGGGGGCCCGTCCTGGCTTGGCTTACTTCTTTTCTGAGAGACCGCACTCAGGCCGTCCACCTTGCAGACTTTTCTGCTTCCCCACGCAAGGTGCAGTGCGGTGTCCCTCAGGGCTACTCCCTTTCCCTCCTTCTGTTTAATTTGTACATCTTTCCCCTCATTTTTGCTTTACAGCAGCTGGAGGTTACGGTTTTTAATTATGCTGATGACCTCCAGCTCATCTTCAACCTCTCTCACTCCCCTCAGTCCATTCACAGTTTTCAATCAGTTATGCTTTTCATCAGGGACTGTATGAACCTTAACCATCTTAAACTCAACCCAGAGAAACCGAGTTAGTGCTTACCGGTGGTACAATTAGTCCCTGGACCCCCACGTTTTGGCCCCCCCTCTCTTGGTTCCCCCCTTCACCTTCCCACTCAATTAAAACACTGGGGATCACGCTGAACCAACCTCTCACTCTGCACTCCCAGATCAGCATGGTGGTCTCATCTTGTTTTTTTACCCATCGCACCATTAGAAAGATTTCCAGATTCTTTTTTTTTCCTGCCTTAAAATTCATCTTGATGGCAATGGTTCTATCCTGCCTAGACTACGGCAACATCTTGTACAATGGCGTCCCCGCCTATGCCCTCCGACGTCTCCAATTGGTCCAGAACCAAGCTGCCCGCCTCATCCATGGTCTTTCCAAATCGCACCATGTCACTCCCCTATTAAACGCCTTTTACTGGCTCCCCATCAGAGAGCGGGCTCTCTTTAAGCTGGGATGCACAACGTTTCAGGCCCGCGCCGGAACTGCTCCAGCTTTTATGAACTCGGAAATTAAAAACTATAGTCCCGCTAGAGAGCTGCGCTCTTCCACCCAGTCTCTACTTTTTGTACCGCGGTTCAGGAAGAATAAATTGGGGGTCATGAAATTCTCTGTTCTTGGCCCCACTTTCTGGAACTCCCTCCCTCCCACTATCTGATCTACACCCTCTTATCCTGAGTACCGCAAGGCACTCAAAACTTTTCTTTTTCTGCAAGCGTTCTCGCCCTAGCCCCCGCTCCTTTGCCTCCCAGGTTTTGCATCCCTCAGCGCCAAGAAACCGCCTGGTATACATGCGCTTAATAAATACTTTTAAATTCAAATTCAAATTCAAATTCAATGGCTGCCACATGCTTCTGTGTGGTGGAGTGCTCTATCTTGCTGAGCTGTGGCACAAGGGGTCTGATGGGAGTTGTAGTGCTGGCCTCCCACCCACAAACAGCCATCGCTGGGAAGATGGCTACCTACCTTTGAGTTTGGTTGTTATACTACAATGGCTGCCACATGCTTCTGGGTGGGGGGCTGTGCTACATCCTGCTGAGCGGTGGTACAGAGGGGCCTGTTGGGAGTTGTAGTGTAGGCCTCCCACCCCCAAACAGCCTTCCCTGGGGAAATGGCTACCTACCTGTGAGTTTGGTTGTTGTAATACAATGGCTGCCACATGCTTCTGGGTGTGCTGGAGTGCTAAATCCTGCTCACGGGTGGGACAGGGATCCCTGGTGGAAGTCATAGTACAGGTCTCCCACCAACCAACAGCCCTCCCTCGGAAGATGGCTACCTACCTGTTAGTTTGGTTGGGGCGGTACAATGGCTGTCACATGCTTCTGTGTGGAGGGGGAGTGCTACATCCTGCTTAGGGGTTAATTCCAAAACGTTGTGGGTTTGCTTAGTGATCTGCACATCCATTAACAGTAATTTGTCTAAATCACTCCATTCAAAAATGTCTTTAGGGTGCTCCCATGATGTCACACTACCCACCCACCAGGGTATGCTTACACAAAGACTAGAAGGCCTAGAACAATGTTTGACCAAAATACACCAGAGCACACCAAATCGTTGTATCTGTTATCCAAAAGATGAATCAAAAGATAAAATAGAGTTTTTGCCATATTATATGTATCAATTTGCCACTAATCAAATGTCCTTATCTTGCCGTGAGCGCTACTTGTGACCGGAGTCAGGAGAGTGGACTTATCAAGGTCCGAGTATAAAGAACAAAGCGTTTTTTTATTCTATGTGAGGCAGCGTTTGGAAAGGAGACAGAGCTACAAAATAGATAACAGAACTGCCAGTTGGGGTGGCATCTCATTCTTTATATTCATTTGGAAGTAACTAGTAAGCAGGCAAACTTTCCTAAAGCAGTGTTACGATCAATTGGACATGACTTTATCAAACTTGAGCCTTGAAAAAGCCCAGGGGGCGAAACATGCATCGGCTGCTGATGTTCTCTATGTTTTGAGAAGTGAAAATAAAGTAAACAGAAGGACCTGATTCAAGACTCTTTCTAATTGTCAATCAAAAGGACATTTGAATAGTGACAAATTGATACATATAATGTGGCAAAAACTCTATTTTATCTTTTGATTCTCCTGCTCAGGGGTTCCTGGTGGGAGTGATAGTGCAGTCCACCCACCCTCAAACAGTTCTCCCGGGGAAGATGGCTCCTTACCTGTTAGGTGAAGGTCAACAATACAACGGCTGCCACATGTCTCTGAATGTGGCAGAGTGCTACATCCTGCTCAGGGGTGGGACACAGGGGCCTGTTGGGAGTTGTAGTGCTGGATGCAACCATGGGAATGTTGCGTGCTACCTTTGGAGTGATTCAGATGGAGTGAATGTTACATCCTTGAGACCTGTGTTGGGTATTGTGGTGAAGATTAATGGAATTGGGCCTAGGAGGTGTAGCTTTGTAGTTGTGCAAGGCAGTACATAGCAATGTAATGGTATACATTTGTTTGTACTTACCAGCCTGCACTCCCCCGATTATTCCTGTCAGACTCTCTGGATGCAATATGGCAAGCACCTTCTCCTCCCATGCAGTGAATGTTCTTGGTGTAATGGGAGGGCCACCGTCAGTCATCTGAGCCAGCTGGCTGTTATTGGTGTTCCAAAAATCAATGTGAGAATGGACACTTGTAACTGCGTTACCTCGGTTTAACTCTTAAAAACCCCTCATAAACGCAGTAGTGAAGTTGTTGGCGGTATATCTTGGTTCTCCGCCCTACAAATGCGTTATTGCATTATCATTGGGTTCATTAATTGTGCAGTATGCAAGCCTCAAGCCTGAGGCAACCTCTGGTTATCGCAGTAGTGTCGCTGATCAATTCCTGAAGCCAATAGTGAACAAACACCAACATATTTAAAAGATACCCGAGACCTACTTAACCAACTAACAGGAATGAGTTTCAATGAAGAGACAATGTTACTGGTAGGGTTAGACGTGGAGTCCCTATATACCAGTCTGGCTCAAAAGGAGACATTACAAACTCTGGAGAATATTTTATTCTCGGAACAATGGAACCATCGAACCCTGCGTCACTTTGTACTAGAGTCTTGCCGATTAGCTCCTACAGAGAACTACTTTGAATATAACGCAACTCTCTTTGTTCAAAGCCATGTAACTTCCATGGGAAGTGCATTTGCTCCATCGGTGGCAGAACTGTATGTAAGTGAATTTGAGTCCCAGCACGTCCTTAACAACTCAAATCCATTTGTTACCAATATACTGTATTGGAAACAATATATTGATGATATCATAATGCTTTGGAAAAATGACGGAGATATTAATGAATTCATCGAGTGGCTCAACCAGAGGGATATCTGCTTGAAATTTACCTTTACAGCAGACCACCAAAAACTTGATTTTTTGGACATAACAATCTTTATTGAAAACGGACAAATTGAAACAAAGACATTTTACAAAACCACAGCAAAAAACAGTCTACTGTCATATAACAGTTTTCATCCAAAGCCATTACTAGAGAACCTACCATACAGTCAATTCTTAAGACTAAAAAGGAATTGCAGTAAGACAGGCAATTACCACAATCAAGAAAAAGAACTAAATCAGAAACTGAGGAAGAGAGATTATCCTCTTAAAACAATCACAAAATGCCAGAAAAGGGCAAAACATCAACCGAGGGAATGTCTGCTTCAAACTACAACAAAAGAACCAAATCACTGACCTTGTGACATGTGTGACAACATATAACCCAGCATCATATGCTGCACAGAAAATTGTCAATAAAAACTGGCGAATCTTAACTTCTGGAAATTTAAACTGGCCTAAACCCACATTCGCGAATAGAAGAACCCAAAATATAAAAGACATACTTGTACACACATGACCACGGAAACTTCAAAAGACTGAAGTGACAAGGAATGTAAGTATGATCCCTATAATAGGCCATTGCCCATGTGGAACCTGCGTTGTGTGTAAACTAACTACAGCCACGAAGACATTACAACTTACCGAATCACTACTCTGGACACAGAGACAACATACGAATTGCAATTCGTCACATGTTATCTATGTGATTGTGTGCCCATGTGGTAAGAAATACATCGGGATGACATGCAGAAAAATCAAGACAAGGATTGGAGAACATAAAAGTAACATCAAATCAAAAAAAGCCACAACAAAATTATGTACTCACTTTGTAGAACAAGGACATAAAGCTGAAGATCTCAGATGGACCGTAATAGAAATGTTACAAAACAAAACCCATAACGCAGATAAAATCCTTTTTGAAAAGGAACAGAGATGGGTGGACAGACTAAAAACAAATATAGAAGGACTGAATGAGGATGTGCCTTGGCATCGATTTACTAAAAGATGAAGATTCACCCTGGAAATTAATAGCCAATAAACACATCCCCTGTATAACAATTGGACACGCAGCAGAAGGCGTATAAAGGGGTATCTTGATTTATCAGTGAAAATCTACCCACATTTAAAAACCGATAGATGTCACTCCGACTTGCGAATAGTCTTCTTTTCATGTTTACTTCCGCTCGCAGTAAAAGCAAAGGGCACCCAGAAAGTGTATTCCATATCCGGGGGCAGAGCCAGCACCAGACGCTGAAACACAGCAAGCGGGTAAGATGCACACACGACAGAGTCTCCCGACATGTAAGTAAATTGTAAACTGACAGATACATTTGTTGCTTTACTTACAGCCTGTAGTCAGTGTACCTTTTACCCCTGGAGAAACATGTTTGCGAGACTATAGAGGTAAAGGCAGTCACTCGATTAACACACGGGGAAATATTAACGGGTGAAAAAGTTCAATCACAATTAGCGGTAATTTTTTAAAGACTGGTAATTTCACATGAACACCAACTGCCTGAGCACTGTGACAGCATTGACAATGACAACGTAGTCATATAAGTAAAAATGTTTGATATACATTTAAATATAGCTGAACCACAATAGTTTTTTAGACCTACATTTTCCTAGTATGAA
Organism: Lissotriton vulgaris; assembly: GCF_964263255.1. NCBI lineage: Eukaryota > Metazoa > Chordata > Amphibia > Caudata > Salamandridae > Lissotriton > Lissotriton vulgaris. The sequence goes on from NC_141695.1 coordinate 268,867,790, forward strand.
CTGTGGCTTAACAGCCTTTTGTAGTTTAACTCAAATTGAGTAAAAGACTACATATTGATGTGTGCTCTGTCAGATACGCACTCTGCATTGTTGGTTTATGTTTCCTTATTTATAGGTGAACTATTACCTCGACAAGAAACATAGTGCCTACATAAACACCGTTTTAAGTCCTGATGAATGTCCCATAGACCCGGCTGGGCATAGCGGGACAGAAACATGTCGACCGTTTTAAAGTGGTATAATAGGACTGAGTAACACGATCTACAAGTATACCCACATATTTGTTTTAACAACCTCCCTCATCCATTTTTGTTTAAAAGTTACTTGAGGCTGAAGGTGTGATTTTTATAACTTTTTTGAGGGCGATTATCTATCTCTGGACACTACTGCGATAACCAGAGGTTGCCTCAGGCTTGAGGCTTGCATACAGCACAATTAATGAACCCAATGATAATGCAATAACGCACGTGTAGGGCGGAGAACCAAGATATACCACCAACGACTTCACTACTGCGTTTATGAGGGTTTTTTAAGAGTTAAACCGAGGTAACGCAGTTACAAGTGTCCATTCTCACATTGATTTTTGGAATGCTGATATGAGGAAACTGAATGGACAGATATTCCTCCTCCCTATCTGGTGATTATTATTTGTTCTTGTTGTTCTTCTCTTTCACCTTGCTCTTGAGGTCATGCCACCGCTTCACAATCTCCTTCTTGTTGCACGGGACATTCCCTACCTCATTGACCTTGTTGACTATCCTTGTCCACATTTGTTCTATGGTGGCTGATGGTGTCTGTTGGACCAGGGTACCAAACAATTGTGGTTCTACTCTGATTATCTCATCTGTCATGACTGACCACTCACTGTCAGTGAATTTGGACATTTTCTTTTGTGCCATGGTGTGTTATGTGGAAATGGTTTGAGGTGCAGTTGTGAGGGTGGTGTAGGTGGTGTGTCTGTGAGTGTGATGTTGTGCTGGTGAGATGTGTGGTGTTTAGCCTATCCAATCTGCTGCAGGGTTTGGTTCCTTCAGGGTTGGAGTAATGCAAAGAATTCTAGTCAGGGAAGGGGCTGGTTTTATACTCGTCTTTGTGGGTGTGTCAAAATGGAGTTTTGCTGTTAGGTGTGTTGTGTGGATTGTCCTGGGATTAGTATTTTTTAAGTGGCCATGCGGTTGTGTCATTGGGGTGTGATGGTGCTTTTGGGGGCAGGGCTAGTTTGATGTGTGCATTTGGTGGCCTTGTGTTTTTTTTTTGTCAACAGCCATATTTGTCAAGGTGCGTCCATGGCAGTGGCTATGCAACAGCCCTTCCGCCCGCTCTCCCATTCATCCGTTTGTGATTGCGGTGGTTGGAAACAGTTGATCGTTCCCCTGTCACCTCAATGGAATCCTAATTTGATGTGCAGTCACTCCACTGGACTTGCCGTGGTTCTGTGTTTTTCTGCCGCGTATACGACCGCCGCGGATGAATTTTTACCAGCTCCACTCCGCTACCGGCGGTCTTTCGCTGCATTGTTTCACCGCGGTTGCGAAATGTTGCAGATTGATACTAATCCGGCCGCCCCTTTTGCAGTGGTACCAGTGGATGGTTGATTTTCACTACCATGGCGGACGGGATGGTTTTCCGACCGCCATCCTAATAGCACCCTTAGTCCCAACCTTTACAGGGAGAAATTTGTATTCTATTATAGACCATGTATTAGTGTCTGCTTCTGCTAATTGTATGTGTAGCACCTTTAGCGTCACTCTCTCCATAGTAAGAGATCATAACTTGCTTAAACTATCATTTTTCTTCTGGGGCCAAAGGTGTGATGTATTTGATTTAGTAAATTATATTGACCCCTTTAGGATAAACAGTGTTCAACTCAAGTGCATGCTCTTGATCCACACTTGACCATGTGGAAAATAATAGTATCTAACCACAGGGAAATAACCTACTGTCTCCAGGATGAAATTGCCCCAAATATAGTTTCACTGTATCATAAGCTCCATCCAATCACTTTTAACAAGGTAGCCAGGAACAACAGGTAATAACAAAAAGGGATGGTTTGATGGCACTTGCACTAAAGCACTAAAAGTATTAAAGAATGCCCTGTCTAAATCGCAGCAAGATTGGCAAACTAATAAATCCCTATGGAGAGCGTATAAACTAGTGGATGTATGACGTTACAACGCATACATTCACAATGCATACCATTACAACCAACGTTTTCCAACGCAGGATCCATTACAACGCATGCCATTACAACGCAGCAGCTATTACAAAGCATGCCATTTCAACATAAGTATGGGTACGTATTTTTTTTTAATTAATGGGAATGTAATAGTAGTGTAAGTGTTGGATAGTGTAGGGGTTGAAATTACTATTCTAACTCCAGTGGGGTGTAATAGTAGGGTAAGTGTTGGATAGTGTAGGGGTTAAAATTACTATTCTAACTCCAGGGGGGAGTAATGGTAGGGTAAGTGTTGGATGGTGTAGGGGTTAAAATTTAATTAAATACTTACCCATACTTACGTTGTAATGGCATGCGTTGTAATAGCAGCTGCGTTGTAATGGTATGCGTTGTAATGGCATGCGTTGTAATGGATCCTACGTTGTAAAAGTTTTGTCGTAATGGTAGTGCGTTGTTTTAGTTGCGTTGTAATGGCTGTTTCCCAAACTAGCTATAGCTGCCCGGAAAAAGACACTTCAGGCCGAAGCATGGGACAATTTGGCCAGCTCTGCTACTACTGGGAATAACAATCTTTTCTGGGATACAGCAAATGCTCCCTTTCTGAAGAATGATGATATCCCAGAGTTCTGTTCTTTTGTTCCCTCAGATACATAGGTGACACATTTTTCTAAACCTTTTAGTAATAATTGGGAGATGATGGAAGGGTCAGATTGGGAGTTATGTGAGGGGAGGTCTCTACCTCTGATTATCAACAATGAAGAAATTCTTCAGTCTATTCAGGTGAGTGCTGGGGGACAGGCCCTAGGTCCAGATGGTCCCAGCTGATGTGTTTAAATCTGGCCTGGATTATGGGACCCATCTTAACTATAGTGTTTAATTCAGTGGTAACTGATACAGTCCTACAGACATGGGGAAAATCTATTATTGTACCTGTATTTAAAAAAGGGGACACTACAGACCCAACAAACTATCACCCTATTTCGCTCCTAGATACTGCCTTGAAGGTGATGAGTAGGGTTGTGCTATTATGATTGGAGGAATGGGTGCTGGATCATGGGACCCTAACCCCAGTGCGGTGTGGGTTTATGAAATGACTTGGGACTATTGAGCAATACATTAACTTAGAGTTACTAATCGGCAAGCATACTAGGGCAAAGGCAGGTACCCTTTACTTATTCTTTGCCAATCTAAGTAGTGCATTTGATCTGGTCAACCATAATTTACTCTGGCCAACTTTGATTTCCATGGGAGCATCTAGGGCGATTATTGGGTTTCTCTCCCATCGATATGAGAACCTAATCAGCCAAGCCTGCTTTGGTCCCCGGGGGGAATTATAACCTAAATTTAAGGTAGGGCAGGGTATACAGTAAGGGTGTGTTCTGGTGCCAATTGCATATACCTTTTTTTATTAATGGGGTAGACAACCATTTACAAACGATTTTGGCTGATGCCCCTAGGGCGGCTAGTCGTCCAATACCTGTATTATTATATGCGGATGATAGAGTACCATTATCATGGACCACATTAGGCCTCCAGAGACTGTTAGACACTTTTTTAGATTATATGACACAAAGGAAAATGGTAATCAATAAATCAAAAACATACACCATGGTCTGTGGGCTTAAACCAAAATCTTGCAGAAGATGTTTTATTGATAGCTCCACATTTCATACAGTGACCTTCTTTTGCTATCATGGAATTTTAACTTCGGGAAATGTCTCATGGCCCGACATATTTCAAATGCCAGAGCTAAAATGTGGGGCAACTCAATAGATTTTTAAATTCTCCTCTAAACTAGGGAATGGACCAATTTGTTAGATGGTAGCTATTTATAAGGCAAAAGGAGTAAGTGCTGCCCTTTATGGGACATGTCTTTGGGGTTATGCAAAAAGCACGGCCCTGCAAACAGAAGAAAATTGCTTCCTAAAACGTTTTCTATATTTACCGCCCTCTGCATCGAATACTATTGTACACCTTGAGGTGGGACTTTGGTTTTTAGAAGTGGAGAACCGCAGCCTTAAGGCCCGCCGGCGCAGGGTACACCTGAAATCCCCGGGATTCACCTGCCTTGTCAAAACAGAGACACAGACTCTTCGTCTGGGGTAGAAGATGGTATTTATTAGCTGCAGCTAGTACAGTGGTCTTAGAAGTCGTCGGTACAGCGAGGTTAAAAAGAGACTGCCACTTAACTCCGTGGCGCACAGGTTTACATATGGTACAATACAATGCAAAAATGCAATCACACAAGAGCATGAGTTCAGCCCTGGCCTTAAAGCCAAGAAACTGGAGGTGCGACAGGCTAAACGAGCCTGGAGGCTAGCATACTGCCCGACCCACAGACAACACTATATTACCATCCTTAGTGAATGCAAAAAAGACATCTTAGTAGCTAAGACAGAATATTTCTCGGGCGTATTCTAGCTGCGGAAAGCCAGCCGTGTGAGATTTTTGCCACCGTCCACGAGCTGGCCTCATCAGAAAGAACTCTGCCTAAGATCCCCCTTCTCAGGCCTTATGTGACTCACTCAATGAGTTTTTTATTGAGAAAGTAGTTCACATTAATATCCCTCCCCTCTCGCCCACCTTCACTGATCCCCAACAGCCAGACAATAACCTGTCTCTTACACACATTCCTGCACTGACTAGAGAATCCCTTCTCCCCCTACTTAAGCATGTCAAGTCAGGTTCTCCAGCTGACATTTGCCCGGCCCATATTCTCTGTCAGATTTTCTCAGACTGCTCATCTCCTGTCCTCACTCTCCTGAATGATTCCCTCACGCATGGCATTGTCCCTGTCCCTTTCAAAACCGCTACAATCATTCCCATATTAAAAGAACCCGGGGCAGACCCAGCCTCCCCTGCTAACTATCGCCCTATATCCCTTCTCCTGTTTCTGGGAAAGGTTGCTGAGTCCCATGTCACCCAGGTGCTCAGCTCTTTTATAGAGGATAGTAACTACCTTGCACCCTGCCAGGCGGTTTCCGTCCTCGGCATTCCACCGAGAAGGTGGTTATTTCGGTCTTGGATCAACTCAGGGAGGGGCTCAATACCAACACCTCCCAGGCCTTTGTCCTCTTAGACTTGTCCGCCGCCTTTGACACGGTGGACCATTCCATTCTCTTATCCCGTGTCGAGGCGGCGGGCATAGGGGGACCTATATTGGCCTGGCTCGGCTCCTTCATGTCTGACCGTACACAAGCTGTCCATCTGGCCGAGTTTTCTGCCCCGCCTCGCAGGGTGCAATGCGGTGTCCCTCAGGGTTTCTCCCTCTCTCCTCTTTTGTTTAACCTTTATATTGTTCCCCTTATTTTTGCACTGCAACAAATGGAGGTCACAGTGTACATTTACGCTGATGACCTCCAACTCATTTTCAATCTGTCCCCCTTCACATCAGGTATCACTAGCTTCCAGTCCATTATGCTGTTTATCGGGGATTGGATGAATGCGAACCACCTTAAACTCAACCCGGATAAAGCAGAGTTGGTTTTGACTGGTGGCAATGGTAACCCTTGGTCCCCCTCGTTTTGGCCCCCTTCTCTAGGTTTACCCCCTACCCCATCACACTCAGTTAAAACCCTTGGCATTACACTCAATCATCATTTGACACTTCACTCCCACATTAGTTCTGTTGTTTCCTCCTGTTTCTTTACCCTGCGCACCATTAGGAAAATATCTCAGTTTTTTTCTCCCCCTGCACTTAAACTGATCCTAATGGCTATGGTCCTATCCAAGATCGATTATGGAAATTTCATTTATAACGGTGTCCCCTCTTACGCACTCCAACGCCTCCAACTTGGGCAGATCCAGGCAGCACGCCTGGTATATGGCCTATCCAAATCCCACCATTCCTCTCCCCTGCTTATTGCTTTACACTGGCTCCCTATCAAACAACGGGCCCTTTTTAAACTGGGATGCCTTACTTTTCAGGCCCGTGCGGGCATGGCTCCCGCCTTTATAAATTTGGCCATTACTAACTACTGCCCTCCTAGAGACCTGCGCTCGTCCACCAAATCTCTTTTGGTAATTCCTCGTTTTAAGAAACAAGGATCGGGAGGTCAGAAATTTTCGGTCCTTGCCCCTACCTTCTGGAACGCACTCCCGTCCCCTGTCAGACTTTCATCCTCCTATATGGAGTTTTGCAAGGCCCTTAAAACTTTTTTGTTTCAGCAAGCGATCAGCTCCTAGCCTGCTGTGCCTTTCTTGCCCAGTAAAATAACCCCTAGCGCCAAGAAACTGCATAGTGTATGTGCGCTCTACAAATTCCTTTAAATTCAAATTCAAATTCATGAGCTATAGACAATGTTTTAACACTAAGGCAACTCAAGTTCCCGGTTCCGTTTGTCACTCGACCCCTTAAGTAAATTACAAATGAATCCACACAATTCGATTTACAAGTAGAGAAAACACAGCTGCGTGTTGTAGAAGGACAGTCATGAAACAGGAGAATGCATAAGACATGTAGCGAAGGACAGCAGATAAGATAACTAAAAGGAAACAATGGTGTGAACCAACATGTAGTCCGGACGGGGATTAATCAGCTCAGACCGGAATTAGTGTACTCGGCCAGACCCTGACACTCGTTAGTAAACATAAGCAAAGAAGCCACCTGACACGCAAAGGCAGAAACGACAAAAACATCGCGTTCGCCGAGCTGCCTGAGTGAGGGCAACATAAAATGGCGGCGATCACAAAATGGAGGCTGAGCACGAACAAATTCGTAATTTACAGAACCTCAGACCCTCCTTTTGCCATTACTCAGGCAAAAAAAAACAACTCATGCTAATCTGAGTCGGAATCAACATTGATGTTCATAAAATCCTCAAGCTGTTGCTGCACCATCATTCTAATATTCTCTGTCTTCTGAGTAGCAGATTGTGGAACACAAAGTAGCCAACAGGCCACAAACTGCAGGACCACATTGGATGCATAGGCAACAAGAGAATATGATGGCCAAAATTGCTCCAAGGAACGTTAAGATCTTCCATCCCCAAGCTGACAATGTTCCCCAAAACCATCCCATAAAAGACCAATCTCCTTCGTCCTGTTGAATCGACTCAGAGACCGTGTAGAATTTGGAAATGGCTTGGTATACTGCCGGGGCGTCATCTGGAATATAAATGCAGCAACTAGATTCGATCAATCTACAAACACCTCCTCGGTCTGCTAAGATCACATCTAACGCAATACGCTTTTGCAATGTCATAAGACGGTCAGCCTGAAGCTCTGCTGTAATGTTACCTATCGCACCTGCAGTAACATTAATAGTGGTCTCAACCACTCGAACCAGTTGCCTGATGTGTCTGCTGTTGACCATCGGGCCCCAAAAGTGAAGGAATCCTTTAAGGAAATCTCCTCCCTCTTGTTCTGCTGTGTCTTTGGCATCAAATACACCTCTGCTATGTCTAACTCGGTGGTGGTCTGACGGAGCCGTATATGTGGGGGGGAAGTAGAAAAGCTATGTAACAAGTTCCAGAAAAGTTGGAAGGGAGCCAAGTATAAGCTCGGTCGTTACAAACAAAATATTTTCCTTGAGACGGAACTAACGGAGGAAAATCAGGGGACGAAAAAATGTACGTGTATAAACATTTCTGCTTGATGTCAGCTTTCTTGCTGTTGACTTGGAGACAAAGATTACCTTGATGGGGTACAGTCCATACTGGAGAAGACTCACCCTTCTTAGTTTTGTCACCAAGGATAGCAACATAGTGGGTAACATTCCATCCGTCATAAGCTCTCTTCTCATCTAATGGAATCTTATTCTTCTCTATAATCTTAGCCATTACCACTATACCTTTAATCAAGGAGCTGTGACTGAAATCTAATCCATTCCCAGAAGTTCTTACAGGGCTTCTAAGTCTGTAGTGGTATGCGGCTGAAAACATTGTCAGATAGGCCCAAGTTGAACCTTTGTATGTGTATTGTGTGGCATAAGTCCGCACACCCAACAGTCAGTCATATTGATAGCCAACTGATGTTGGTGCAACAACTGAATAAACGTATTATTCATATATTAAGCTCTCCCTATCTGTTCATGAGGGGGTAGAGTATGCATTTTGTGTGAAAAGATAGAAAGACGAGAAGACAAAGAAGTTGTAGAATTAGCAAAATTTCTTGAATGCAAAACATGTACGATCCAACCTGTGCAGGCTAATAAAATACACAAAAACATAAGAAAACACAACGTTACGCCAAATCGACTACGCAATAATTTACAATACTTTGATCTCATTTCCTGCTTCCTATTTTCCCTACCTACGATTGTTGTACCATCGATCTTTATCTAAAAAAAAATTCCGCTCACGGCAATCTGCCTTAATCGCTCAGCTACTCACTTCTGTATATCCTGAGGCACTAGCCACTTACTAAAAGAACAAAAATCAGGTTACAGTCTGAGTCTCCTACCGCGACCCTGCGACGGAGACAGATGGCACATCTAATACTAATATCATACCAGAAAAAAAAAAAAGGACTCAAAAAGGAAGGTCTCTAAGTAATAAAGAAAAAAGTGTTCAAAATGTTCAGTTCTCTTGATTAGCTCTCGGTCTTGAGTTGTAACGTGTTTTGCTCGGCACGGTCTGATCCTTGAATAACATTTCTGGATTGGTAGTGTCTATTCGCCGATGCACAGGCACATCGGCTTGAAGAATATCTTCATCTCCTTTTTCAGACTGAGTCCCATAAATTTGAGCATCACTGAAAGGAACAAAGCAAGGAACCGCTGCAGTGTCCGATTCTCTTACACCACTGCGAATCCACTGGTCGAAGGGTAATGGCAGTGGCAGCTTTGTACAGTGCACGCCATGCACCTAGTAATGCTTGCCAACTACTTTCACGGCAGTGCGGGTAACGAGCAAAACTTGCGTAGGCGCAGACCAGCGAGGCTCCAAGTTCTTAGTCCGTTGAAAATTCTTTATACAGACCCAGTCACCGGGCAAGATGGTGTGACCTGGGTCTGTGGAGGCCTCCGGCTAAACACTTTGCACCTGTTGGCGAATAACACTTAATTTAGTAGTCAATTTATGCAAATAGTCAATTAACAAAGGATATAGTATGTCTGAATATCTTTTGGTGTGGGGGACGCCCCAAACATTAGCTGGGCGTCCAAATACCACTTCATATGGGCTAAGTTCCATACGAGAGTGCACAGTAGTTCTGGTTGACAACAGAGCTAGGGGAAAGGCATCAGGCCAAGCAAGACCCGTACTGGCTTGAATCTTGGCCAGCTTAAGCTTGAGTGTACCATTGTAACACTCAACCAAACCCGCTGACTGTGGATGGTTTGCCGCATGAAATTTCCATCTAATACCAAGACCAGAACATACTTTATGCATAATCTGACCCACAAATTCACTTCCATTGTCACTCCAGACAATGCGCGGCAAACCGAATCTGGGGAAGAATTCTTTAATCAATACTTTAGCAGTTGACAGAGCATTGTTATCCTTCAAGTGGTAGGTCTCTATCCAACGGGAAAAGGCACATACCACCACCAGAACATACTTGAGGTTGTTGCAGCGATCCATATGAATGTAATCGATCTGTAACACTTCAAAAGGGTATGACGGAGAGCAAAATGACCTGCCGGAGTTGGGGTACCCTTTCCTGGGTTATGCATTAGACAAACAATACAATGCTTAACCACATTTTCTGCACATTTGGGAATTCCTTCATTCTGCCATACCGTGGCCAAGAGCTTACATATGCCTTTTGCACTAATGTGAGCTGGACCATGAGCCATAGTCACGACCGGTAACACATAAGCGTCCGGTAACAACCATCGCTGATAATCCGACAACTCCTTCCAACAACCCATCCAATCTAACATTCCCATACTTTCTTTCCACATACTCAATTCCTTCTCAGTAGCGTCTCCCTGAATCGTTTTCACACTCTCAACCGTGTCTTCACACATTCCAATTTCCCTAACCCAGTTTGCAGGACCTGCCACATACATTCGACTAGTGGTGTTTCTAGCTGTAGTTTTCGCTATCTCGTCTGCAAACGCATTTCCACGACCCACATCATCTGTAACTTTCTTATGTGCGCTGCACTTTATGATCGCTATTTGTGTAGGTAAGGTAAGTGACTAAAGAAGATCAGTCATTAAGTGACCATGCTGAATCTTTGTCCCGTGGGAGGTAAAGAATCCCCTTTCCCTCCACAACTTACCAAAACTATGTGCAACACCAAAGCGTACTGACTATCTGTGTACACATTCACTCTCTTTCCCTTTGACAACACACACACTCTAGTCAAGGCTATCAATTCAGCTGCTTGGACTGATTTATGTCCAATACGTGCCGTCTCAACAATTGTTCATAAGGTGGTGACAGCAAAGGCAGAAGTAGTTTCTCCATTTGGAAGCTTAAAACAAGAACTGTCCACCATAGGATCCCATCCGGGTCCTTGAGCGGAGTGTCCTTTATCAATCCTACCCTTCGATTCTTCTTCTGTTCGAAGAAAACAATCATGCTTTTCCTGATCGTCTTTCTCATCTGGGAGTGGCAACAATGTAGCTGGGTTTAACGTGTTACATCTTTTGATATGTACATGGCTCACTAGAAGTGTCAGATCGTAACCAGACAAACGAGCACTCGTGAGATTCTGCGTCTTGGTTCTATTCAGCAAGGTATCCACTGCATGTGGAACCATAACAATAAGTGTGTTATCCAACACTAATCCGGCAGACTGTCTAATAGAAATTGCGGCAGCTGCCGTAGCTCTGAGACAACTGGGCAAAGCTTTAGCTACTGGGTCTAATGTAGCAGAGAAATAGGCACATGGCCTCTGCCTATCTCTGAATTGCTGTGTCAAAACTGACAACGTGCAACCTTCTCTCTCGTGAATGTACAATGTAAAGGACTTACTATAATCTGGGGTACCCAACACTGGAGCAGAACACAGGGCAGTACCTAAGTCAACAAAACTTTTCTGACATTCATCCGTCCAGGGGAGCAGATGGGGCGTATCTTTCAACGTTAGTGCCACCAATGGTTTCACCAAAAGTGAAAAATTGGGAATCCATTGTCTACAGTAGGAAGTGATACCCAAAAAGGCACTCACTTCTCTCTGTGTCATAGGTACAGACATCTGTGAAATAGCATGAATACGTTCTGGAGTCAACCGCCTTCCCTCCTTCGACAAGAGATGACCTAAATAGGTCATTTCTTGGTGGGCATATTGCAGCTTAGAGGGTGACACCTTATGATTCAAAGCAGACAAATGATGCAACAACGTCACACTCTTACACACATCTTCCGTATCAGCAGCCACCAGTAAATCATCCACATACTGAATAAGCGTAGCACCTGGAGGCAAAGAAAAAGCATCAAGTTTAGATTTAAGAGCTTTACTATAGATGGAGGGACTCTCACAGTAGCCTTGAGGAGCTCTTTTAAATGGGAAACTTTGGCCACCTAGAGAGAAACCAACCTACTTTCTTCAGCAATAGGAATACAAAAGAAAGCATTTTTCAAATCAATCACTGAAAACCAAACTGCCGAAGCAGGAATCATTGTTAACAAAGCTGTAATGTCCGGAACAACAGGGAACTGTGGTACTACTATTTTAGTGACTTCTCTCAGATCAATAACAAATCGATAGACAGGAGCCTGTGAAGGATCCGTTCTCTTAAGGATCTGAAGAACAGGACTGTTACAAACATTGCCTCTCGTTTCTTCGACCACACCTTTCTGAATAAAATCATCAACAATAGCCAATAGTGCACTTTCTCCATCACTAGAAATGCGATATTGAGGAATGCGTGGCATTCTAACATTATCTTTAACTGTGACAACATACAGTGGGATCGCAAGATGATCCACGTCATTCAGGCCCGAGGCCCAGAAACTGTCAGGGAGAGAAAGCAACTCGGGTGGAAACTGATGTCGGGACAAATACATGGAAGACATAAATTTCTTCCCAAACGTGAGATGCACACCAGAAGGGGAACAATACAATGTTGCATGCAGTCTTTTCAACAAATCCAGACCCAGCAAATTGTTTGGAACAATTCTTTGTAATATCCAGGAGGATTTTTACGGGGGTCTGGAAGAGTTTGCTTAAGCGCCAATACTTCAGACCTTTTCCAGGGTTCGTGAACCCATATACGCTGGAAATGAGCAGCGACAGGAGGTGGACCATTCACCGCTTCTCTCCATACGGGAGGAACTTCACGCATCGGGTAATTCTTACTGCCTTGTTTATTGGCAGGATTAGACTCGGAAAAGGACAAGGACAAAAACATTGTTCGAAACGCAATGAGTCTATTCACTGCCTCTTCAACTCGATGCCCTACAATAAAACCTTTATCAAAATCAGCTTGTAAATTCAGTAGTTACGAAGGAACTGTATCTGACTCCATATCTTCCCAACCTCTAATAAGAGTTTGACACATGACGTTGAAAACATATCTCTGCGTGGGCTCTACCCATTGATAGAAGCAACTCATGATATCTTCTGTACTATATTCTAGTCCATGCTCAATCCATTTACGAGTGAGAGAACCCAAAACGACTTTCTCGTTCGTAAGTGGAAGTTGACAACGAGATTGTCGTTTAGAGAAAGCTGGAGACAGATTTAAAAACCCAAGAAGAGGAGAAAAGAAACTTGAAACAGCATCTGCCATCCTCCTCTGTGAAGTAGGAGAATCCCTCAAGAGGATAGGAGGCATTACAGATGTAGAAGGCAACGGAGACTGAAATGTAGCAGACTGAAGAGTAAGAGCAGGAGAAGGTGGGGGCTGAATTACAGACTGTAAGGACGGAGCAGAAGCAGGCAAAGAAGCATTAATAGGCTGAGCCGGTTGCTGGACAATCGGCAACTGAGCAACCACTTGTTGAGCAACAGGAGGGGGTAACGGAGGCGCGTTAGCATTTTGGACATAGGGCGGAGGTGAATTCAATAAACAAGACATTAGGGCATCTTCTAATTCCTTATTTTTATCTGAAAAGGAAGTAGGCAGCATTGGATAGCATCTATCTATCGCCATACGATGTTGTCTCTCTAGCACCTCTTTCGCACCATCTACTTCGTTATCTTTAAACTGCTGGGCAGCCTGTAATATTGACATGTCTTGTGCTTTCTTATCCTTTTTTGCTTGTTTGATTTCTTTCTGTTTGGCTTCTTTGCGCCAAAGGCAAAAGGAGTCAAACATAGCCGGCCGGGCTTTTCTTCTAAACAAAATTGTTTTCAAATGATCTAGTATAGCGGGGTCAAAGCTACCATTCTGGGGCCATCTCAAAACTCCACTATTTTTCGTATATCGGTCCCATGTCTCATTAAAGGTAATGGGACCAGTACCATGTTTCGAATAGAGCTCATAAGTGGGAGTTCCAACTGGAGGGATCGGACATGTTTCCTCCAACTGGGAATCCCTCGTGCAACCTAAACAACAAAATCTCTTAAACTTACTCAGCCCAGGCATCGTCACTTCTCTAGGCTGATCACAAACAACAAGGGGCATAGATCAGTGAAACAGTACAATCGTATTTACCCCTTGGCTTCAGCTATTGCAATACCTGAATAAAAACTCAAAAACAAAACAAAACAAAGGTCTGTGGGAGCGACCCACCCAATACTTAACTAAGGATCGTTCTGCACCAGCGAAGGCCGGTCTATCGTCTCGCTTTACCAAACATCATCAGAAGGGTCCAAGGCAGGGCGACAGTCAGGGCAGCAGTCGTCAGCAGCTGTCGGAGAGGAGTAGCCGTGCTGTCAAAGACCATCGGTCCACTTCCAACATACAGGGGTCGATCATGTGGTGCGCTTCCTCTGGAATTTTCTTGCGGGGCTCCTCACGACCCTCTTGCTCAACCGCTACCGCTGAAGTCGCCCCATGTTGGGCGCCAGTTGGAGAACCGCAGCCTTAAGGCCCGGCAGCGCAGGGTATGCCTGAAATCCCCGGGATTCACCTGCCTTGTCAAAACAGAGACACAGACTCTTCGTTTGGCGTAGAAGATGGTATTTATTAGCTGCAGCTAGTACTGTGGTCTTAGAAGTCATCGGTACAACGAGGTTCAAAAAAGACTGCCACTTAACTCCGTGGCACAAAGGTTTATATATGATACAATACAATGCAAAAATGCAATCACACAAGAGCATGAACTATAGGCAAATGTTATAGACAATGTTTTAAGACTAAGGCACCTCAAGTTCCCAGGTTCCGTTTGTCACTCAACCCCTTAAGTAAATTACAAATGAATCCACACAATTTGATTTACAAGTAGAGAAAACACAGCTGCGTGTTGTAGAAGGACAGTCATGAAACAGGAGAATGCATAAGACATGTAGCGAAGGACAGCAGATAAGATAACTTAAAGGAAACAATGGTGTGAACCAACATGTAGTCCGGACGGGGATTAATCAGCTCAGACAGGAATTAGAGTACTCAGCCAGACCCTGACACTCGTTAGTAAGGTATACAACCTTTACAACGAATCTTTTAACACGCACTACCATTACAACGCAGCTTTTACAATGCAGACCATTACCACGCATTGCTCTGGGGGGCGCTCTAGGATAGGAAATAAGTTTAATTTACTATCCAACACCTTCCCTAGTGTCCACAGGGACTGGAGTTGGAATAGTAAATTAAACTATTCACTATCCAGCACCCCAAAGCGCTATGCGTTGTAATGGTATGCGTTGTTAAAACCGCGTTGTAAATGCATGCTGGGTAAAAGTATGCGTGGTAACGTCATACATTCTCGTTAGTAAACATAAGCAAAGAAGCCACCTGACACGCAAAGGCAGAAACGACAAAAACATTGTGTTCGCCGAGCTGCCTGAGTGAGGGCAACATAAAATGGCGGCGATCACAAAATGGAGGCTGAGCACAAACGAATTCGTAATTTACAGAACCTCAGAAGACCTTTCATTGGTTTGTTCACTATTATTGTGGGCCTCACTTTGGAAGAGGGAAGAAACAGCTTTTACTAGATCAATCATTTTATGTTGTTTACATTTCAAAGATGCACTTCAAATTCCATGGTATTATATTACAATTCCTTTCTAGAAAATCGGCTCAGTATATCAGTATGGTCGGATACCTCAAAAATATTGTCTCACACAAAGAAGGAGATCAAATATTTCTTTTTGCAGAATAGGCAGGATCTTAGATCAAAGGCTGAGCAGAATAAACCAATTGTCGCCTTGTACAAATCTTTTAACTTCGAGGAGGGTGCTAATAATTACCTGTCAAATGTTACTAATGTACAGCATTGCTTTGTGCTACTGACTGTGATGAGGTATTGTTCATTACCTTGTCACATTCCCAAAAATGAAGTCCCACCCACCTGATATGGTACCATGTCCCTGTGATAACAAAAGCAAACAAAGCATGCTGCACTTTTTATTGTTTTGTAACTTTTATCACAATTTAGGTGTTTTTACCTTAAACCATTGTTTGCTGATCATAACATTAGGTCACACAAAGTAGGAATGAAAGTTTTGGTGATGCCTGATGACCCTTTAATATGTTATAACGTTGCCCTGGTTATTCTGAAATCACTTAGTGGATGGAAAAGTATTCTGTTACAGTGTAACAAATGAATCAATTATAATAATTGTCAATGTAATTAGATGTTTTTAATTCTTTTTTAGATGTTTTATTATTGTCTGTACTTTTATGGCTGTCTATCTACGATAGCTGAATAAAGATTTGAAAATGAAAATTCATAGTCTTCATTAGCGAGTTTTACTCCCCATTCCTTTGATTTATAGTACCAAAGGATTATGACCCGAAAGGAACTAGGAGTATCACTCGATTTTACAAACAAGAAGATGATCTGAGACCTGAAAACAGTCCAGACGAGCATGTGTGAAGTGAGGAGAAGAAAAATATGTGTAACCATGCTCTGCTGGTTTTTCATTTTAGCCCAGACATCAAAAAGGCCATGTTCTTTAGAAAGACCTTCTAGGGCTTTAAATACTCTGGATTTCTGACATGTGTATAGAAACTGTACCACAACATTCCAATCTGATTTCTGACCTGTGCATGGAAACTGTACCACTACATTGCAATCAATCGAGTGATTGATATTCGGATCCCCGCACAAAACTATGGGCAGGGCCGAAGTATCAATTCCCAGGATATCTGGTAAATAACAGAGGGGCTATCCAGAATACTAACTTAAACTTGGCAGAGGGTACATTTTTCTCTGTTAACAGTATGACAGACTCCAACAACCCATCAACTCTAGAGTATCTATGGACACATGTGAATTTCAACCAATTCCCTTTGGCAAGAATTACAACCCCTCCCCCCCAAACATGCCCCTTGTGAGGTTGCACCAATAAGGTGTATACCATAGTGCTTAAAACATCATCTTTTGAAGCTTCAATGTGTCTTTCTTGTAAACTAACAAAATCAGCCTTCAGGACCTGTATTCTTGATCTTTTTTTAGGATTGTTCAGGCAACAAATGTTAATGGAAGCAATAGGTATCCTCTGCGTTTCACCCATTTAGCCTATTAAAAAGAAAGAGAAGAGAGCTATCTGGTTCCCATTTCTTAACATAACTGTGGCAACTCTCCCACACTTCATCCCTCTCCTAGGTCATTTCTCGATTCTTCCTATTCTCTTTCTGAGCATATGGGACCTCCTCGGACTACCCCACCAACCCTCCCAAACCCTTACCCATCCAATAGGCAACCAGTCCAAGCCTGTTCCTATTCCCGGAAACCTCTTCTCCAACCCCCCCCACTCCTCAGTCGGAATGCAACACCCCCAAAAGATTCCTTTCTGTTATGTTACCCTATTTTCTCTTTTCTTAGTAGCCCTTCTTCACGAACAAAATGCTCCTTTATCAAGCGGTCGCAAGCATACGCGACCACTTGCAATGAGAAACCTGACCAACCCGCATTGATAAATCTCGCTGGGAGCTTCATTTTCCACACTCATCAACTTGATGTTGACGATCGCGAATGAGGACAAATCTCACGGGAGGTGGATTTTCCTTGCTCGCGCTCACCAACGTGATGTTGGTGAACGCGAAAGAGGAAAAAATCTCTGCTCTGCGAAGCAGAGTTTTTCTGAACTCCGCAAGCTCCACCCAGGGTTGAAATTTATGTGGCCTCTGGATCGCTTTCTCCCACTCCCATCCCACAAGTTTTGGGAAGGCGCCTTTTAAGAGCCAGACTATGAAGCCTCTAGGGTTTCCTCTTTCCATGCCTTCGGGAATGCCCAGACATCTCAGGTTACTCTTCCTTTGCCTGTTTTCCTGATCTTCATGCTTCCACGTTATATCAGTAAGTTTGGGATCCTGAGAGATATGCAAAGCTTTTATTTGGTCACCTCTGCTTCCAGAGTTTCTGTATGAACTTTCACAATAATCATCCTATAAGAGCTATCTGAGCAGGTTTTACTTAATTTCCTAATGGAGCTTTGTAAGCCTGCCTAGCATGCTGATTATCGCTCCTGACATCCTCATGCATCTGCTTGATGGCTGCTAAAATAGCTTAGGATAATGGTTCAAAAGTGGCACTAGGTGCTGGCCCTGGACACACAGCCCTCCAGCTTGCTGCTCAAGTAGTTGGATTGAAGAATAGTCCCATCTCAACCAGGGGTGTCTTTTCGTGGTGAGCCCTCACATTGGGTCTCCATGCTCTTCACGTTTCCTGTTTGTTTGCTTCCATGCCCATAGATTTCCTCTTATCTCTATGTCCGTTTGACTGACTTTTACATCTGGCATGGATAACAGACTCATCCAGGGAGTCACAGCTGGATGAGCGCGACAATTTGGGAGTTGAGGATTCTAGTTCCGGCATTAAGGAGTCAGAGTCGTCAGTGAGGGAAGGTAATTCTCTCCTCTCCCCCACTGGTTCAGAAGTGGAGATCCCCTTCCGATCCCTCAAAGAGCCTGAATGTGGCAAAAAGGTATTGACAAATCCTAGAGGGATAGCGGCATCACCACCTCTCGTCCGCCCACTCCCGTCTGTGCTAGTCTCTCAGGAGTGCTTTGGGGGAGCAGACGTCTTGGAGGAGCCAGTGCTTAATTTGTGCCAGTGCTTTCTAGTGCTTAGCACCGACACTTATTTCTTAAGGCCAGGTCTACACAGATCTACATTTGTTTCTAAAATATTTACATTTGGAGCAATTGCCTGCCTTTAACTGCCTGGGTGAGGTTCCTGCCTCAAGCCTAACAAACAGCAATATTAGTAGTGTTAGTGTGGTATCAATTACAGGATTAACACGGCCGCGTCTGTCCATCCTTTGCACTGCTGAATCATCAGTTTCCCCTCCAGCCGGACAAATGCAGATTAGAACAGTGTTTCTACTTTTTGCCCACCATACCGTACTGCGCAGCCGCAGCGGCGCTAGTCAGTCGAATGGGTCGAGTCATTTCAAAAAGCAAGCAGCTTGTGTCCCGATGACTCGAGCAGCAGCAGGCCTCTCATTAAATCCAAAAGGTAAAGTAAGTCATTATTTCATTTTAGCATGCACTAGTACTACTGTAGTGTGAGTGAAGTGAAGCAAATATGTTGCTTTATTGGCTGAAGACGTACATGCCCGGAAGAGGGCACCTCTCATTTACTGCACGATGTCTTTATGTAAATGACCTCTCGATTGCCGTCATAATATGAATTAAGTGGACAGGGCAAGAGACTGCATCCCAGCCCTATTCTGAAGGGAAAGAAGGCGTGCGCCCAAGGACAAGTGTATACTGCACTCCCCAGCACAGCGTCGGCAAACAGCAGGCCGGTGAGGCAGAAGTTGTGTAAGAGCCATGCTCATCGTCAGTGTTGTGTGTGCGTGTAATCTGGCTGCTGGCCTTGTACGATGATGTGCCGTACCAAATAATACATCACATACATGAAGGGGCAGCACTCCAATATTTACTCAGTTTTAATTTTCCATTTTTAATTGACACAGTCCTTTTAATCCATCGCGTGCACACGTGACGTGCTCAGCCCATACTGCACGTAATAATCTGAACACCATATCTGTGGGACACCTTTTTGTTCCACCTCGTAGCACTGCATTCTTTGATTGCATTTTGCCGCAATATATTTAGTTCTTAACTGTTTTTTCTTAGTGCTTTTGATTTTAATCCTCAATTTTTTCCACATTCATCCTTCTTTCCAACCTCAAACCAGGAAACGCAATTTTCCAAAATTTTCTCATGTTAATGTTGGGCCATCCGAACCTCTTGACAAAAACACGTACTGATGCCAAAATCCATTTAAAAAGCAGTTTATTTAAACCCAATGCATTTCAGGCCTCTTGGGGCCTTTCGTCAGGGGTAACTGAAAGTACAAAATAAGTCCATTAAGATTCCATCCACCCGTTTAAAACCACAATATCATGTACTTCAATAATTATTATCAAGGTTAACATTATGTAATTGTGTTAAAAATAAGCTTCAAACAAGTTACACACGAGAATTCATTCTAACATAAGCCCGAGTTAACACATTGCTGCCTTCATGAGTTGCACTCCCTGTGTTTATGGAACCAACTGTTTGCTCTCTTAATCATTAACTGTGCATCTTTAAATATAACATTTTCACTGGTTCCCGTTATAAAACCCTTTTTAAACATTTCCTGGCTTACCTGCTGTTGTTAAAACAGCGTGCCCACTCCAGCTCAGAACAAAATAATAAACTCTCTTGCATCCTCTCGGTTTAAAAGCGTGGCTTTCACTCCTCCCTCCTTGAATTCCCCACTTAGTGCAACTCTAATTATCACCTGTGGAATACTAAACCTCGCCCATTCCCAACTGATTACTCACATTCCCATAGTGCACCATAAATCTAAACGAACTTAAACACTTGAATATTTTTCTGTGCACAATGATGAATCATGATTACATAACATTATTTGGCACTACTATGACATTGCAATTATCATGAAGTACTTTCGAGTCTTCTTTAAAAATTAAAGTGTGCTTTTTAAATGAAAGATTCTCCGCCTGGCTTGAAGGTGGTCACATGCATTTTTTCCAAAAGTTCACTGTTTTGTTCGGGTGCTGTTTACCCCGGGGGCTAAATTTTGTAAAACATCACATACATGAAGGGGCAGCACTCCAATATTTACTCAGTTTTAATTTTCCATTTTTAATTGACACAGTCCTTTTAATCCATCGCGTGCACACGTGACGTGCTCAGCCCATACTGCACGTAATAATCTGAAAAAATTTTCTCATGTTAAATTTTGGAAAATTGCGTTTCCTGGTTTGAGGTTGGAAAGAAGGATGAATGTGGAAAAAATTGAGGATTAAAATCAAAAGCACTAAGAAAAAACAGTTAAGAATTAAATATATTGCGGCAAAATGCAATCAAAAAATGCAGTGCTACGAGGTGGAACAAAAAGGTGTCCCACAGATATGGTGTACCAAATAATACACCACACACTTTCTTTGTTGCTGCTCCTTCAGACACACTCCCTCGAGCCTGTTTATTATGTACCCTTGTCCCCAGGGTTGGATTGGGATTAAAAATCGGCCCGGGCACGCATAAAAAAATCGGCCCACATTTGCATAATGCCTTCCCTCAAATCACTGCTTTCAGCGTAACTTTACATAAAAAGGGGGGGGGGGGTAAAAAAAAATGCACGCATCAGTTTACACTAGTGAAACACACCTTAAAACAAGTGAGGCCACTTCTGCTCAGGCCACCTGCCCTGCTCGGTAAGCCTACATTAATGGGCAGCCCAGCGAAAGAAAAGGGGTGACACCTCCACCTGTTGCTACTATACGGGAGGTAATGAGCGCCCATCTCCCTTCAGGAAGGCCACTCAGACACCCACTGGGTCACTGGAGGTGTCGTCGAACAACAGAGATGCCCAAATCGGCCCCCAGGCTGCTCAAAAGCAGACCTCAGCTGGAACTCGGACCCCGGCCCCTCGGGCATTGCCCGAATGCCCCCGAAACCAATCCAACGCTGCTTATCCCTATGTCATGGGACGTGACTATTGGGACATTCGTGGGGAGGGGGGTTAACCACAGAAAACCCCTGCAGGGTAAGGGGACATGGGATGACCTACTTCCTGAAACACAACAGGTGCGAGGCAAGATCGGTCTGGGACTGGGGAAGAGCCACAGGGATAATGAAGAAAGGGCTGAAGAGAACTAAGTAACACAGTAAAAGCCAGCTTGAACATCTCTGCCAGCTGCATATTAGTGCCTCGCACTGACTGAACATGAAAACCACACCGGAGGTGGAAAACTGCCAACCCCCGTCACAGAGGCAGTCCTTCACAGAGGCAGTGACCTAGTTGCGTGAAAGGTTGGACACTCGATGAGCTGGTGCTTCGGCAAAGGTGGAGGACCAAAGAGAAGAGGTACCTTCACCTGGAGAAAACCAGCAGGCCGCGTGGGGCAGCAGAACATCCACGGGCAGGCAGTTGTGATTACCCGGGTGAGTTGAACTGTCCCACCACCTTGCTGCAAACTGTGCATAATGACTGGCAGGAAGTCTGCATGGCATCACCATATATTAGTAGTCCGAGGGTGCCTTTGCATACAGTTCACTTCTGAGGTTTCTATCACAGAACATTGTCTGAAACGGCTAGGGAAAGTGGGCTATAATCAATCAGAAGGAGCACTGTCGACAAACAAAGCGGCGCTCATTCTGAACAGATTTCAGGAGCCTCCGGTACCAGCATAAAGAGTTTATTCTACAGAGCAAACAGCAATTGCAGAAGGAGCTCTGCAAGGGGATTCCCAGAAAAAATGTGAGAGCCTCCTCTGATGACCAAACACTTGCCTATGTATACAACATCAGACTCCACGTGACTAACACACAGCCAATAGCGGCAATCCACGGCAACATTTTATTGAAGTCTGCATCCATGCATCACGAAAGGAGCAGGCATTGATCACACACACCATGGACAGCAATAAGCCAAATGATATGAGGCAATCTTGTTGTTAACATAGCTTACCAAATAAGGCATCAAGTTTATTATCAAATGAAGCACCCTGGATGTGTCACCATCAGAGCTTCAGTAAGTCTCTGAGGAATAAATTTCCACCTGACCACCGTTTTCATGGTTTGTTTTCTGAGTACTAAGTACTGCCAGGCAACAATTGCATCTGTTTGTTCAGCTTCCTGCAGGTGGCATGAATGCAAACGCTGTCTTGTCCTCCTATGGGTTGTCTCTTTTCTCTTACCCATTTAATGCATGTAGCACCCCTGTCTGACCTGCTCTATCTACTCTTCTGTAACACACTC
Organism: Lissotriton vulgaris; assembly: GCF_964263255.1. NCBI lineage: Eukaryota > Metazoa > Chordata > Amphibia > Caudata > Salamandridae > Lissotriton > Lissotriton vulgaris. Next base: position 268,890,139 of record NC_141695.1, read on the forward strand.
TGTAATTTTCCATCAACACTCCCTCCTTTGATGCCATTGAGGCATTACCATGCCAATGGATTTTTATACATCAAGGACGTTATTTCCTCCTGCGCTTCCCTTTCCTGCTCTCTTAAATCAAGAACCATCTGTCTTACAGGGAGCATTTCAGTTGCCATCAAACCTTGGTTTAGGCAGTGCGTGCGAAAAATCTCTACAGTTCATGAGAGTTAACAAATCCCTCGCCTGCAGCACCTGCAATTCTCATCCCCAGTGGAGGACATTTTCGAGATGTTATGTTTGATCCTTCGTTTATGTTCTTCTCTCTGAGTCCTAATACAAAATGTCCCATTTCTTTGCTATTGTTGTAGGAAACAGCTCTCATTCTAGACTAGGCTGCGTCATGCTGGTGTTAGGTGGCCCTCTTGTTTAATTGCTGATTTTTCATCCATGAACCCCAGCCTAAAATCTTGAATAAATACTTATTAATTTTTAAACATGCCCTCTTAGCCTATCTTTCCTCACGTCTTACTTTTTTAAGCAGAGTTTGCATGCTTCCTTTAGTAATTATAGTTGCATGCGTTCCCTCACACAGGCGTGAAACCACTTTATATTTCTCAAAAATAAAACAACACCTCTATACAACAATAGCGAGAGTGGTCAAAGACGTAATCAAATCCTGTACATCTCTGTCCCCCTACTCTCTTTTTGTCATGATTCATCTCAGCCCAGGCAATATGTGACATTTCCAAGGTTTATGGCTTGCATGCTATATACGATACTTCCACGGTTTATGGCCTGAATGCCTATGTGGCATTTCCATGGATTATGGCACAGGTGGTTATCTGTGACATTTCCATGCTTTTTGGCCTTAAGCCTTAAGTGTGATATTTTCAAAGCATTTTCCCATGTTAATGGCCTGGATGCCTATATGTGACAATTCCACAGTTTATGGCCTGGATGCCTGTGTGACATTCCACGGTTTGAGGCATGGGTGCTTTTGTGTGACATTCCTGTGTTTTCTGGCCTAGGTGCTTATGTGCGACATTTCCATAGATTATGGAATGGGCGCTTACATGTGACATTTCCATTCTTTTTTACCTGAGGCTTTATGCGTGATATTTCCACTGCATTTTCCCATGTTTATGGCCTGGATGCCTATATGTGAAATTTCCACAGTTTATGCCCTGGATGCCTGTGTGAAATTTCCACAGTTTATGGCCTGGATGCCTATGTGGGACGTTTCCATGCTTTCTGGCGTAGGTGCTTATGTGTGACTTTTCCACGGTTTATGGCCTGGGTGCTTATGTGTGACATTTCCACAGTTTATGGCATGGGTGATTGATTATGTGTGACATTTCCACGGTTTATAGCATGGGTGCCTATGTGTGACATTTGCATGCTTTTTGGCCTGGGTGCTTATGTCAGGTCATTATTTACGATTTACTATGCTCTGAAAGTTAATACAGGTAAATATGGAATGAAAAATGTATTGTAAAAAGAAAGAACAAAATGGTGCACATTTCTTTTTACAAGTTTTTCTTGATGGAAGAATCCCACCCAAACCCCTCTAGCAGGCGTTAGGCTTGCTGTTCTCGCTCCGCACCGTATGGTGGCTGGTCTAACAAAACTTGCCAGGGCTATTAACGGTTCCCAGTCTGGTCCTGTTTGCATGGTTTCATTCAATATTTCAGTTTAGAGTGTTTTTGGAATGTTTTGGTGTATCACATAAGATATGTAAAAGTTGTTTATTTGAACTCATGACACACAATTAGACTCTGTTAAAAATGGCATACCCCAGTATTGTCCTTTCCCTCAATCGGCACAGAGCACTAGAATGTTTCACAGGTCCCTTTTCAATGCATTAGTCATTGTAGCTAATTTATTTCAAAATTGTGCTTTAAATGCACTTTTGATTTAATCTTTTCAAAATGTTCACATGGCAGGGGAACCTCCTATTAAAACCTTACTTGGAGGGAAGCTCCCTTGCTGAAATTCAGATCGGTTATTACATCTGACTTCAAACAGTGCCTGTTGAGGATGTGGGCGGAGACAATAAAGGAAGTGTGTGGAGCCAGTGGAGGAAGTGGGTGGGGTCTGGGGAGAGTGGGTGTGGCCTCTGACAAACATTTGAACACCTGGACTTCATTTTTTACAAATTAAGCACTGTGAGGAGCCCACTGGGACCGAAGCAGCAACATTCTTAGACCTGAGCGTCTTTGTGCCTCTGCTTGCCATCAGACCAAAAAGATTCACGGTCCAGGTGAGCGAGCTGAATGGCAGCTTAGGAAAGGTCAGCTCATGCGGCACTACTGGGAGCACAAAAACAATCATTGCAGGAGCACCTGCAGAGCGTGGAGTGCGGAGGGTAGAGGAGTCTACAGGTGCGTTTTTCAGATGCCATCTTGCCTGGTGAAAATGATTCTAAGTCCCAACTTTTAGGGCTAGTCTGGAGAAGCACCTTAATCCTTACCGCTAAAGTCTGGAGAATATCCAATTGTGTGGGAGAAATAGACAAAACCTAACAGCAGGGTCATAAGACCCAGGACTCTGGCAGCAAATGGTTGAGAAAGGAAATGTCAACTTTCTAAAAGTGCCATTTTTTGCATTGTGACTTAAAATATGACTTTGCCATTAAAGAGAATTCTAGATTACAATTCATATTAGGCCATAAAAGATATTTCTACCTGTTCCTAATAAATAGTTAGCTCCTTTAAGGTAATAAGGTAACCCATTGTTACCCATGGGAGAGGTAGGGCTTACAGTAGAGAAAAAGGAATGTATGCGTTTTTCCCAACCAGGACATGTCAAACTTAAAAACACGTCCCACTTTTTTAATACAATGCACCTTTCCTTGTGGGCTGTTTACGGCCTATATTAGTGGTAACTTATATTTATTAAAAATGAAGGTTATTTTGCAATGCACGCCATTTCATTCAGATCTTCTTTGAACACAAAGTGCTATTCTGTTGCAGCTGTACTTTCCCCACACACATGCTCTTCTTTTTTCCACCCTTGAGGCCTTTCGTTTATGTAACTCTATACAGTGGTATTACTTCATACTTTCTAGTCCACTCATGAATGCCACTCATATCTGGACACCACTTTTGGTACCCCTACTGTCTAAGATTTCTCCAACACCCATTGATAGCTCCAATATCTTTTACAATTTATGTAACATGTTCCCTGCTTCCAAAGGACTGAATGCATTTCTAATACATGATCACCAACTGCACACTCAACACATATTTTCATCTCTGCCCCTACCTTCTCAAAGTTTTTCACCGACAGCCCTGTTCTCCTACATGTTCCTTTACATGGACTGGTATGAGCATGTTTATCAAATAACATTGGATCTATATGCAAAATTTTGTCTTCTTGATACTTGCAAAGCCCATAATTCCTCCCATCCTTTTCAAGCTAATACACAACTATCAATTCAAATTTATTGATCCCAGACTTACTACTTTTAAAATGTACTGGGAAACTATTTAGACCCCTGGATATTTCACTTTAGACTATGCAGTTTCTGGGTCTTTACAGTGGGTGAGTTTCACTACCCGAGTCTCGCTCACACTCAATTAACAGTAATTGGACTGCGCATGTTTATCGCCAGTGACCACCTTTACAGATAAGGTCACTACTGAGCATGTGAGACTACGGTAGTGTGAAACCTGGTATCTGCGTACAGTTAGCTTATTGCAGAAGGGACCCTCCAGAGATTCATACTGAGATAAAGTAGGCTTTATAATATTGGGAGGAATTCTTACAGTTGGTTCATTTTAAGGTGATATTTATTTTGAAACTACTGAAATCATTAATATTGTTTACAAAAATATAGCTGTATATATCGTTTTTTAATGTTATTTACATATGTTAGTATAATGTGGGGGACATTACTTAAAGGGCCAGATCTTCAGCTCCTTGCGCAGTCACTCCAGACTTTAGAAGCCAGGTATGAGAAGGTGCAACCCCGTGCTTGGCTGTTGTGTTTGTGTGGGGTGTGTGCTGAGAGGCCACTAGATTGATGGAGTCTGAGAGGTTGGTTGAATGGGTGCAGCTATTCATATAGGCACAACCTGTTTTGTGGAGTGCTTTGTAGGTGCGGTGGAGGAGGTTGAAGTGTGTGTGCTTGTGTATCAGGAGCCAGTGAAGTTCCGCGAGGTGTGGAGTGATGTAGTCTTGACTTGGAGGATGAGGGCTAGTCTAGCTGCTGTGGTCTAAATGTTCTGCAGTATTCTTATGAACTGGTTTGTTATCCCTGCATACAGGGTGGTCCTATAATCTAGTCTGCTGGTGAGGAGGGCTTGGATGATTACTGTTGTACGGTAGCCACATGACGATTTTATTTAGCCTAACTAAAATGAATGTACCCGTCTGTAATGCCACTGGTTCTAATGGAAAACACTCTGGTACCTTCAGGTTAAGTTTGCGCTATATAAAACTCTGGAAAGAAACATTAGGGTGTTGCAACAGGATGAGGTTACTGCAGTGGTTCCAAACATTTTTCGACCCACTGCTCCCTTGATCCAATGGCCATTGCTGTGGCTCTCCACTGTTACATTTTTGGAGTGTGGGAGGGGATGTAAGCCCGGCCTCGGAAGTCCTTGCATTTCTCTCCCTGAAAATAATTGGGATGAAGCTGATGAAGGTATTATAATCATATATGCAGGGTCTTCCGTATTACTAAGGTGCGCCTCTAATAAAATATGCCTAGTTACACTTCTTTGCCCATGACTTTTTACGAGTATCCTCTCAAACCTTTTTTATCTCGCTTACAGTGCTAGATAGCACCCTTATGCATGTAGGCCCAATTGCCAAAGTGTTTCTCCGCTTGAAAAATATTTGCAGGCACTTCCATTTCTACCCATGTCATACTTGCCAATACACCTGTCTCAGCAGAGTGGCTCACATGCAGGTTTATTTTTTGCTGTCTCCTCCCTAAAATTGCTTCCAAATGGATGAAAGTAAAATAAATAAATAAATAAATTTCATTGATTTATTTTTTTAACGATAAGCAATATGCCTTATATGGTGTTTTACTTCCCTGTGCTCAAGGAGAGAGCAGGCATGTCTGTAAATGTGTGTATACTGAAAAAATGTGTACTGCAAGTACCTATGATTCAAGTACTCCTGATTCAATATTCAATACTTAATAATACTTAATGTGTAATAGACAGGACAACTGTACTTTTCTGATAACTTACATTGGTGTAAAAGTAAAATGCAGTTGGAAAAAAATGAAACTTTTAACAAGTCTAAAAAAAATAATCAGGCATCTTCCGCTTACTTTGGGGATGTTGGAATGTGGGATCCAGTGAAATATGGAGGTTATCTCCCTCTATATGCCATCAATTAGGCACTATGTTCACAGCTTTTGGCATGTCACTTGCAAATCATGGACATGATGCATTTAGGTCTAATTAGTTTAACTGAATCCAACAACCCCATCAACATTAAATGCATTGAAGTGCTTGCTGCGCTGCTCCCCTGGCTAGGCTTGAAAGCTCCCCAGGGAGCCACGGCACACCGTTTGGGACCCACAGGGTTACTGCGTTGATTGTGGCGGCCATATCCTGTTTGTTCTGTATGATGATTCTAAGTTTGTTTTTACTTGTGACCTAGCTGTGGGGTGGGTCCTAGGTCTCTGGACCACAAGGTGGATTCCCATGGCTAATAATAATAATAATAATACCAGCATTTGTAAAGCACACAGCTACCTCCGGAGAGGTGCCGCTGCGCTGTGGGCTGTCGGGAGCTTAAGCAAGCTCTTGCTCAGAGTCACAAGGTGCTGGGCTAACCTGCCGCCGGTGCCGGGGATCAAACTCTGAGGGCCCGTGATCCAGAGTCAGGCGCCCTGGCCGCTGCACCACACCAAGGCTAGGCATCTTTCATGAAAACCACAACTTCAATCTTGCCTCAGTTCAGTTTGTGGCAGTTGGATTTAATCCAGGTGGCCAATTCAGTCATGCATGTGGTGAAATACTTCCTAATTCTGGGTGTTTTGTCAGAGAGGAACAATATCATTTGTATGTAGCTGGGGCATGTGAGGATGTTTATATGGTGGCAGCCTGAAGCAGGGTGCATCCTCGCCCCTCTGGTTTTCAACATATATACAGCTGACCTGGGCACATTTCTGCAAAGCAGTTGCCTCATTCATCCACAACTTGGCCACTCAAAAGTACACATCTTACAATACGCTGATGACATTGTCATATTGGACCACACCAAAGACAGAATCCAATGAGCTAGGAGCAAACTCCAGGAATACATTGAAGCCAAATTTCTCACAATCAAACAGGACAAGACCAGAGGCTTGATGCCCCCAATTTATTAAAAAGGAAGGAAGCTTGTTCTTGCCTGGAGGTTTTGTCCATATTCCAGCTTTCCAGTGAATAATAACTTGGGTGGTGGTTCTGCGATTGTTGGTGGGGAGCAATTTAAAGATATTCTTGAGAAACTTGAGGGTGTATGCAGGAGATGGAGGCTTCCTGCACTTGGCTGCCATAGCTGAGTTTGTTGTTGATTAGTATTTTGAGTTTATTTGTGTGGGTTGCTGGGAGGGTGTGTCTCAGAGTTCAGTAAGACTCAAGATGGAGTTCAAAATCGAGGTTTTGTTACAGATTACTTCTTCGGTCTGGTCTGTATTGAGCTTGTGGCATTTGGTTTTTATCCATCTGGAGACTTTGGTCATGCAGGTGGAGAAACTACGCCGACTGTTAGGATAGGATGTTGATTTAGAAGGTGCAGATGATGCGGCCGGTGGGTCATATAGACATTCAACAAGGAAGTGCTGTGAGAGGAGCCTTGTGAAAATCCACAGATTAAGTTGACTGCTTCTGAGGTGAATGGTCTGGGCTGACCGACTGGGTGCCGCCTGTCAGAAATGAGAAAATTCATCAAAGTGTGGGTCCATGGATGCTGACTTAGTGCAGTCAGGATAGGGTGGGAGACTGCATTGAAGGCTGTGTAACGGTCCAACAGGATGAGGACAGATAGAAACATACATACCACTGCATAAATGACTGACATTTAGTTAACTTGGAAAAACAGATACACAGACTGCATGCCACAGAATTGAGAGGCATGAACAATGGTCTGGGGCAATGAGCGTCCCAGTGTGTTCACAAAGCTCTTGAAATAAATGTTACCGCCATTAATCAATGATGTGAGCTATAGGACCTACATCGCTTTTTCAGCTCTGTTGTATTTTAAATATACAGGTGGAGGAAGATCTTAATTGTGCCAACCCTTTTTCATAGTTTCACACTTTTTAGCTGTACAGGCTGCTCAATTTGAAGACATTCTTATCCCTGCCTATGTTCAAGATTATATACATGTCATTTTGCCAAACTGTTGTTTAAAATAATAATAATAAAACATAATATACATAGATTAGCTTTCTCCATTGGGCTTTATTCATTGTTCTGTTTATTTGTCACTTACATTTACATCCTCCCACCAATTTACAACATGGGGCAATGTGTCTGCACACTGCACGCACAGCATATTGTTCACAGCTACCTATAAATAGTTCTGAATCCTTCACTTGCAAAGCTGGGTCAAAGTGTCCTATTTCAGTGTCGTTTATTTTTAAAAGAACTTTAGATACTAGGTATTTCTTTTGCCTGCATTCCATTCTAGATGTATGTTACAAACAGCTGCATTGCTGAATGTTTTTTTAAATGTTACATTTTAGTTGCAACATAAGGTGTGCACCTTAAGAAGGGGCATAGTTTCTTCTGGTTTTTTTTTTCCTTTTCATTCCTGTGGCATGTGCTTTCCGTAAAAAAATGTTTATATAAAATAGTTTGCCACGGTCAGACGGAAGACGTTGCCAATGCTTGTTCTTCGAGTCATCGTTATAAATTTATCTCTAATTTAGAGCAGCAAAGAGCTGAACATTAGTCAAGGATATTATACCAATGTTTTACTCAGACAGATGAACGCAGACTGGAAACAACATTATACAAGTTAAAAAAAAACTCACAGGGTGTTTATCTGTGGTAAATCAGCCTTTACTCATGTTACAAATTTCCTAAAGCAAGCCAATAAACTCGTATCAAACATCAAAGCACCGTCTCGTGCTTGTTCTCATTTCAAAGTAAGTCCAGACTAATACTTGAGAGGTCGTTTAAATAACAATGGCGAAGAAACATACGAGAGATTTCGAACATTAATAACACACTTTGGGCATCGAGAAAGGCAAAGCAAGCTTCACATAGCATTCTGCATATTTGTGGCAAAATTGTTTACACTCACAGGCGCGCGCGGTGATTTCACATGGCTTGTTATGTTCAAAGGCCACGGCGTTTCACCGATTAATTAAGCATCGCTTTATGATCAAAAGGGTTAAAAATATTAGCGCTTTATGTAACCATTAAATAACTGTGTCCTTTCACCACCCTTGCCAGTGCAAATCAATTGTCCCTGTCAATACAGCTGCTGGATGACTGGGAAATAGATAGAATTAGCAGGCTTTTGGGTGAAGTCCACTCGTTCATTGGAGTAGGGATTGCAAAGTGTGAACACTTAAATGTGGGTGCCGTTGTATATGCGAGGGTTGCACCATTTATCCAGAGAGGAGACCAGTGTAGCGCCTCTAGCCCCCACACCCGAGCAGGGTACACCATCGAAGGTAAACGCGTACTTTCTATGGCGCAGGTCGAATAATATCGCATCATCCTTCCGGAGGGGCTGCATTATTCGCAATAAGCCTTTGCTCTTGCTTAGATGACCGAGATGCGGTTAAGCCACATTTTCTTTACTCTACAAGCCACTTTCAGTAGCTTCGGAGCACTTCCGGATGAGTGTGTCTAGAACAGTAGTATGCGTGGAGTGCACTATAGACCGGACCACTGTTCTGCAGAGAGTACCCGATTCAGAATCAGCGGTCAGAATCCCAGGGTGTGTGCTGGCAGGGGATGGGGAGGGGTGAGGAGGGCCACAGCAGACCTATGGAGAAAGAGGCAGGGGTTACGGTAACGGGCAGACTAAGGCGTCCTTTCGTGCTGGTATTCTTACATCCGGAAGTTACTGCTACTGTGGCAATTGGTCATAGTCACATCAGGGCCACAGGAAGTTCCCCGCCCCCACATACCCAAACCCGCAAAGGATACACAGACAACTTGTTAAGTTTGGGTAAAAATTGCTGCAGGTTTATTACATACAACATATGTAAAGATGGTGGGTTAGCTTACGGGTGATCCAGGGCAGGCCGCATTCTCGACACCTGCCCGCCTGTTGAGCCAAACAGCACAGTGGCGAACCACCCAACTGCTGTACAATAAAATTAAAACTACTGACACGCCCATTGCTGGGCGTGACTAGGCAAACCCCCGGTTGCACAGGCCCACAACCGCCCGAAGGACTACTGGGGCGCCGACACGAATTCCTGCACCTCCCATGAGGTTACAGGTTAGGCTCTGGCACCCCTATGTGCCCGCTGAAGTACATCGTTTGCACCTCTCTTCTTCCGGATCGCCCAGTAACTCCGCCACAGCCTGTGCGGTGGTAACCGCTGCCGCACAGGCCCCCCCACCATTGCTACCTTTTCTACCTGCAACCTCTGCTCATGAGTGCTTCTTTCAAGTCCAGCAGGAAGAGGTCTAAGCCTACGGGCGTGAGGTGAACTCCATCATCCTCGAAGTACCCCTTCACCTTTTCCTGAATCAAATCATGTTTGATGAAACCCAGCCCTCTGCGCTGAGTAAACTTTTTCATGGCCGCATTGATGCGCCTTCTTGCTCTCTCAATTGCCTCGCTGGACTTAGCACCCCGCCAGTTTCTTCTAGGCACTATTTCGGACCACCAGACCTCGCATTCACGCAAAAGGCTACCAATGATGCCCAGGTCGGTCTTCATTTTGAGAAGTAGAGTGGATTTCCCCAAGAACGTAATGTCATTGCCACCCAGGTGGATTATTAAATGATGGGGAAGAGGTCCACCCTGGGCAAGGGCCTCCCGCAGTCGAAAGAGTAGGCTATGCCAACGCATGCCCGGGAAACCCCACCACACACATTCTATCTTCGAAAAGGTACCAGTCCACTGCCTGATGGCAGCCCATCGTGCCAATCTGCTGACCATAGAATGCCCCAAGACCCACACGCGTGAACCTGTCAAAGAAAGACGCAATATGTTCAAGGGTGTTTATTAAGAAGTCACATGTTATACAAAACTATCACAAAGCACAGCAAACAAAGATCAACTCAAAACATAATTGGGATCAAGGCCTAATGTAACGTCTATAACAAGCTGATTCCCAGCGCCCAACAGACTGCACCTGAACTGGCAACATACCAGCGCGGAAGGCCGATGTGGCCGCCCCTATACGGAAGGAATGACTAGAGAACTTCTTCCCTTGAACCAACAAACCAGCCCTGTCAAGGCAAGCCAGCATGATCTTGTCCATCTGGTATTTAGTCAAGGGGCTGAGGTCGGCATGCACTAAAAGATAACCCGGCCCAGCAGGCCGCAACGCAAGGAAGGCTCTTAGGACTGCCACCGGGCAAAAACGAGGATCCCCAAGGGGGGAGAGTCTGATGACAGACCCTTTTCCAGCCTGATCTGTCTTAGACCTCCTCAGCGTAATGGACAACCCACTCTCAAAAACGATATCATCCGCACCCAGAGCATCCCGAGAACTATCAGTCTTTGAACGGGCCACCAGCTCACTACTCCTAAAAGCCCCAAAGAATGCCAGGACAAAAGCAGCAGAAAAGAGGGCCGCTTCATACTGTGAGTGCACGACTGCCTGCAACACTTGTAACATAGCCTGGAGCGAAGGAAAATCCATGGGGGACCTGTCATCAGGGACCCTGGGATCCTCCCGCGCCCAACCCTTCAAGGCGGCCCTAATCACAAAAGAAGTGGTGGGATCCTGCCCCCCACCCAATCTAGCTTCATGACCAATGGCCGCTAGGTGGCCGCAAACCCAGGAATGAGACTTTTTCTGCTTCTTGGCCCACACAATGAAAGCCTGAACTCTCTTCTCCATTGGCAAAGCTTGCAAGCCCAGGTCAGCGATAACTTTAATAAAAGTAGCACGATGACTCGCGTAGCGTTTACGTGTACTCAACGCTAAAGATTTCTCTCCTAGTTCTCTCATGTGCTGCTCCACTCCAAGATGTGCCAAAGCCTTGGCGCAAAGGGGGTCATCTCCTTTCTCGCTTGTGGGCAAACTGCCCGGAAACGATCCAGCTGCAAACGAGAGAGAGCGTCAGCTGCGACATTAGTGACCCCTGCAATGTGTCTAGCTCTAAATTCAACATTGCAGCGCAGGCACCTACTAGCCAATTCGCGGAGTAGAGACAGCACTAACGGGCAGCTGGCGGATAACCCATTGATTGCCAGTACGACCGCCATGTTGTCCGACCAAAACAAGACCTTTCTGTTGGACAGGATCTCCGGCCACAGGTGTAGCGAAATGACAATGGGGAAAAGTTCCAGGACAGCAATGTTAGCAGTGATACCCCGCTTGCGCCAAGAGTTGGGCCAGCCCTGCGCGCACCACAGCTCTCCCAGAATGGCACCGAAGCCCTCGCGGCCCGATGCATCCGTGAACATGTTCAACTCTGGACTCTCCACCCACGGGGACCTCCATATCACTGTCCCATTAAAATCTGACAAGAAATCATCCCACATCTGCAGATCCTTCTTGAGGCCAGAGGTCAACCTAACAAAGTGATAATGTTTGTGGATCTTGGCGGTAGCCTTGGCTAAGCGTCTTGCAAAAACACGCACCACAGGAATTACCCTAGCAGCAAAATTCAGTTTGCCTAGCAGACTCTGAATGACCCCCAGAGGTGCTTTATCCCTGCCTAGCAAAGCGTGAATGTCATTCTTCAAGGCCACCACCTTCTCTGCCGGGAGACGAGACACTCCCTGGACCGTGTCCAGCTCTATCCCCAGGAAGGTCAGCACCTGAGCAGGGCCCTCAGTCTTACCTGGCGCCAGTGGCACGCCCAAGCGACTGGCTAGCTCAATGAAACAGTCCAGGCCCTCCTGACACTCCTGCGTGCCCTCCCTCCCAATAAAGAGGAAGTCGTCTAGGTAGTGAGACACTGCTGCCACTTTATACTCCTCTGTGACGGCCCACTGCAGGAAGGTGCTGAAGGCTTCAAAGAAGGCACACGAGACAGCGCAACCCATTGGCATACACTTATCGAAGTAGTATCCCCCATTCCACTTGAAACACAACAGATGCTGGCTGTCAGGGTGTACCGGTAACAAACGGAAAGCTGCCTCTATGTCTGCCTTAGCCAGCCAGGCCCCCTCCTCTGCTCTCCTCACTAAGTCTATGGCCATGTCAAGGGAACAGTAAGAGACAGAGCAGGCCTCTTCGGGCAGCCAGGAGTTGACAGAGTTCCCCTCTGGGAAAGACAAGTTATGTATCAACCTGAAAGCCCCAGGTTCTTTTTTGGGGACAACACCCAAAGGGGACACCACAAAGTCAGGAAGGGGGGAGGGGGGGGACGAAAAAGGACCAGCCACCCTCCCCAAGGCTACCTCCTTGCTAATCTTTTTGTCAACCACCTCCGGGAGTTCCCTAACAGACTTTTGGTTCTCAGCATCTCTGCTGACCCTAGGACCCTGATAGGGGATCTTGAAGCCATCTAAGAAGCCTTGGGTCAGGACATCCCTATCTTTCACATTGGGGTAATGGTGAAGGAGGGGCAACAACCTGGGTAAGATGACTGGAGACGGGCCTTTGGACCTAAGGGGGAGGGGGTCCCTAGCGGGCAGCACAGGGAAAGGCCCCCTAGGTAGGGCAAGAGGAGTGGGGAGCTGGATTGGCCGCAGGAGCACATCAGGGGGGAGGAAGGGGGGGGGAATGTCCCTGGAGACACTATTTGTCCTTATTGGCAGCGTTGGCAGAGGAAGACCGCTTCTCACAGGACGACTCGGGGTGGGAACCTCCGCATTTGCTGCAAACATGGGAGAATCTACATGCTTTTCCCCAGGTGCAATTCCCTGCATTGTACATCCTACAAGAGGGGAAAACATTCTTTTTGGCATACTGCTTGTTAAAACTGCCCCCCCGCGCCCCCCACGAAAGGACTGTCTAAAATTGCTTTTCCTCTGCGTGAACTGCTTTTCATTTTCTGTCTTCTTAACCTGGACCACACTGTTGGCACCACTCTCTACTTTTCCTTTACCCATGTGTACCATCCACAGTCTCACTTCAACCTGGTCCTACTCTAGTTCTGGACAGACAGACATCTTTTTGCGGAACTCGCAATCATACAAGTACCACCCCATCCCCGATGTTGCTTCCGCTTCATTAATTATTACACTATTATACTGGAATAGTCCCTGCGCCTGCTCTGGGAAACGCTCAGTTATTACTGCCGCCAGGATGGCGAATGCCTGACGCCAGTTTTTTATTGTCTTCTCAGGCCAGGATTGGAAGCGTGCCTTCTTCTCTTCGTCCTTTGAACCCATCCTTCTCACATCCACCCCATCCGCCCCCAGCATGAGGAGGGAGAAAATGTCTATAAATTCCCTACGCCAGATGCCCTCCTTAGCTGCCTGAGGGACTTGCCAGGCTAGTGAACATTTGCCAGACAAAAGAGGTGCCATAGTCATCAGAACTGTGGGCACAGGAATGGCCACCTCAGCTGTCGGGGGGGCCACAGAACTGATAGCTGGCAGGGGTGGAGGAGCGGCTGATGTAACCACCTGGGGCAGGGCCGGGACCGCAGCGGGCGAAAGGGCCTCCTGGGACACACTCGGAGCCGGCGGCAAAACGTGGGGGAGAGGCGCTGCAGAAGCCGGACTAGGAGCCGAGCTGACAGGGGGTGCAATAACAACATTGATGGGACAAGCATTATCCCCCCCTTGGGTGGAAATTCCCCCCCACACTTGCACCACGTCAGCCTCCCCTGTGGAAAGAAATGGCGCCGCAACCGGCGGTGTCACAGGCTGAGATTGCATTAAAACAGGAGACCGTGCCAGGGTAGGGCACAAACTGGCTCTGATTTCCGACATGAACAACGCCAGCGAGTCTGTAATCTTACCCAGATCTTCCCGGGTAGCAAATTCCACACTAGGAGCCGCCGGGCGAGGGGGCGAGGGAGGGCACACCCGGACCACCGCCGGGGGGGATGCCGGGGCGTGCACAATCACATTCCTGACCGGGTCAGCCGCCCTGGCCTTAGAGGGGGGTTCCGCTGGGAAGTCCTTGACTGTCGGCTTCCTAGTGCGCTTGGACCTCACTGTGGCTGTGTCCTCTACCACCTCTATTTCGGTTATTTGTGGGGCGGGGGCTGGCCCGGGGGCTTTAGGGGGGTTGGCCAGTAAAAGTCCACTGGCCCACGCCACCCCATTAACCTTTATCATATCCAACAAGGCTTTCATCTGAGGGTCCTGAGACGGTCCTAGCCCCGAATCCTCAACCTGGGACATCAGTGTAAAAAGCGGGGGGGACCCCTGACTCTCCATGGTGCCTCCTGATGTATCCTCTACTGCTATTCCTGTGAGAGCTAGAGAAATCCGAGACTATTGTGCGGCCCCGATGCTGCTCCTCGATTGTGTGCAACTGCGAGAGACAAAAGGGGAGTAAACCACTTGTCCTGATACAACTCAACCGGCAAAGACCGGAACGCAAAAGTCAACACAATGCCCGCATTACTCAATCGGCGGGCCCCGAGCTCCAGCCCGAGCAAGGCAGGAAGCGGGCATACCCGTGACAACACATTAAAGCCCCCACTCTCCCGATCGTACATACCTTGCGCTGGCACTGCTCGGGGGGGGGAAGAAAGTGCGGGGTGGGGTGGCGGGGAGCAAGGATGCTGATCGGATCTTCAAAAGGCTTAGAAGCGGGAAGCGATTGCGCGACAGGGAATAATCTGAAAGACAAAGATGACATGTTATCACAAGGCCAGCGCCAGGCATCAATGGCCAGCGCTGAGCACCATAGAGGAAGGAAATTCTTCGCGCTGAGGTCCAAGCCGTATGCCGCCCCACCGATAAGTGTGGAATGTACGTGTCGGCTCCTAAGAAAGAGTAGACGACATTAATAAACATGCGCCACCACGCGAGGGAATGGGGGGGGCTTATGGGAAGTAGGCGTCAGGCACCAGGACCCTCACAGGCCCGTTTCCCAGCCCCGTGCTTGCACCCCCCCCCAAAAGGACACATCACGTAATCGCAAGCAGCACAAAGCACATAGCGAACTCATGTCCCCATAACTGAGCAGAACATCTAAGCGGTAATGCAGGATATGAACAAAGCCAATTAGGGGGACACGCTGGGCGCCCGCCGGGTCCCGCGCCCACGTGGACCGGACTCCGACAAGCACCGCGCTCCGCACCTTACCGCTTGTCAACAACATGGTTCTGAGCAAAGCGCGAACGCCAAGACTAAAATATACACTTCCCCATATTCGAAAAAAGCACAATCGAACAAAATCACAATGTGGACACAAAACAATGGTACACGCTAAAAGCTCGTCGGGTCCTGCGCCCACGTGGACCGGACTCCGAAAAGCACCACGATCCGCGCCTTCCCGCTTCTGGATCATCATTATTAGGAGAAGGCGCGAGCGCTCATGCTTAAATACACGCAGCCCCACTTCACAAACAGCATAAATTGCACGAAATTCACCATTGTACACAGCGCCCATATTCTCATACACGCAGCCCCATGTTCCGGAAACAGCACGAATAGAACGAATATTACCATTATAAACGGGGACAATGAACGGCAATTGCAAGGTATGCTTTGGCAGAACGGGGAGACACGCTAGCGCCCACGTGGACCGGACACCTACAAGCACCACGTCTCTACACCCTATTGCTTGTAACATTCATGCTCCCCCTAGGGAACACCACAGAACTACCAGCAAAGTGAAGGCACACACATCTTTAAACAACATGCTTTCTATCTGAACCGCAGCCACCCCGGAAACCTTAACTGGCCGCCCGACACAATAACCGACCAAGATGGCCGCCGGAAATGCCGAGGAGAGAGGGGTGGAGGGGTAGAAGCATGACGAAGTTACGGGCCAAGAAATTGCGATAACTGTACAATCCCCCCCCCCCAAGGACCGAGGGGAAGAGGCGACGCCTCTGTGCTGTGACCAAATTATAAATTGAGGCACGTCGTGAAAAGCGGCATGGAACGGGACCGGCAGGGTACTAGGCTGCCACGGCGGGGCCCGACAGGTACAGGCCGGACCCGCACAGCACCCCAACACCAACAAGGAGGAAACGACAGGGAGACCCGATTAAGAAACCGGACGTCTCCCCCCACAGCAGCCCGCG
Organism: Lissotriton vulgaris; assembly: GCF_964263255.1. Taxonomy (NCBI): domain Eukaryota; kingdom Metazoa; phylum Chordata; class Amphibia; order Caudata; family Salamandridae; genus Lissotriton; species Lissotriton vulgaris. Next base: position 268,906,383 of record NC_141695.1, read on the forward strand.
CTAGTGGGCTGCCTCGCCAGGCTCCCACCTCACAAGGAGGGAGCAGGCGGAGAAAAGGGGGGGGAATGGGTAGGCCCAAGGCCTCGCTCACCTCAATCGACGAAAAGAGTGTCCCGAAATTACACGACGGCGTCCGGGCGGCAAAGAGGCTCTCCAAGGGGGTACAGTAGCTTAAGTACCATGGAAGCCCCTCCCCGCCGCCCGGACGAGATTCCCGGCCAGCCGCCTCCTCCAACCAGTGAGGAGGATACGCTGGTCATTCTGCTGGGGGCGGGACAGCCCTCCGTGACTAGGTGCCCGCCCTCTCAATGGCCACTGCGTGGCCTCGGGCAGGCGCATTTCATGAGGGAATAGAGCACCGTGTCCCTGCTCACCCTAGAATGTGTACAAGAATAGTGCTGGAGCGGGTAAAATGTGGGGTGAGTGAATTAAGAGCATATCTGCCCTTCCACCAGTCTTTCCAGGCACTGATTCGCTGCCTAAATCCACTCCTGGGACAGTATCAAAGCCATCACACATGGGATAAAAGTTGTTTGCACTGAACACCTCCAAATAAAATGCTATGAACGTGAAATAGAAGCAATAGAAACATTTGCGGGGAGGGGGAGGGGGGGGGGTGAAGCCAGACCTGATAGGGGCCCGTGTCGCACCCCACCTGGAGGCGGGACCCCTGCATCCCCCCCCCTTCCTCCCCCTCGGCAAGCCTGCGGAAAAGGGGGCGCACTGGATTCGTCAGCCCCCTAGGCAGCCACTGGCCTCCCAATCAGGGTAGGAGGCGGTGAGCGACTGCGTGTGGAGGTAGTTATGAAGGGGTGTAGGCCCCCAGTTGAGCATTCGAACTCCCCTGGTTGAAACGGAATCCCACCCATGTCAAAAGAAGCAGGCATCGCAGCCACGAGGTCGAGGTGAAGGGGCGGAAGAAACCCACGAAAAGATGAAATGAATGTAGGTAAATGAGCTGCTCACACAGTGTCCTTGGATGCCTCATGGCAGGGACACTATGTGAGCGAATGAGAGCAGACAGCCACAGGCAGAGTAGTTGAGATGCTCACACAGGGTCCTCGCGATGCCACATGGCAGGGGTCCGGAGGAGCAGGCGAGTGGCCAGCAAGGGCCCAAGGCAAGCGGAATGGCCCTTGCAGCCAGGGCCGGTCCTAACGGACGCCCACAGAATCAGCAGCAAGGGATGCCTGGAGCCACAAACACAGAGTCCTTGCTAAAATGGGCACCTCGAACAAGACAGCGGTGTCGTAAAATGAGCAACAACAAAATGTTAAAGGACGATGTAAAATGACATGGAAGTTTATGAATGACCAACTAAAATTGCGAGAAGTACAACCATGTTTTAATAAACTGCAGCCTTTTCTATGCACCGCAGCACGTTGTCACTGGAATGATTAATGGTATTAATGTAGTTCGGGCTCAGGGGAGGGAGTTGGGGGGGGGTAAGGGGGGATGACTCACCCATGGGAGGTGTTTAAGCTGTGATCGAAGCCTGTGGCTTTAATGAAAATAACCTAAACACACTTTACCAATTCTGTGTTTTCTTGAACTTCGCACCGCCTAAATCAGGGAATCAGCTTTAAAACTTCATCCACATTTCCATTAAAAGAAGGAGAGCTGTATCCTGTTACGAATGTATCTAAAAACGAATGAAGAAATTCTCATTGTCCCTCTGTTGAGTTATACCCAGAGGCATACCCAACCCGAGCCTGGAGCTGCTAAAATCGAAAGAAAGTGACTGGAGTGAGGGCGAGTGAATGTATGGATGCAGGGAGGTTTGTGTGCACAAAGTAGCTGTCAATCGCAGAGCAGGGTGGCCCTTGGGACTTAATGTGGCCATGGTCATAAGAAGGCAGCGTATGGCTGGATGGTTGCTTCATTCTTGATAGAGTTGTGCGAGACATACTTCTGTTCTCGACTAAAATGCTCATGACCTCAAGACCTTAATGTTCCACCCTCCTCGTTTGCTCTTCAATGTTTCGACTGTCAGTGAAGGAATCTAGCAGTTTCGAGCCAGGCACAGTCCTACAGCTGTTTTGCTCGCCCAGTAATGGAATACTTCATTACAAAAGCACATTTACAATAGCATTGATAACAAGCTCGCCTATAGACAGTAGATCAGTCTATGGTACTGGACTCAGTCCTGGCAGACCTGCTTCCACAATCAGGCACTTGTGATTCCCAGGAACTTGTGGTCTGAAGTGCACCACTGATGGAGACTTCACTTGCAGCAACATGTGGATATTTCTGGCCTTGGGAGAGAGATTCAAATCAGACACATCATTCAAGGTGACTTAACAATGGATTATCGGTGCTCATGTGCCCGCCTGGTATGTATTGCTTTTCAAACCAACGCTGCCTAGCACCCTGCATCAAACCCAAACCCTTCAAATACTTTAATAGATAATTGTTAAATTCACAATTTTGAACATCCCATTTGTATGATTTTTAGCCAGTTGCCTACAAATGCAGATCAATAAAATGAGAATTATTATTGTCTTGTAATGGAAGGACGTTGGCACGACGTATAGTTCGAAATATTTTTATCTCTTTAGGACTCATCACAACGTTTGTTGAATAGGGGTACATTGCGAGAGAGGCTTCCTAGGAAGTTTCAGTGATGATATTCATGGTGCTTGCCACGAAAACCCTTGTGGAGCAAAAGTCGCGCTCAGCAATAGCCGAGCACCAATTTATCAGAGGGATTCTAAATGTGAGGTAAAAGCATATATAGGAAACCCTGCTTTGCAATCCCATCTTGTGAATAGCAGGACTGCGATGGCTTCGTGAAAAAGAGTAGTTTGCAAAAGTGTATCTGATCGATGTCGCTACAGAAATATGAAGTGTTGGGATGGATTCAGAACCGGTGCTCGCTCCAGTAAGACTGCGTTCTTTCATGCATTCAAGTCCAATTTGTCGTAAATGTGGCAATATATTCACAACTCTTCCCATGGATCTCTGGGTTTGTGGATAGGGTCATATGTGTCTATGCCAAAAGAAACTTAAAACTGGACTCTACACGCTGCACAGAGCAGACAATACCATCAGGGGAAAGATGGTAATGATGGGTCCTCGCCAAGAAGACAGGGTGGTCATGCACCAAAAAAGTAAACAAAATAAAAACCCAAACATGAAAAATCTTTGTGGCAGGACTTGCTTTGCAATTTTAAGAGATTCTTGTTTTTACCAATTGGAATAACACCACATGACCCGTTGTGGAATACTGAAGAGGAAACTAAGAGGTTTTATCCCATCCGTTTATGTAATGACAAGTGCTTTATGAGGCCTCAAGACTTGCAGAAATGTGAGCAGGTTGGTCTATCGCTTCACAGCTGCATACTCCACAAAATCATCGTTGACATTCCGACTCTCTGATCCATTCGTTGTGGGGCGGTTAAATTTCAGATCTGTGGCATAAATGGTCTCTTCCTCTTGCTGCTAGAAACAGGAAAGAAAGACATGAATAAACGGATTTTCAGAGTATACCACAGCAATCACTGTTCACTGTAACTTTGACCTCTTTTGTTAAAGAAATATGCCCAGTGCAGGTTGGAATAGGAACTCTTTGAGAAGTATAAATGTGTTTGTTGTTATGGTTACTTGAAGTCTTTGTTGACTTGCCCACATGAAATTTCCGTCACATAATGTTATTGTCGTAATCTGCAATATCAAATCCAGGTTGTGCATAGTGTTGCTTTGTTAAGGAGATGCATATCTTTTTCATACCCCAAAGATTCAAGGAAAACAAAAGTTATGATTAAGTTCATATTATGGGTTCAACTTAAAACCCCAAAATGACTCACTCCCCAGTTATTGCCAGAAACACAACCATAAGTAGATGACAGTGCATTGCTGATGACCTTATTAACGCTACATATGACATCATAAATCACGCCAGTGATGATGTCACTGGTGAGATCACATATTAATGTACCACATTTACTACAGAACATTCCATTAAAAGTTTAGTGTTATTCTCAATGTGACAAGACCAGATCTGCAGCAACTATGCAGGTGGAAAACAGCTGGTAACAAAATACGCACTTGGTGCCACTTGCTCGAAATTGTGTGTGCTTAAACTTTAATAAAGGTTATTACCACTGGTCAGAGTTTTAAGTGGGATGAAAAAACTGTGGGTTTTGTCAAAGGGGCGTGGCCAATGTAATTAAGGGCGGGGCTTAAAAATAGGCCTGGGCAAAGCACTACGCATCGCTCACATAGTTTGCGAACTTTGCGCAACTTCGCACTACGCGAACTGCACCTAGCACAGTGCGAACACACGTAGCGTAGTGCAGCGGTCATTTTTTGCTTGCTCGCGGTCCTCAACGCCAAGTCGGCGACCGCGAGCAAGCAAAATGACATCCTGGTGAGACTTTTTCCTCCTTCGCGATCAGCAACATCAAGTTGCCGATCGCGAGCGTGGAAAATAAACCTCCCTGCAAGATTCTGAATGATGGGAGGTCTGGTTTCTCATTGCAAGTGGTCGCATATGCTCATGACTGCTCACAATGAGAAACTACCAGGCCGCGTAGAGAAAACTGCAGCTCGAGTAAAAATCTCCTCGAGCGGCAGAAAGCTATAGCTCGCACTATGCAAGATGCCGTTTTCTATTTTTGAACAGTGCCAGATGCATATCCACACTATGGAATAATTGAAAACGGCATCTTGCACAGCGCGAACATGCTACTACGCAGTTCGCGTAGTGCTACGCGTAGCTCACGTACTGCAAAGTGCACTTCGCGTAGCTTCGCAAAGCGCTACTTCGCAAACTAGGTCCAGCCCTACTTAAAAACAGGTAAGCAAAAATCTGTGCTCAGCATAGTGTCGCCAGACTTGTATTTTGCTGTTTCTGTCAATGTATCCAGATATATGATACAACAAATAACATAATACTTACAACAAGTCAGGACTATTGGCTTTGTCAATGTGGTTAGTTGCATAAGATGAATAAGCAGCTACTATGGCTTGTATATCATTTTGTAAAAGCTTCCACTTAAAGACCTGGTGACAGCACGATGATGTTGCTGATCCTGAGTTTCAAAAAGAGAAGGGAAATCCAGAGAGAAAATGACTCTCTTTAAAGGATTCCCCTTCCCCTACACGCTCACCTGGCATGACGTCATGAAGTAACTTCTCCACTAGTGAGAAGTGAGCAGTGTAAGCGCATGCACAACCATGTGCCTGCTGTCACTACAGTCTGGAAGAAAATAGACCGCCTGTGCCAGGGCACAAAACAGAGGCCGATAGTTACCCATTTCGAGGCCCCCTTCAAAAAACAACCGTTGCTCAGCGCCAGTGAGACCCAGCCCACTTAAAGCCCGGCCAGCTTTGCACAGTTAATATTATATCCAAACCTCACTAACAGAGATTGTCCAAAATAGGCATGGCTACAGATAATGCCCTACTTTAAAAAAAATTGGAGCAACCAGTTAATATGTATTTATTTGTGAGTTTTACATAGCGTGAACTTGAACCAAAGGTATCAGAGTGCTTTACCTAGTATGCACAACAATAATAAAATGCGATGCAAAGAGAGTAGCTAGAGATACACAGTAACGGTAAAAATAAATGCTCAAAGTATGACATTACTTGTGGGCACCCCCTACAAAGCAATCCAAATAGCACAGTAGCATTAATTGCAGGGTCACTGCAGGTTTTTGCCTTCCTTTTCTGAACCATTTTTTGTTGTCTTTAGGACTCTGCACACTTAAGTCCTGCTAATCAGCAGTAAAGTGCTTGTGCTCTCACTAATAAACATGGTTGGTCTGCACCTGATTGGTCCATTTAATGTACTTTAAGTCCCTAGTAAGTGGTACTAAATAAACTCAGGTCTCTAAATTAAATGCTACAAGTGGGCTGCCGTATTTTCTGTGGCACCCACTAAAAAAGAACTGTAAAACAAGTCTCAGGTCTGGTCTGACACAGCAGCCTGTAGTACAGTTTAAAGTGCTATTTCGACCTAGCAAAACAAACCTTTATCCAGGCCTAAACATTCTTCTTTAATACTGTTAGACCTGACACCCTTGGCGTGGTTTTCCCCTATCTTTTTGCCTCTGCCTCCTGTATTTTTGATGCTGTGCTGGATTTCGTTTTTGCTGGTTTCGATGCTTTGGACACTCTGCCACTGCTGATCAGTGCCAGAGTGTAAGTGCTCCCTATGTAAATTATTATATTGATTGGATGTACCGGATTGGCATATTTGTATCACCATGAAGTCCCTAGTAAAGTGCACTGTGTGTGCCAGGGCTGGTGGTGACAGATGCTACTAGTGGACCTGCAGCGCTGATTGCGCCACCCACATAAGTAGCCCTAAAATGGTGTCTCAGGCCTGCCACCTCAGTGCCTGTGTGCAGTCAGTGGACTGCCATGTCCGCCTGGCCAGTGTCCCCACTGGCTGGGCCAAACCCTTCCCTATCTGTGCACATCAGTCACCCCTATGGAAGGCTCAAGGTACCCCCCTGGGCAGGGTGCAGTGTATAGGTAAGGTAGAGCATGTACTAGTGCAGGTAACATGCTCTGGTAGTGAGCAGCAGCTATTTTGTGTGCTCACTGCTGCAAGGTTATCGTGCTCCATAGACTAACATGGGGGAGGCTGGTCCCAATGGATACCAGCCTATCTTTCCATAGGATCAAGATGGGACATAAGTGATTGATATCCCTGAACTCAGAATGTAATAACACACTTTTAGAAAAGGTTGTTTTTAAATTCTGTGTTTGAGAACAGTACTTTTAGAAAGTGGCTGTTCTCTTGTCTAACCTTTCTGTGTGCCTGGGCCTGCTTGTGGATTGACTGTCTGGTTTGAGGGTGACAGGGGCTGGGGAGCCCCCAGGAGGTTGTCTGAGTCAGCCCGTGGTTGAATGACTGCATCTGCAACTAGAGTGGTGGGAGGAGATAGCACCTGGGAATGAAAAGGGCTGTGCTTGCCTGCCACAATGCTGGCTACACCTCCTGCTGGGCGACTGTCACCTCTGCCCCTCACACTGAAAAGAAGGAAGAAGCCAGGAAGCCCAAGTGCTACAGCAACACCCAGAACTGGTTTAGACCGGGCTCAGGGCCCACTTGCACAAAGACTTCAAAGACTTTTAGGGGTATAAGAGAAGGACCCCTGACAACAGAAAATCAGATTCTACAATCAAGAGGAACCTCTGCTGGAAGAAGGACCGCTGAAGAACTGAAGGAAGATTGCCTTGCTGTGTGCTCTAAGGGCTGACCTGTTCTGCTGTTCAACTGAAGCTGAAGAGAGGAGGGACTTTGCTGTGTGCTGTGACCCTGCCTGCATGACCTACAAAGACTTTGTTGTGTGCTGTGTCTTCTAACTGAATCTCCAAGGGCCTGAGAAGAGCTGGCTTCTGTCCTGACACCCAGGGTTAAAAGGTTCCCAAGCATTGCCAAACTGCTGTAAAAGATCGTGTGGTGCCTTGACCCCAGCGCGTGTTTCTGACTGCTGGCCATGGGAGAAGATCGATGCAATCATCGGCACATAGTCTGGAGTGACCGGAGGATCGTGTCACCTCCCTGTGGCAATAATCACCCTCCACGCACTGCTGGCCTTGTGGGTGGTCTAGTTACGACCTGTGGCCCTGAAAATCCATTGCCGCCGTTCCCCCACCGCTGCCCGGGGCAAGAAACACCCTTCGAAGTTGCCATCCCTGGCCGGAGCTGCAGAGACAGAGAACGAAGCCGCCGCGCTCCCATTGGCCAAAGAGAACGAGCCCCCTCGGTGAACGCCGCGCTGGGATTGGCCCAGTCCCGCCACGTCATCACCAAGGCCGCGCATTTATTGGTTGCCGGCCTTCGCATCATCTGGGGCTCGTCCCGGGAGCCGCACTGCCATTGGCTGACTCCCGGGCATCTGTGGAGGCTCGCCGTGAGGGCCGCGACCGGATTGGTCCACGTCATCGGGACATCCCTGGAAGCCGCCGAGAGCTGTGTGGGAAGAAGAACCTCGGGGGAGCTGCACCCGGGCCATCTGAGTGACCCACTCCCGCCGAGGGAGTAATGAGTGTGCCCAGCGCCCCTGGCCTGCGTCCCCGAAGAACAGTGCTGCTCGATCTCCCCGCCGCTCGCTGGATTGTCGAGAGCGGGCGGGAGAGCAGTCGGGACCGGCCGGGGCTGTTCCTGGAGGCCCGCCCACGCCGAGGCTTCAAGAGTGAGCGCAACGGTGAGGAGAACGGGGTAGCACCCCGCTAGAGTCAGCGAAGAGCTGATTTGAGCCTATAATACAGTGGCATTGTTTTTGGTGCTAATTTAAAGACACTTGAGACTGTTTACATTAAGAACTTCCTAACAATTTAGGCGCAACCATCAAGATTACGTGCAACCTTTGGTGAAAGAGCAATCACCTTGTAACTGTTTATTTTTACAGCTGCAACTAGATAAAGCTATATTTTTATATATACTTACCTGTGTGGTCTCAGTTTGTGGTGGATTTGGGGTCATTGTTCGTGTTAAGTGCAAATATTGAACACATTGCCTTGGGGATAAGCCTGTCTGTGCGTGCCAAGCTACCTAGGGAGTGAGTAGGGGTTATCTACAGTGTGTATTTCTTCACCCTGACTAGAAGCAAGGGTCCCTACGTGGTCAAAGGTACTTACCTCTGCCAACTAGAGACCCCCAGATCTAACAAATACCTAATATTACACCTGTGGTAAGCCTTAGAGGCACACAGGGCAGTGTGCATGGTATTTAAAAAGTAGGACATGCATGCTTAGGTTTTTGTCCCAATGGTGTAATAATCCTAAGGTTGTTTTTCACTGTAGCAAGGATATCTCTCCCATAAACTATCACAAATTTACCTTATAACACCTAATAAGTGATAGCTTCAGTCTGGGGCTTCTTCCACTCATTCAAATTGTATTTTTAAATCCTCTTTGATGGTAAATTTAGATTTTTAATTACTATTCTATATATAAGCCTATACCTCGGATTTTTTAAGCTTAAGCAATTTTTAGCTTAAAGGATTAACACACCATTTATAGATTAATCCTGGTATATTTATTCAAACCTTTTACTTTATATTTCAAATTTTCTTTTCTCAAACATCAATAAATGGAGTTCAAAAACATTGTCACTTTATAGCTGCATTCAAAACCAATTCACATATAAATATAAAACACATCGAGCTCTACAATACATTGTCAAAAAATGACTTGTGCTTAACAAAACCAGTGTCTCAAAAACAAGTTTAAATCAAAATGGTGAATAAACAGTATTCAAATATAAGCCGTATGGACAACAACAACTTCCAGCTTATTGCCCTAATACTAGTTTTCAAATAGGTATCCTACTTTATTCTGAACCAAAAATCATCCTCTATTTATTACATTTTTTGAAAAACCATTCAGTCCTTATTCACAAAGTGGGATTGAACTAGCACTCTTCAACATTTGGAGAATATATGGGGAATATGCAGACGCGTTTCAATTCCTGATATTTCTTAACAGGATTCTCATCAGGGCTTTTGTTCTTATTTGTGCTGTTTTCTGATTCAGAAGGTATCATCTATTCTGTGGGCCATTAGATAGAACAGATCTCTCATGTAATTCCTAGTTAACTCATTACTTTCTTTTGACAGCCCAGTGTTTTGCTCTGTGGGACGTTTCTCAGTAAAACAAGCCTCTGTCCGTCTTTCCTGCTTAAACTTTTCAAGGCTGCAGACGCTCCGTGTCTTTTTTGCATCAATTGAAGCTTGAAGACACCGTTTTTACTTTGCCACGTGGGCCTCTCACAATCGCATTTTCAGGGATTTCTCGACCAGCTTGCTATGACAAATTCATTAGGTTGTGGCATGGGCAAAGCACTACGCTACGTGTCTTCAAGCTTCAATTGATTCAAAAAAGACAGAGCGTCTGCAGCCTTGAAAATTTTAAGCAGGAAAGACGGACAGAATGGTTTTAAAAAAATAAAAAAAAAAAAATCGAGGTTGACTTTTGGTTCAAAATAAAGTAGGATACCTATTTGAAAACTAGTATTAGGGCAAAAAGCTAGAAGTTGTTGTTGTCCATACAGCTTATTTTTGAATACTGGTTATTCACAATTTTGATTGAAACTTGTTTGTGTGACACTGTTTTTTTTAAGCACAAGTCATTTGTTTTGACAATGTATTGTAGAGCACGATTTGTTTCAAATTTATATGTGAATTCGTTTTAAATGCAGCTATGAAGTGAAAATGTTTTTGTACTCCATGTATTTATGTTTGAGAAAAGAAAATTAGAAATATAAAGTAAAAGGTATGAATAAATATAGCAGGATTAATCTATAGAAGAAGTGTTAATCATTTAAGCTAAAAATTGTTTAAGCTTAAAAGATCCGAGGTACAGGCTTATCCCTGGTTGCTTCAGAATTTAACAGCCCTGCCTATCCCTTGTCCCGTGGGCCTAACTCCCTTTAATTTTTGAAACTTTTAGAAAACTGGCATTTTTCTGCATGAACCAAATGTGCTTTTTTGGCAGTGTCCACGGTCACATGACTTTTAATCAGACACCCCAGGATATAGCGGCATAGATTAACAAATTTAGCGGCACAGATATGGATATTTAGCGGCACAAATATGGAAATTTAGCGGCATTTTTGCGGCACTTTATTTTACTTGTAATCATTTATTTTCAGCCTTAAATCATTGTAAACTGACTTAGTAGAGTATTTAACTTTGAATTAGGCTTTATAAACGGTCCAAGGGAGTTTTTGTTGCTATATCCTCCTTTGTGATAAAATTCTGGAGCATAGACTCAGTCAAGCACAATAGCACAGGGAGACCCCGGAGACACCCCAGACCATGGAGACGTCAATTCCTCACCCTCTGTTCCAACAACAATGCTGTTCAAGGAAAGAGTTGAAAGCACTACTGGCCCACTCTGTAAAGTGATGCTAATGCTAGTGGTGCTAACCCTAGAACCACACTCAGAGGTACCCTCATCTACAGGCCTCCAGGAACCCGCACTCAATTCAGCGATGACATCACTGACTTCATCAGCCCACATGCCCTCACCTCCGAGAACTACATTCTATTAGGAGACCTCAACTTCCACCTTGAAAACAAACACGACTGCAACACCAACTCCCTTCTGGACCACCTGGCCAATCTCGGACTCAAACAACTTGTCGACACCCCCACCCATGTAGCCGGGCACACGCTCGACCCTATCTTCACCTCCAGCAAGCACATTTCCTTCGACCTTACCACAGCTCTCCATTGGACGGACCACAGCTGTGTTCACTTCAGCTACAAAACCACCTTGACCCACAACCGCCCACAACCTATTCCTCTGAGAAACTGGAACAAAATCACCTCCGACCAACTCCTCACATCACTCAACCAAAACCCTCCCACCCTTTCATTGGACCCTAACCAAGCGGCCACCAAACTCAAGCAATGGATCACCCACAGCGCTGACGCATTAGCACCCCTGAAAAAGCACCAGATCAATTCAGGCAGCAAAAAGGCTCCCTGGTTCAATGATGACCTTAAAAAATCCAAGAAGCTATGCCGCACCCTAGAGAAAACATGGAGAAAAAACCCAACCACCGACAACATGGCCACCCTCAAGGCAGCCACCCACAAACACCACCAGTTGATTAGATCCACCAAGAAATCAGCATTCAAGGATCGTCTCGACAACAACGCCCATAACAGCAAGGAACCTTTCAACATCGTCAAAGAATTCACCAACCCCGCCGCAGCATCTAACGACATCACTCCCTCCCAAGACCTCTGCGATGTGTTATCCTCCTTCTTCTACAACAAAATTGCTGACATTTACAACAGCTTCGAGAACACTCCCTGCGAACAACCATCCCCACCCCCCTCAGACCCCACATCGCCAACTAACAACCTCAGCGCCTGGAACGGAATCACCACCGAAGACACCATCCGCCTAATGAACTCAATCCACTCTGGCTCGCCAACCGACCCCTGCCCCCACCACATCTTCAACAAAGCTGACTCCGTCATCGCACCCCATCTCCGTGATGTCATCAACTGCTCGTTCAACTCTGCCACCTTCCCAGAAAGCTGTAAACACGCCGAACTCAGCGCCCTCTTGAAGAAACCCACAGCGGACCCCTCTGAACTTAAAAACTACCGACCCATATCCCTCCTCCCCTTCCCCGCCAAAGTCATTGAGAAAGCCGTCAACAGCCAGCTCGCCGCCCTCCTTGAATCCAACAACTCCCTCGATCCCTCTCAGTCTGGATTTCGAGCCAAACACAGCACCGAAACCGCCCTCATTGCAGCGACTGACGACATCCATACTGGACAACGGAGAAACAGTGGCCCTCATTCTACTCGATCTCTCCGCCGCTTTCGACACAGTCTGCCACAGCACCCTTATGCAACGCCTCAGCAACATCGGCATACAAGGAAAAGCCTTGGACTGGATCATCTCATTCCTCGCCGGGAGAACTCAAAGAGTCCGACTTCCCCCATTCAACTCAGAGGCCACTGAAGTCATCTGCGGAGTACCACAAGGATCCTCACTCAGTCCCACCCTCTTCAACGTTTACATGAGTCCACTCGCCTCCATCGCGCATCAACACAACCTTAACATCATCTCTTACGCCGACGACACCCAGTTAATCCTTTCCCTCACCAAAGACCCTAACACCGCCAAAACTAATCTTCACGAAGGCATGAAAGAGGTAGCCAAATGGATGAAACATAGCTGCCTAAAACTCAACTCAGACAAAACAGAGGTGCTCATCCTAGGATCTTCCCCCTCTGCCTGGGACGACTCTTGGTGGCCTTCCGCTCTGAGCACAGCACCCACAGACCACGCACGTAACCTGGGCTTCATCCTAGACTCCTCTCTCTCGATGTCCAGACAAGTCAACACAGTCTCATCCTCCTGCTTCTCCGTACTGCGTATTCTCAAAAAGATCTTCTGCTGGATCCCCCTCGAAACAAGAAAGACTGTCACCCACGCACTGGTCATGAGCCGACTGGATTATGGTAACACACTATACGCCGGAATCTCAGCAAAATTACAGAAAAAACTCCAACGTCTCCAAAACGCATCAGCGAGACTCATATTGGACATCCCTCGCCAAGATCACATCACCGGACACCTAAAAGACCTCCACTGGCTTCCCGTCAACAAGAGAATTACATTCCGTCTTCTTACCCACGCACACAAGGCCCCACTGCAAACTTGGACATGAATGCCTCAACACTCGACCGTCCTTCTACACACCCACCCGCCAACTCAGATCGTCCAATCAAGCCCTCGCCGCAGTCCCGCGCATCTGAAAATCCACCATGGGTGCCAGATCCTTCTCCTTCCTGGCGGCCAAGACCTGGAACTCACTCCCCACTCACCTCCGCCTTACTCAAAACCACATCTCCTTCAGAAAAGAACTTAAAACCTGGCTATTCGACAAAAATGTAACCCCCCTTCCCCAAGCGCCTTGAGACCCCCTGGGTGAGTAGTGCGCTATATAAATTCATGAACTTAACCTTGAACTTGAATGTGTTTGCGTGTGACATAAAACACTCTGGTCACTTTGCAACCACTATGTCTAGTTGCATGTAGTAACTTTTCATATATTTTTTTTTTATTTATTCACCGCTTCTGTCCTGAGGCTCGAACATAAAATGTCAGAGAAAGACATTTCCAACAAAATGTTTATTTCTTTTTTGGATCCATTTCACATGCGAACGAATGAAAGAAAGGAAAGAGAGGCAAGAACCGCTTGCTGAAGTCACTGTTTTCCTTCAGCAGTCTTGGACGAGGGAGCACATGGGGCTGACCCCCTGACCCCTCCCCCTGCTTTCCGTCACCAGGCTGCAGTTGGAACAGAAAATACCAGAGAAAGAAGACTTTTCCAACAAAATTTTCCTTTCCTACTTCGTATCGATTTAATGTGGGAACGGATGAAGGAGAGGAAAGAGAAGGTAAGAACCTCTGGCTGAAGTCATGGTTTCCTTCAGCAAGTTTGGATGACGGGAGAGGAAAGGGAGCTCAATGGCGGGAGGGTGGGTGAAGCCCCCACACCTCCCAGAACATTTAAGTATTTCAGCTTCCAAGAGGAGGATGCTTTGTCATTTCGCAGAAACATTATTCTGCCTATTTAAAAGCCAATGCGTACCGAGCCCTGCGCTCACACTGCCTGGCTTTTTCCGAGACTCGCTAATTCTTCTTCTTCTCCCAAAACGTATTACGGCTGTACGGCACCACCTAGTAATGTGTGCGCGTACAGCCAATAAGATGTCACCATCATTTTTGCAGCCTGCTGGAGACATTTTTAGTGGCCAAAAAGGTCAATATCGTGGTCATCGCGCTCTTCAGCAAATTTCGGGATTATTTTGAGAATCGCGAAATGGCGAAATGCTGTTTAATGTCTCTCCTGTGATGTGCAGTATATTCCTTCAACACCTGGGCATAAAAGAGACCTGCGTTTAGAAGGAGCAGTTCTTCCTTACAGGATGGTTTTGGAGGATTTGTGACCGGCTGATTACACGTAAAAGGACCCTGCCTGCACACATACAAAGGAACCTTACTCAAGGCCTGCCTTTGCTTTTGTCACCCTAGACATTTTGGAGCCTAACCCAGGGGAATGGGAAGAAACAAATAGAACCAGTTTGGGAGTAGGCAAGGGATTGCCTCCACACAAAGGTCGGCACTAGTATAAATGGAGCACTTTCAGAGCCTCTCCTCAGAACACTCCTTGGCCTGTGGATAATTTAGAAGGAATACCCTGCCGTCTGAAGCAGGAAGACTGTGCCTGCTTGGCTCGAAACCAGGGCTCACAGAAGTGACTTTTAGGGTCCATTGGCTTATCTATTTGATCTAAAGGAGCACAGAAAGCTTCCAGAGGCCTCCATGTAACTGCTCAGAAGACCAGCCCCAACTGGACCCGTGGCGCTCTGCTGCTTGCCTCTGTTGGAGTAAGTCCTGATTGCCAAGAGGTGCCCCTCAGGTTTTGGCCCAATGGCTGGCATCATAATTTACTCCTGCTTCAAATCTATAAAATGTGCACTCATGATGAAAGCCCAGGCATTTGGGGCTCTTTGCAATCACAAGCAGGTTGCTTGTGTACAGCAATGGTTGCTGCATATCCTCCCAACAAGAAGTTCCAAAGGTCACCTGCTCTTCATGACAAACAGCCACCTCCTGCATCTCCCGCAGCTGTGAAGCTTTAGCAACAACTGCTCCTTGGGCTGACATTGATCTTGGTGCCCCTGTCAATGCAAAGATCTAGTTCAGACACTTTCTGTGAAAGTGGACATTGAGAAGTTGTACCAGATCCGTGCTCCATCGTAGCATGGTCGACCTGAACTTGTGAGTGACTTTGACCTGGTCCAGTGTGACCAGATGACCAGGAGTGGAGCTTTGTGCTTCTTGTTGCTTTTTTTACCTAACATTTTTAATAGTTATTACTCCAGTTTTACTGTTTGGATTTTTGTCTTTTAAGTGTTATTTTTTTTAAAGTTCACTCTATTTTTCTAAATTTGGGGGGGATTTTTCCTGTGTTGTTTGTTTTCACTTTAGTACTGTTGGAGGGCTGTATAACTACTTTACACATTACCACTACATTAAGCCTAGTTGCTTTTGTGACAAGCTACGAGAGGGTTAAACATAGGTTTATTGAGTGTCTTTTGTGATTCACCCTGACAAGGATTGTGTTTGTGATTTGAGTGGAACTCCAGTCCCTCTTAATTAATAAACCAAACTCTTACACCTCACCTATTCAAGTGGACATCATTGGAGTCTTGTTTCCTGAACCAAAGTCCTTTCCACACCAGCTTTTCAATAGCTGCCTGGTAGAAATGGGATTTCTAGTTGGCTGAGGCTTGCGCCAAAGCCAGGCAGAAACCACTACTCTAGTTAGGGCAAGGGAGTTACACTCCAAAGATAACCACTGCGCACCCCCTTGGCAACGTGACACGAGCAGTAAGGCTGATCCCGGAGGCAATGTGTAAAGCATTTGCGCACGCACCCACCAGCAACAACATCCCAGGCCCCCCTCAAAAGGAACTCCACACAAGGTTATATAAAAAAATAGCCTTTGTATTATCAAAACACATCAGATAGTAATCACACCATATACATTGTGCCAACTGGCACAGGCAATATTTACAAGGGATTATGTACACCTGACAGGGCCACATGGACCACTGTCAGGTTCATCACAAATTGAACTTGGTAAAGGAGAACTAAAACATACAAGTAACAATAGGTCATAGAACGTACGGTCAGTAAACACTGATAATAACTGCACTTGCAACAGTCTGTGCCATGAAATCCTTCATACACAGTATCCCACCAGTCTAACTACATTAGACCCTCACCACCTAAGTAAAACCTTACACTAGGGGCGGAAATCACACAGGGAAGTACAATCTCCCTAACATACCTAAACCGTTGAAACAACCTCCTATGCATACATCATATCTAGAGGCATCAAACACAGGGTGCGCAAAACATACCACACGCAGTACATTTCCTAACACCGAAAGCATTAGCACATAATTCACATCAAGGTCCAGGTTGCGCCACTGCGCCAGAACCTAAACGTTGCAGCTGCCCACTACTTGCTGGGCAGCTGAGGACAAGAACAGGGCGTAAACGCTGCAGCTGGCACTAAGTGCTGTGCAGCTGTGGAAGGCCAAGGTAGGGGCGAAGGAGTGCGACTCACTCCTGAGTCTAAAGACATGTCCCTAGAAAGAAAACCAAAACGGTGCAGCTGCCCACTACTTGCTGGGCAGCTGTGGATCTAAAACTGCGACATGGGCCCTCACTGGCCCTCTGAACAAAGACTGCGCAAAAGGTTGGAGCCCGCTAGGCTCTTGAACAAGAATGTGCAGAATGTGGGAGCCCTCTAGGCTCTAGAACAGTGCTGCCCATTTTGTAGCCCTCTAGGCTTGTAAAACAAATGTGCCCCAGGTGGGAGCCATCTAGGCTCAAGGGATACTTGGGCCTCATGGGAGCCTGCAGGCTCTGAAAATAATCATGTCGCCCTGGGCCACTTGGGCCCTTTTTTTAAATAGGTCCCCCCTTGTGGGAGCGGCCCGCTAGCAGATGGGTCCGCTCTACCTCGGTGCCTCGCTCGGGCACCACACGCACCATCTGCTCCTTCGGGGAGTGGAAGCGGGAATGCCCCCATGTCCCCTGACCCAGTCCTAACTCACCGGGCTGAGTTCGGAGGCGTCTCTCCTTCTCAAGGGCGGCGTCAGTTTCCACAAGGCGGCGGGCAGGCCCCGGCAGTGTGCCTCGCGCCCCCCCCCTACGTAGGACACAGGCGGAGCTTGCGGGGCTCTCTCTCCACTCAAGATCTCTGCCCTCACAGTGCACCACATCTTCACCCGGTCCCCCATCTCGGGATTGGGACTTAGTGTGTGGAGCCTTCATGGCTCCAGGCCAACTCTCCTTCCTGGGCAGCTTCCAATCAGAGCGCAGCGGTGGGCGGGACTTCCCTTTAAAACCAGAAGTCTCGCCCAGCGTCAGGCACTACGGTGCCTGACTTCCTGTTTTCAGCGCGAGGGCCGGGGCGGTGGTTTTTGGGCAGAAAGGAGGGGTGGGCACCCTCGGTACAAAAATAAAACGTGGAAGCAGGGTGGGCACCCGCTAAGGCTCCTATAAACGGGGTGGGAACTCGTAAATAAAAATAATTAAATAGACGGGGTGGGCACCCACAGGGGAGCCATTTCGGGGGGATCCCCACACCAGGGGAATCTTTTCAGGGAAAAGGGCAGCATAGTGCTGCCAAGCTCCAGGGCTCCTTTTCGAGCCAAATCTCAGCGCTCCCAGGGCACCAAAAGGCATCATCACATCCTGGGGCAAAGAAAAGGGAGCAGGAGGCCCCAGCAGTTCTGGGCATCAGGAGGGGCAATGCAGGGCCCAGGGGCCAGCACACAGGGCATTCCATCAAGGAGGCAGCCCCCATGGCGGTCCATCCTAGGCCCCACTAGCAGCAAGCCCCCTCCTGTTAGGATCCAAGCAGGAACTCCAGGTATCCAGGCATCCAGGGGCTGGGCAGGGCCCAGGGAGGCGAGCCTTCCCCAGGGCCCCGGCAGCAGCACGCCCCTGGTAGATTCAAGTCAGGAACAAGAACATTTAACATGAGGTCACAGCCTCTTTTTATACACAGAAAACCTTTGTTGTCAAAGGTGCAGGCAAGGGGCGAACAGACGCAACTGGTTCTTGAGCAATTTATTTTGCTCAGCCCCTCTCCCTATTCACAGGACAGGCCAGGGACATCAGACACCCCACAGGGGGTGGAGCCAACATTGTGGAGGGAAGGCCCAGCCCTATTCAGGTCCCGGGTGCACTCCTCCCTCCCATCAACAAGCAGTACTCCTCATTCACCACCGGGGGGGACCCATCCTGACTCCTGGACCCAGGCACACCAGCCAGCTCCAGCCAATCACAAGCCAGACAGTCAATTCACATTCACTGCACAGACATGCCAACTTCTAGAAGAGGCACTTCCACACTAGACACAAAAATCTGCGCACATCATCGTGCAGCATTTAATCACACGAGTCCGCTCATACCAAACTCGACCCTGCACTCCCCACTCATCAGGAACTACCAGGGACACACATATCCCCCATGCATTCCTATGGGAGGGCGGGCCAATCTCACACACGCACTCAGAGAGCGCACTCACTTTACACTGGGACACAGTGTCAAAGTGCGCAAAGACCAGAAATCACTATAATTATGTAACATTAAAAGGCAAAAAGTTAAGGGGTGAACCTGCCAGAAGGGCCAAGTCCAACACTGCCAGTATTACTTGTATCAAGTAAAAAAGTAATTCCGTTCCAAGGATTTATAAAACACATTGTTATTCTATGTTCCTAGCATTGTCAGTAAGCAAAATCATTAAACGTTGCAGTGCACTAATATAAAGTTGAAGAGTCCGACATTCTGGGTCTTACAGAAAGGTATGTGCTAGACCTGGCATCTTTGGCGTAGTTTCCCCTGTTTTTTTGTCTCTACCCCCTATATTTTTGGCGCTGTGCTGGATTTTCTTTTGCTGGTTAAGATGCTTTGGGCACTTGGCCACTGCTGATCAGTGTCAAAGTGCAAGTGCTCACTGTGTAAATTGTTATTGTAATTGGTTATCCATAATTGGTATATCTGTATCACCCAGAAGTCCCTAGTAAAGTGCACTGAGTGTGCCAGGGCTGGTAATACAAATGCTACTAGTGGGCCTGCAGCACTGATTAAGCCACCCACATGAGTAGCCCTAAAATGATGTCTCAGGCCTGCCACCGGAGCCCATGTTGGTAAACCCTTACCAACAGGCTCCAGGTCTTGATGAATGATGCTGCCCGCTTGATCTTTAGACTTCCTAGGAGGTCTAGAGCCACTCCCCTACTACAAAGCCTACATTGGCTTCCAATTAAAGAGAGAGTGGAATTTAAGAGTTTGTGCACAGCTCATAAGGCAATTTACGGTAAGGCCCCAGCCTATATCAAGGAGCGCCTGCAGCTGTACTGTCCGACGAGATCACTTCGGTCCTCGGACTCGCAGCTGCTGACCTGCTCTCGCTATAGGCTGGCGACGAAGGGAGGGAGAGCTTTTTCAGTACTGGTCCCCCAGTTGTGGAACAGTCTGCCTGGAGGGTTGCGCGAGGAAGGAAACCTCCTAAGATTCCGAAAGAGCTTAAAAACGCTATTGTTTAGGAGAAGCCTGAGCATAGCATAACCGGAATGCTGCTCTTTGCTCTGACTTCGTTATGTTGTTGTCCTGTACCATCTTTTCCTGGCGCTTAGAGGCCTGCAGGTGATTAGGCGCGGTATAAAATTAAAATAACAATAACAATAACATGTGTGCAGTCTGTGAACTGCCATGTCAACCTGGTCAGTGTCCCCACTGACCAGGCCTAACCCTTCCCTTTCTGTAAACATTGGTCACCCCTATGGAAAGCCCAAGTTACCCCCTTGGGCAGGGTGCAGTATATGTGAAAGGTAGAGCATGTACTAGTGCAGGCGACATGCTCTGGTAGTGAATTACAGCCATTTTTGTTTTTCACTATTGTAAAGGCTATCTTGCCCTTAGGCTATCATGGGGAATGCTGGCTACAGCGGTTACCTGCATATCTTCCCATAGAAGTAAGATAGGACATAAACGTATGGTATCCCTGAAATCAGAATTTAATAACATATCTTTTAGGAAATGTGGTTTTTAAATCCTGTGTTTGAGAACCGCACATTTAGAAAGTTGCTGTTCTCTTGTCTGACCTTTCTGTTTGCCTTGGCCTGCTTGTGAATTGCCTGTCTGGTTTGTAAGTGACAGGGGCTGGGGGGCTCCCAGAGGCTGAGTGGGCCATCTCTGGGCTGAATAGCTCCATCTGAATCTAGAGTGGTGGGAGGGGGGAGCACCTGGCCCTGAATAGGGCTGTGCCTGCCTTCCACAATGCTGGCTCCACCTCCTGCTAGGTGGCAGATGACCTTGCCTCTCTCTCTGAAAGGAAAGGAGAGGCCAGGAAAACAAAGTGCTCAAGGAACACACAGAACTGGTTCAGTCCGGGCTCAGAGCCCTCCTGCACAACGGGAACAAAGACTTTTAGGGGTATAAGTACAGGACCTCAGACTACAGAAAATGAGATCATCCTGGAATCAAGAAGGAACCTATGCCAAAGAGAAAGCTGGAAGACTGAAGTAGGAAGACTGTCCTGCTATTGCTATGCTGGACTGACATGCAGTTGCTTTGCTGCCAAGGAAGGGGAAGGACTTTGCTTTATGCTGTGTCCTCTTGCTTGGAGGAATCTCCAAGGGCCTGAAGAAGAGTTGGCTCCCTGTTAAGAAGTCCCAGGAAAAAAAGGACTTCACCCCCAGCTTCCCTGAACTCTGCTGCGAGAGTTCTGTCCTTCCTAGAGTGCTTGGGACAGTTGTGGTGCCTCTGGAAGTTGTACCTGTGTTGGGAAGCTGAAACCAAGATTGTAAAGACCTTCTGCAAGTTGTAACGCATCGCTCGCTTTCGGAGCGCATCCCCGACAGTGCGATGAAATTCCTGCCGCTACGAAGGCCGAGATCGTCGCAGCGCCTGTTGCTGCTGCCATAGTCATCGCATCCTTCATTTGTGGGACGCACCAGTCCGGTGCGGGAAGATTACCATTGCTGCGAGTATCTTCGCAGAGCCTGTCGTCACTAGGTGAGATCGTCGCACTGCTTTCTTGCGGACCGCATCATGTTGCTGCAAGAGTCGTCGCAGAGCCATCGCATTGAGTCGGCCGCGAGAGGAGAAGATCGCCGCTGAGCTGAGCATCATCGATGCACCGGAGATCGTCGCATCGTACCATTTGCGAGCCGCTTCCACCGAAACCTGTGCACCGGAATCCATGCAAGGTATCGCATCCCTCCCCACACAGACCGGAGTCACCGCAACACGCCATCTGTGTCCAGCGGGGTTGTCGCATTGCCTCCCCAGGGTCTCAGGAGTGACGCATTACTTGCTTTTCAACGCTACAGCTTTCACTTGGAACTTTTGTCGTATCTAAAGGTCCTGTTGGCTAAAATGGGACGCAACTGTGGATTATTTTAAAGCAACCTTAAGAACTCTCTTGAAACCATATTCTTAAACTGTGTACGTTGGATTTTTGTTATTTTGGTCTTGTGTAGTTTAGATTAAATACCTTTATTTTTCTAAACTGTTGTGGAGTCAGTTTGTGGTGTTTAGTTTCACTGTGTTACTGTGAGTGTTGGTACAAATACTTTGCACATTGCCTTTGATAAGCCTGACTGCTCGTGCCAAGCTAGCAAGGGGTGAGCACGGCTTATCTAAAGAGTGTATCGTTCTTACCCTGACTAGAAGCAAGGGTCCCTATGTAGACAGTGGTACCTATCTCTGCCAACTAGAGACCCCCAGTTCTAACATTGTTGGTCAGCGGTGGGATCTTGAATTTGTATTTGTACTAGACCCACAGTGACTGGTGTACATCACTAGTGAGTGCAGACCACTACGCCAACGCATACTATGGTTGAGTTTTTGTTGGTTCTATTTTTGAATAACTCTTCAAAGCATCAGGTCTGTGAAAGGAAAGACACCCAGTGGGTAAGCAGAATTGGAGTTTGTCATTGAGGATTTGTATTCCTACAAAGTTACAGAGCAATTCTGCCACATGTCTGAGTGCCCCATAAAGAGCAACTACAGGAAGGATGAGTTGCAGAGAATCTTGAAGGCCTGGTGGGAGGCCCAAGAAGGAAATGATGCAAATGGAAGGGAGGGGTCTCAACCCCATGAACTGCCAGAGGGCAACCCAGGCTCAAGGCCTGGCAGCAACCATTCCAGCAGGGGTCTGACCCCAGAAGAGTTAGACGAGAATCAAAGAGTAAGAGACTATGACTTGGAAGTCATGAGGTTAAAAATTAAGCAATTGGAAATGGAAAAAGATAGAGAAAGAGCGGCGGATAAGAGAAAAAAGGTGGTGGAAGAGAGCAAAAATGCCCGTGCCCTGGAGGAAAAGAATTGCTTTTGGCTCATGAGTTGAGCATGAGGGAACTGGATATCAAGGCCAAGCAGGTGGATTCCAGTTCAAATGGTGGCAGCGCACAGCCAGTGCCAGGGGGTGAAGTATATATTCCCAGGGATTTGGTACAGAATTATAATAGGAGTGAGGATATTTATGCCTGGTTTACTTCTTATGAAATTACATTGAGAATGAATGGTGTGCATGAACAGCATTGGGGGCGGGCCTGTGGAAACATTTTGAGGCTTCTGGGAAGAGTCCTCTAGAGCCCTTAGAGTTAGCAGGTACCATGACCTACCCCAATATGAAGGAGGCCCTATGTCTCCGGTATGGAGGTAATCGAGAGCAGTACAGACTGCAGTTTAGGAACTATAAGAAGAGAGAGTCTGAGACTTGGATGGAGTGTGTGAATTTGTACTCGCGTGCACTGGAAGGTTGGATGAAGGAAATCAAAGCAACTGATTATAAGGGGTTGTTGCATTTAATTAGTTGGAAGCACTTTAGTAATCTTTGTGTTACAGAGCTGCACCAGCATTTTTTAGACTGCAAGCTGACAGACCTCATTGAGCTTGCTAAGGAGGCAGACCACTGGAGCAGTACCAGGGTCCACAGCGGAATTGTGGGTACCACAGCCAAAGGTGGGCAGGGTCCCCAGCAGAAGAGTGGGGGGACAAGGTTAACAAAAAGGAGTTCTCTCAAGGGCCCCAAAATAGTTCCCAGGGAAAGGAGTCCCAACTTCCCAAACCCAAACAGCCATGGCTCCCTAGGGTCAGAAGGGATAACAGAGGCCCCCCTACCTGCTATCACTGCAATGAGGTGGGACATGTTATTAATAGGTGACTTAAGAAACAGCCAGCACCCACTGGTGCTCCAGCCCCAGGGTTAGCAGGAGTAGGATTGGGAGGGGATTTAATTTCCAGTGGGGAGGAGGGGTTAGCAGTCATGACCCATGTCTCTCTAGGAGACCAAGAGATGGTCCAGGATACCTCTCTGCCCCTTAACACTAAGAAATACAGTCAGAAGGTGACCATTAATGGGAGGGAGGGAGAGGCTCTGAGAGACACAGGAGCCAGCTTGACATCCGTGAGGTGTCAGTGGGTGTCTGAAGAGCAGGTCATTCCCAATGTACTCTGCCCAGTAGTTGCAGCGGACAGCTCAGTGCGCCATGCAAAGTGGCGCATGTTCCCTTTGAGTGGAGGGGGGTCTCTGGTCTCTTGGAAGTTGTCGTAAGTGAAGTCTTGCCTGTAGACTGTCTGCTAGGTAATGACCTGGAGAGTTCCCCATGGAAGGATGTGGAACACCAGACTCATCTGGAGATGTTGGGTTTGCCTGCGTGGATCTGCGTGACCATGTGGGCTATGGCAGCCAGTAAGGGTGATTCAGCAGAATTGGAGCCTAAAACAGTGGCCCAGGGACCTGCCAGGAGAGGAGGAGGCAGGGGGCCCGGCAAACCCACCCCAGCTTTTTCAACGGCCCAGGAAGGAGCAGAACCTGAGGGGGATGCCCTGAAGCCTACCGGGGAGCAAGTGGCCGAACTGGGGGACCTACCTGAGCTGACTCATTAGCAGCAAGAAGGTGGCCCCTCCACGGAGGAATTCTGCAAGATGCAGAAAGAGTGTCCTTCCCTCATTGGTGTGTGGCAACAGGCTGCAGACCAGGCAGCAGGTGGAGAGTCCAAGGATCACCTAATTTACTGGGAGGATGAGTTGTTGTACAGTGAGCCTAAGTTCGCTGAGCTCGGTGCAGCCCGTGTGCTGGTGGTACCCAAGTGCTTAAGGAACTTCCTAATGCGTCTGGCTCATGAAGTTCCTCTCTCAGGACATCTGGGGCAAGACAAGACATTCCAAAGGCTTGTCATTCACTTCTTCTGGCCCCAGATGAAGAAGCACGTCGGGACATTTTGTAGATCTTGCCAAACATGTCAGTCAGTGGCAAGAGCGGAGGGAAGTGTCAGGCACCCCTCCAACTCTTTCCTGTGGTGAACACCCCTTTCGAGCAGGTGGGCATCGACATTGTGGGGCCACTGGACCCCAAGACAACCTTTGGCAACAGGTTTATCCTGGTCTTGGTGGATCAAGCCACCCAGTACCCATAAGCTGTCTCTCTTAGGACAATCACAGCCCCCGTGGTGGGCCCTGCATTGATGGGGATCTTTTCCCGTGTGGGGTTCCCCCGAGAGGTGGTCTCCGACCGGGATACCAACTTCATCTCTAGGTACATGAAGTCTCCGTGGGAGGAGTGTGGGGTAACTTATAAGTTCACCACTCCTTACCACCCTCAAGGAAATGGGTTGGTTGAAAGGTTCAACCGCACCCTGAAAGGTATGATTATGGGCCTAGCGGAGCCCATGAGATGGAAGTGGGACGTCTTTCTACCATGCCTGTTTGCCTACAGGGAGGTGCCTCAGAAATCCTTAGGGTTCAGTCCCTTTGAACTCCTGTATGGCCACGCTGTTATAGGACCGCTCATACTGGTGAAGGAGGGGTGGGAGAAATCCTGTGGGAAAACCCCATAGGATGTGTTCAGCTATGTGCTGGCCTTGTGCAACCAGACACAACGCTTCAGGAAGCTCGCGAAGGAGAACCTTGAAGCTAGCCAGGAAGAAATTAAAAGAGGGTACGACCAGAATACCACTCTAGTCGAATTTCAACCTAGGCATAAAGTGTGGGTGATGTCGCCAGTGGAGCCTTGTGCACTCCAAGACAAGTGGACTGGGCCATATGAGGTGGTGGAGCGCAGGAGCAAAGTAACCTATCTGGTTAACTTGAAGACTCCCAGGGAGCCCTGAGAGTCTTGAATGTGAACCGCCTCAAACTACACTTTGAGAGGTCTGAAGTGACAAAGCTCCTGGCTACAGATGCAGGAATGGAAGAGGAAAGGGACCTTCTTAATGACCTCCTGGCAGCCAAGGAGCAGGACAGGCCAGTACATGGTGTGGTCTTCTCGCCCACCCTGACCCCAGAGCAGCAGGGGGACTGTCACCAGTGCTGGGTCAGTTTGCCTCCCTGTTCTCCCTAACCCCAGGTATCACCAATTGGTACGTCCATGATATGGACACTGGAGATAGTTTACCTGTGAAACAGAGGTTTTACAGGGTAGCTGACAAGGTCAGGGCGAGCATCAAGGAAGAGGTTTCCAAGATGTTGGCGCTAGGGGTAATTGAGCCCTCCAGAAGCCCCTGGGCTAGCCCAGTGGCCTTAGTGCCAAAAGCTGCTGCGCCCGGTGCCACTCCAGAACTCTGGTTTTGTGTGGACTACCGTGGGATCAATTCGGTCACCAAGGCTGACACACCATCCCCAGAGCTAATGAGCTCGGGGATCGGTACCTCAGTACGTTTGATTTACTTCTGGGTACTGGCAGATTGCCTTAACTGAGGGGGTCAAAGAGAGGTCTGCGTTCTCCACGCCAGAGGGGCACTTCCAGTGCGGACTCATGCCTTTTGGCTTGAAGAATGCCCCTGCCACATTCCAGAGACTGGTCAACCAGGTACTGACCGTGCTGGAGGAATTCAGCGCTGCATACCTGGATAACATTGCTGTGTTCAGCTCCACGAGGGAGGAACACTTGCAACACCTCTGAAGTGTTGAAGGCTCTGCAAAGGGCAGGCCTCACTATCAAGGCCAGCAAGTGCCAGATAGGGCAGGGATCTGTGATGTTTTAGGGACAACAGGTGGAGGGCGGCCAGGTGGCACCCCTACAGGCAAAGATTGATACCATTCTGGAGCCCCCAAGACTCAGACAGAGGTGAGAGCCTTTTTAGGTCTCACCGGGTATTACAGACGATTTCTCAAGGGGTATGGCACCATTGTTGCCCCTTGACAGAGCTGACTTCAAGGAAGCAGCCCAAGAGAGTGAATTGGACCGAAGCCTGTCAAACTGCTTTTGATGCCCTGAAAACTGCCATGTGTACAGCACCGGTGCTCAAGGCACCTGATTTCCCCAGTGAGTTTGTAGTGCAGACAGACACTTCAGAGCATGGTGTGAGAGCAGTACTCTCACAGATCAACGACGAGGGCGGGGACCAACCTTTAGCTTTCATTAGTAGGAGGATACTACCCAGGGAACAGAGGTGGAGTGCAATTGAAAGGGAAGCATTTGCTATGGTCTGGGCTCTGAAGAAGCTGAGGCCTTACTTGTTTGGAACTCACTTCCGGGTTCAGACAGACCACAGGCCCCTCAGATGGTTAATGCAGATGAGGGGTGAGAACCCAAAACTGTTGAGGTGGTCCATCTCCCTACAGGGAATGGACTTAATGGTGGAACACCGCCCTGGTACAGAGCTCGCCAACGCTGATGGTCTGTCCAGATTCTTCCGCCTTAGTGAAGAGAACTCCCAAGAGGATGGGCAGTTCTACCAAAACTTTCAGCTGGAGGGGACACGTGTTTGACCTGGCAACTTTGGTGTGGTTTACCCTGTCTTTTTGCCTCTACCTCTTGTATTTTTTACACTGTGCTGGATTTCGTTTTTGCTGGTTTAGATGCTTTGGGTACTTGGCCACTGCTGATCAGTGTCAAAGTTCAAGTGCAAATTGTTATTGTAAATCGTTATACATAATTGGTATATATGTATCACCCAAAAGTCCCTAGTAAAGTGCACTGAGTCTGCCAGGGCTGGTAATATAAATGCTACTAGTGGGCCTGCAGCACTGATTGTGCCACTGTGTGTGCCACCTACATGAGCAGCCCTAAACTGGTGTCTCAAGCCTGCCACCATAGCGCCTGTGTGCAGTCTGTAAACTGCCATGTCAACCTGTTCAGAGTCCCCACTGACCAGGCCTAACCCTTCCCTTTCTGTACACATTGGTCACCCCTATGGAAGGCCCAAGGTACCCCCTTGGGCAGGGTGCAGTATATGTGAAAGGTAGAGCATGTACTAGTGCAGGTGACATGCTCTTGTAGTGAATTACAGCCATTTTCGTTTTTCACTATTGTATGGCTATCTTACTCATAGGCTATCATGAGGAATGCTGGCTACAGTGGTTACCTGCATATCTTCCGGTAGGAGAAAGATAGGACATAAAAGTCTGGTATTCCTGAACTCAGAATTTAAAAGCACATCTTTTAGGAAAGGTGGTTTTTAAATCCTGTTTTTGAGAACAGCACTTTTAGAAAGTTGCTGTTCTCTTGTCTGACCTTTCTGTGTGACTTGGCCTGTTTGTGAATTGACTGTCTGGTTTGTGAAAGACAGGGGCTGGGTGGCTCCCAGAGGCTGAGTGGGCCATCCCTGGGCTGAATAGCTCCATCAGCATCTACAGTGGTGGGAGAGGGTAGCACCTGGGCCTGAATAGGGCTGTGCCTGCCTTCCACAATGCTGGCTCCACCTCCTCCTAGGCGGCTGACGACCCTGCCCCTCTCTCTGAAAGGAAAGGAGAGGCCAGGAAAACAAAGTGCTCATGGAAAACCCAGAACTGGCTCAGACCAGGCTCAGAGCCCTCCTGCACAAAGGGAACAAAGACTTTTAGGGGTATAAATACAGGACCCCAGACTACAGAAAATTAGATCATCCTGGAATCAAGAAGGAACCTCTGCCAAGGAGAAAGACTGAAGACTGAAGAAGGAAGACTGTCCTGCTGTTGGTTTGCTAGATTGATCTGCAGTTGCTTTGCTGCCTAGGAGTGGGGAAGGACTTTGCTTTGTGCTGTGTCCCCTTGCTTGAAGGAATCTCCAAGGGCCTGAAGAAGAGCTGGCTCCCTGTAAAGAAGTCCCAGGAACAAAATGATTATACCCCCGGCTTCCCTGAACTCTGCTGAGAGAGTTCTGTCCTTCCTAGAGTGCTTGGGCCAGTTGTGGTGCCTCTGGAAGTTGTACCTCTGTTGGGAAGCTGGAAACCAAGATTTTAAAGACTTTCTGCAAGTTTTAACGCATCGCTCGCTTGCGGAGCGCATCCCCGTCAGTGCCAGGAAATTCCCGCCACCACGAAGGCCGAGATCGTCGCAGTGCCTGTTGCAGCTGCCAGAGTTGTCGCATCCTTCGTTTGCGGGGCGCACCAGTCCGGTGCGGGAAGATTACTACCGCTGCGCGTATCGTCGCAGAGCCTGTCATCACTAGGTGAGATTGTCGCACTGCATGCTTGCAAACCTCTTCACGTCACTGTAAGAGGCGTCGCAGAGCCATCACATCGAGGGCCCGTGAGAGAAGATCGCCGCTGAGCTGCGCATCGTCACTGCATCGGAGATCGTCGCCGCCCCAAAGATCGTCACATCGTACCTTTTGCGAGCCGCTTCCACCGAAACTTGTGCACCGGAATCAATGCAAGGTATCGCATCCCTCCCCATACAGACCGGAGTCCCCGCAGCACGCCCGCTGTGTCCAGCGGGGTTGTCGCATCGCCTCCCCAGGATCTCAGGAGTGACGCATTGCTTCCTTTTCAACGCTACAGCTTTCACTTGGAACTTTTGTCGCATCTAAAGGTACTGTTGGCTAAAATGTGACACAACTGTGGATTATTTCAAAGCAACCTTAAGAACTCTCTCGAAACCATATTCTTGAACTGTGTATGTTGGATTTTTGTCATTTTGGTCTTGTGTAGTTTAGATTAAATACCTTTATTTTTCTAAACTGTTGTGGAGTCAGTTTGTGGTGTTTAGTTTCACTGTGTTACTGTGAGTGTTGGTACAAATACTTTGCACATTGCCTTTGACAAACCTGACTGCTCGTGCCAAGCTACCAAGGGGGTGAGCAGGGGTTATCTAAAGAGTGTATCCTTCTTACCCTTACTTGAAGCAAGGGTCCCTATTTGGACAGTAGTACCTACCTCTGCCAACTAGAGACCCCCAGTTCTAACAGTATGCATTTATGTATGTTCATAAAGTAAACAGATAGCAGTTGAATAGGAGTTGAGTATGTTTAGAAGAAATACATTGCAATTCCACCTGTGAGGCTGAAGGTCAATGCACAGAACTATTAAAACGCCCCTTTTTGTGTCCAGATGCCTGTGCATGATGCACAAATGATTAGAGGTTGAGATGTAGAATTTGAGATCCAATATTACCCTGACTGCAGCACTCTTCAACAATTTAAGAAGGTGGATAACATGGCAGAAAAGTATTGGCAAAATGAGTGTTGAAAGAAATGTATCTGTTAGACATCCCTTACTACGTGTGTTGCAGAGATGGGCTGGCAGAGCACATTCAGGCTCAACACCAAGAGCCCATGAGTAGGATAGCACCACTTGGCAGGCTAGGGATCACAGATTGCAGGGTCAAGATGCTTGGGTCCAGGTTTTTGGAGCCTTCTGTCCCTGAGGCTATAGTAAGGGTCCAACTAACTAGCCCTTCGAGTCAATCGGAGGTCCTGGGTTCAACAGAGGCAAGACAGGCAGAAGTCCTTCAGAGCAGCAGTTCAGCAGAGTGGCAGGCCTTTCTGCAGCACAGCAGTTCTTCTTCTTTGAAGAGTATCCACAGGTCCAGTAGCATACTGAACAGTTGGTGTCTGAGGTCCAATACTTATATCGAGTACCCACTTTGAAGCGGATGCAGCTTCTAGAGGTTTCTATTTGAAATGCACAGATTTCCTGACTACCTTGCTCCAGAATATTTACATGGCGTATGCAGCTCTTTGTGTGGAGGCAGGACACAGCCTATTCAAGTGTGCTCAGCTCCGCCCACTCATCCTGCCAATGATGGTGCATCCAGGCTTACCTAAACTCTATTTTGTGTGGCAGTCTAGAAGGAATTCACATAGCCCAACATGGAGGTTGATAGCTCTGAAGTGAGCTCTGTTGAAGGAGAATCCACCAATACACCATTGGATTTTCGGGGGGAAATACAGCTAGCACACATGGTGACGCGACAGAGAGGAAGAGGCAGGTCCCATGCGCGGGGAAGGGAACAACGACCACCGAAGAAACCCCCAACAAACCAAAAACCAGAAGGGGTGGAAAAAGAAGCCAAACCAAAAAGAGGCAAAGGAAAGCAAAAGTAGCAATAAGGAAAAATCATAAATTTATCAAGCAAATAATTGACATATATACAGCTAAGACTTTTAAATAGAGGTCTCTCTTATTGTCCTACGAAAACTATGAATGTACCAAATGCACGCATTGATCTATACAAATTTTGCAGCAAAGTAAAACTGAAAAAATACTTTGCTGAAAAGGACTCTAGAAAATCAGATGTCCCCAAGATGAATAAAGTAATATCCACTGTCGCACAAAAAGACTTACCAGCCATGATAACTCTCGCATCAATAAAAGAGAGCCCCTCAACAAGTCAGGAAGACAACACAATATCTCCACAAATGGAAATCGAGTTCTGTGACACTCTGGGGATACCTACGAATTTCGGAGCCAACAGCGGTTTAAAAAGAAACTCTAGATTCTGTCCGCAACTTCCACCGGGCAACAAGGTGGATTTGTTTCAGGAACTAATGGTTGAAGAAATCACGAGGATCGCAGATAAATCAGCCGGGGCGGTGAAGAAAAAACGAAATCTCTCACCAGAAGAGTATAAAGCCATGTCCGAATTAAAAAAACGATGCAACAATAATTATCAATTCATCTGATAAAAATGGCAATCTCATTGTACAGGACGTACCCAGTTACATCGAGGAAGCAAATAGGCAACTGAAGAACCAAGAACATTATGAGAAACTGGCAAAAAGCCCAATGGAAGAATGGACTAGGGAATATCACTCTATGTTGTTGTGCTGGAAAGAAAGAGGCCTACTTGACTTCGATGAATATTGCTATCTAAAAACTGAAAACCCAATTGTTGCTACAATATACTTTTTACCAAAGGTGCACAAATCCCTCAAATGCCCCCCAGGAAGACCAATCGTGAGTTCGATAGGATCAATTTTGGAATCTACATCAAGATTTATAGATGTTTTCCTAATGAACTACGTGACAACCTTACCATCTTTTCTGAGGGACACAATGGATTTCTTACAAAAGATCTCTGAAAGTGAATAGAAACCAACATACTTAATGGCAACCATAGATGCTGCCTCTCTTTACACCTCAAGTCGCCATGAAGATGGTGTAAAGGTCGTGAAGAATGCACTAGAAGCACGCTCCGTCAACCTGCTGGAACACACAGCAATGCTACTAGATATGCTTCACTACTGCCTGACACATAATGCTTTCCTGTTTCCGGGGAAAATGTATCTCCAAAAGCAAGGGACCGCAATCGGGACATAATTTGCGCCCACTTATGCAAACCTCCTGATGGGGGCATGGGAAAGCGAGGTAGTGAAGAAAGACAAAGAAAACTTAGAGGGGTCCAGAATAAAACTTTGGTGTCGTTTCATAGATTACCTGTTCATCGTATGGGAAGGAAATGAGAACTCACTAAAAACATTCATTGGATCCCTAGAAGATAATGATTATAATCTACACGTCACCTCAACAATCAGTTCTTGGAACTTGATTTTCCTAGATGTGGAAATATTTGTGAAGGATAACAAACTGTGCTCCAAGATCCACAGGAAACCAACTGCATGCAACAGCATCCTCCACACGAATAGTGGACATCCTGTAAGATTGAAATGGAGCATTCCATATGGCCAAATGTTGCGAGCTAATAGAAACTGCTCTGAACAGGAAGATTTGGCGGAGGAAATAAACAAAATGAGCCTTCGGTTCCTTGAAATGGGATATCCTGAAGATGTAATATCCTCCGCGAAAACCAGAATGTACATGAAAAATAGAACTGATCTACTGGTTCCAAGAAACAAAAGGCCAGAAAACATCATGGATCCGGAACTCAAACATACCTAGATGTGTCACTTTGTAAATATGACTCAACAAGGTGCATTTTTTACAGCACAGGTGCGTCACAAAAAGTGATGCACCGGTGGAGTAAAAGTGACGCATGGCCTCATAAATGAGGCCTTCAGTCTTCTACTTCTGCGTCATATTTAATTTAAGACGCATTATGTCACAAGTACTTACAGATACGTCAGTATTTCTGACGTATCTGTAAGCGCAAAAGTGATGCATTGCTGGAGTGTGTCACAAAAGTGACACACCTCCAGCAATGCATCCTTTCACATGGGGCCAGGCCCATGTTAAAGGACCTGCGTCAGTGTTACGCCTGCTGTGAGGCAGGTGCAAAAATGAGGCCTTCAGTCTTCTACTCTTATTTTTTCTTTCACTTTCTCTGTTTCTTCACTGCCTTACTTACCTGGTCTCACACTTACTTGTCTTTATCCAGTCTGTATCTCCACTCTTTCCAAAACATCACTGCTCTTTTCTTACCCTTCCACACCCCAGTTCCTTTACTACATTTTCTTCGCATATCCACATTCCCCATGTTCACTCTCCTTCTCCTCACTCTCCTTCCCCACACTCACCTTCTTTCAGTCCCCCTACTTCACTTCCCTTCCCTTCTCCTCTCGTCCCTTTCTGTGCTTTCTCACTCATTTTCCTCTCCTTTATCAATGCACTCCAATCCACTTACTCTTTTTCATTTTTTTAAGAACACAGCTCTTTGATGAGAATTGGAGGTAGTTCTGAAAAGAAATTTTGTTTTCTTCTTTTTTTAGAACAAAAACAAAAACAGGGAATGGGAAACTGCTCAACAGGAGCAAAAAACAAAAAACAAATTTAGGGCTGGGAACGGCAGCGATGGTTCTCCAATGCTCGAACCATGAACAGAACACTTTGTTCCCCATAGCAAAGTAGCTGATCACAGTCTCTGCATTTAATAACACCTTTATTAAAAGCAGGCTGAATGTTAGGAATCAGCTCTTGCGATTGCCCCCTCACTGAAGTAGTTGCTCCTCCGGTTGAAGTAGAGGCCCCATCACTGGGAACCTCTTGTGCCAGAGCCCTGACACTCTCCCGGACAAAGTTCTGGGGGTGCCTCCTCTCGACATGGCGAATCATAGTGGAGTTTCAAAAAGAATATTTCTTGGTGGGGTCACCCCGTGACAGGACAGTGTGACAAATCCTGCACTCCACCTTTGGAGCATTTAATTTTTTCTGGTCATTTGGAATGGAAAAAAACTTCCATATGAAGTGTTCTTTTATTTTCGGCTGAGGAACCTCTTCATCAAGAAATCCCTCTGAGTCATCTTCACTGCTGGATGGTCTGGCAGCCAAGGTAATCCAAGATATTAATCCAACAAAGATCCGACAGCAAAAAGACAGGTCTTGCAGTCACAAAAGTGAAAGAAGAAGTGAAGGAAATGGGTGGGGATTTCATTCTTTGTAAAAAAAACTGTTAGCAACAAATGAAAAGAGTTATTTTAAGTTCACATGACTTGACGCGCTTACACTGCGCGCAGCGAAGCGCTCCCGGGGGCGCTTACGCGGCGCGAACATAGGCGCTTCTGGGGGCGCTTACGCAGCGCGAACGTAGGCGCTTCCAGGGGCGCTTACGTGGCGCGCCTAAGTGACGTTTCGATAGGAAAAATATTTTCATTTCGTAAATCAAAAATACTGCTTTTATAAGTATGGTACTAAATGTCTTCCATTATTATTTACTTTTCATACATCTTTTTTTTTACGAACGCAGAAATAGCGCTGTCGGTGCGCTCTCGGGAGAGCTTACCGGTGTGCGCACCCTGAGTGCACCGGGAAAAAATGTTAAAAATATATACATATATAATTAATTGTTGTAAAAAACAGCTAACAAAAAAAAATAATCGTAGGTTACAAAGTCGATATACAAATGAATTAGCTTTTAAAAAAACTATGATATTCACTGAAAAAACCATAGGTTTCACAAACGTTATAGTTAGGAATTAGCTTTTAAAAAACCTTTGAAATTCACTGAAAAAACCATAGGTTTCACACTCGTTTTAGCTAGGAATTAGCATTTAAAAAAACCTTTGAAATTCACTGAAAAAACCATAGGTTTCACACCAGTTATAGTAAGCTGAACAGTTTACTCCTACAAAACCATTGAAATTTCCACAATATAGTTAAATGGACTCACTATAACTCACGCGCCCGCAATCCACTGCTGATGATTTCACATATTACATCATTCATGACATGGTCAGTGACATCACTGATGACATCACTGATGACATCTCAAATGACATCACTGATGACATCATCCATGTGATAATACGATGCACCTCCTCACACTCTAATCTAACCTTTGATACACCCAGTGTTAAATACAAACTACTATTCCTGAAATTATTGGCACACCAATACCAGTAACTACATACGCACTCACTGATTCCTAGGTCTACACACACATCCACTCATTCACCCATACAATCACTCATACATACAGACACTCATCAATACAACACTATCATATCCACTAATACACCTATACAGACACTTACATGCTGACACTGATCCACAAAGTTACTCAAACACCTAGTCAGTTATGCAAAGAATCAATCACACTCCCATTTCCTCAACTACAAACTTATACACACTAAACCTTACTTATTTAAACATATACTAACACATACCTACTCTCTTTCACAATCACTAATACAAGTAAACATTGATCCATACAGTCACTTACGCAATCACAGGCTCTAATGTTTAGTCATTTATATATGCCAACTCTCAAATGCACTGTTTTTTATATATGTACTTACATGGACATGTAGCACTGATATATCCATTCACTCAGCAACACACCCATGCACACAGTCAACCGCTCATACAGCTGTTCCTATATGCACTCTTGAACCCATATACCTAGTGAATAAACTGGTCACACATCTATGCACAGAGTCCCACACCTCACAGCCACCCACACACATACTCACCCTCACATTCAAATACTTAGACAACCAATCAATAACCCATATAGCCACTCACATAGCTACTGATCAACACATGCAGCAGCTTACACAACAACAGACATACTGATGCACACATTCAGACAGTTTAGTCACTAACCAATGCATTCAGTAAGACACATTTAATCACTCACTCATACAGCCAGTCACACACCTACTAAATCCTTCATCCAGGCACTCATACATACACTCATTCTTCAATATGTTAGACACATTTTAACTTTACAGGAACACACATTCACTGGACGATATCATCAGTGATGTCATCAGTGATGTCACTGACCAGGTCATGAATGATGTAATATGTGACATCATCAGCAGTGGATTGTGGGCGTGCGAGTTATAGTGAGTCCAACCAAATATAACGTGGAAATTTCAATGGTTTTGTATGAGTAAACCGTTCAGCTAACTAGAACTGGTGTGAAACCTATGTTTTTTTTCAGTGAATATATATATATATATATATATATATATATATATATATATATATATATATATATATATATTGGATTTGGGGCTCTCTAGTTGGCACAGGTAGGTACTTGTGACAAATAGGACCCTTGCCTCTAGTCAGGATAAGGGGGTACACTCCTAAAATAACCCCTGCTCACCCCCTTGGTAGCTTGGCACGAGCAGACAGGCTTATCTCAGAGGCAGTGTGTAAAGCATTTGTGAACACATTCAGTAATCAAGTGACAACACTACAGATGGACACAACACCAGTTTTACATCAAAAATAAATATCTTTTATATCGACTTATAACAAGACCACAAACAACAAAAACCCAC
The DNA here is from genome assembly GCF_964263255.1 of Lissotriton vulgaris. Classification (NCBI taxonomy): domain Eukaryota; kingdom Metazoa; phylum Chordata; class Amphibia; order Caudata; family Salamandridae; genus Lissotriton; species Lissotriton vulgaris. The sequence continues at coordinate 268,942,306 of NC_141695.1, forward strand.
AATACTGTACTTAAAATGGTAGACTTAGCTTTGTTCTCTTTATATCTTAAAATGCGGCACTTTGAGTCAATGTACCTTAAGGTGCGAGAGGCAGGGCAACGAAAGTGTTGCAGGAAAGGTGATGCAGTAGTCCTTTACATGCAAGGATGGTGATGCATTGAAGATCTGGTACAAAGAAATAAAGATGGCGCTTTTTCCTTGATGCAACACACTGCCCGGTGATGCGGCGGCGTCTGCTTTGATGTCATTCCTCTTCTCTGGCGATGCGAGATGCTTCACACGATGCGAGCCATGACAGGCCCTGCGACACTCTTCCCAGTGATGCAGCAGCGTGTGCTGCGACGTCGATCCTCTCTCCTGGCGATGCGAGTTGCTTCCACAACGATGAGAGCCGCAACAGGCCCTGCAACACTTTTCCCATCGCTGCGACATTGCTTGTCGTGGAAGTGCAACACAACTTAAGGTACATTGACGGAGAGTGTTGCATCTAAGAACTGAACTGAACTAAGCTTAAATCTACCATCTTAAAGTGATCATAGTGTGTATTTTTGTCGTTTATGGTCTTGTGGTAACTCTATATAAAGTCTACTTATTTTTTATATAAAACTTGCGTGGTGTCCATTTGTAGTTTTGTCACTGGGTTACTGTATGTGGTCACAACTAATTAATTTACTAAAGCCTCTGAAGTAAGGCTTGACTGCTCGCGCCAACCAACCTAGAGGGTGAGCAGGGGTTATTTTAGGAGTGTAACCCCTTGTCCTGACTAGAGGAGAGGGTCCTTATTTGTCACCAGTACTTACCTATGCCAACTAGAGACCCCCAAATCTAACAGGAACCTTATTAACAAACAAAACACATTTCAGAATGATTTAAACCCTGGCAAAATACCTACAGCACTGGCAAATGGTGGGTTTGAAAACACTTTGATACACTTTCATAAAAATGAATTAGTTCCATGAAGGCAGCAGTAGAAAATCTACCTTAGGAGTCCTGTGTGGTTTTCTGACCTCTGCATATGCTCCGTCTGGATCTGGGTCCCTAAAATAAGAAGGTACTGTCATTTTGAGAGTCAATGAAGGAAATACAGGGTAAGCAACAAAATATACATAATATAATGCAATACATCCGAGACATATGGCACCTGGTACAATCAATAGAAGGTTACTCATAAGCATGTACATTTTCTAAGGACTAAGATTGTATAACTATAGTGTAAGGTAGACTGTCAAACCTTGGTGGTACAAGAGGAGTAAGTGTACAGTGTGAGGTGAGGGCATAGCACTGGTTCCAGGAGCCTGAGGGCTGAATCTGGGTATGTTTGCAAAGATTGCCAAATATCTTTTGGCCGTAACTGCAGGACCTGTTGCTCAGCGTATGTTTCTGCCATCTCTTTGAAATAAAATTGCCCCTCAAGGAATCATTTGATTCAATATAATTATTCAAAACAATGTCACCTTCGTGATCATCAATTAACTAGTGGTGCCCCCCAGGCCCTGGACCCTTGATGTGGCATCAATTGAGATCCATGCAAAAACAACAGTTGATGGACAGAATGCAGAACATTGTCATACATTCACCCCAGTACAGAGATCTGGGCCTAAATCCATCGTTTTTTTGCACTCCACACCACCCCAGTTCGGACTTGGCCATATGCAAATCAGCCTTGACCCTGTGTCTCATGGGAACAGTCCAGCCCGAACTGCCATGCCATGTCTTTCCTGGACCGGAATCAAGCATCCTAGGACCGGTTTCTGGCTATCAGCCGTCTTCAGCCAGGATAGCTTGACTCCAGTGGTGTGGAGAGCATGGGACTCACGTCTGAGCATACCAATCCCGCTCGGGGTGACAAATGCAAAAACAACAGTTGATGGACAGAATGCAGAACAATGTCATACATTCACCCCAGTACAGAGATCTGGGCCGAAATCCATTGTTTTTTTGCACTCCACACCACCCCAGTTCAGACATGGCCATATGCAAATCAGCCTTGACCCTGTGCCTAATGGGAACAGTCCAGCCCGAACTGCCAAGCCATGTCTTTCCTGGACCGGAATTAATTGAGATCCTCCTAAAAGAAAAGAAAAGGAAAATCCTGAAGTTGTGGGTGCTTCATGACTGCGAACAGGCCGTTTGTGTCAATATATTGCCGCTTGAGCCAACCGCAGCATGAATGCCCAGTGAACCAGACTCTTCAGGCTGCAGCATCATCCACAAATGACTGACATTGCAAGATCCGCACTTCACACTACAGCATTGAGTGCCTGCAGAGACCACCAAAGGGAAGCTCCAGCAATGAACATCCATGACACCACACATGATCTTTGTTCTAAAGTGACGACCATCCGCGACTCTCTCCCTGTCCCTGCTCCTCGCAGCCACCTCCACCGTCAACTGGACTTTGGAAGATACCGCACATTGTCCCCAGCACAGCAAACACAAATAGCCAAACTAGTGAGTCAATTCCACATTCTGCTTCCAGGAAGACTTAGGCAGTATTAATGTCAGGCTGAATCTGGTGTACCAGGGAGAATAGGGTCCCGAAGATGTTAAAGGTCACCCTACATGTTATAGATGTTGAAATATTTGGTAATACCAGTCCATTTAGGAGTGTTCTGTCTGTTGGTAATGATACAGGCCAAAACGTTGTTGTCTACATTAATGAGATACAGTAGATGTAGGATTTATCTCATTACTGTCCTGGCTTCAGTAGGTTAGATGTTATGACCTCTCTTGATCTCATTGGTAAGACACTTAGTTTGAAGGCCTGTTTATATAGGCCAGCCTACCATGATGCTAATAGTAATTTATATGCTTTAAAGAATACTGATGCAAGTGTAGTCAAGTCCAGAGCTTTATCTCCCAGAATGCTGTATTGGTTTCTTCGACAGAAATCGGTACTAGTAGGAAGTTGTGCATTTCTCCTTCTATTCAGTCCAGGGCTATGTCTTCCAGGTATTGTTCTATGTCAGTTATCCTAGTAGTACCTGCTCAGTTGTAGAGGTAAGTATAGTGTGATTGGAATATGTGAAATATGTTTTTAATTCTGACGATTTCCCCTGAGTCGGCCATCAGTGTGTGGACCGTGATGGTGGTGAGAATGTCAGCCACGCCAGAGTTTTGGTGAAGCTCTTGTACCTAGATATAAGCAGCATTTCTTCTGCCTCTGCAGTCACTCTGATTTGACCGGGTTTGCCTTTATATGACAACCCTGGTAGTCTCATTTATTATCATCTTACCTTCTCTTTTGAGAGATATACCCTCCAGCTGGGCCAGGTAGCTACAATTGTCCTGAGGAAGACCCTTCAAATTCTATCTTTTAGGATCTTTGGGGCACATGCATCAACCTATTTAGGAAGTGCAAATGGTGCGAATCGGTAAATTCGGCCGTTTGCGCTTCCTAAATACGTTTTTGGGATGCATGAAACAATTGCATTTAAGGAATCGCATTTGTGCGATTCCTTAAATGCAATGCATCAATTTTTTTAAAAATGCGAATTTTGAAATAGGAAGTGCAAATTAACACAAGGTTGACCCTCGTGTTAATTTGCGAAATTCTTTAAAAAAGCACAAAAATGCATTTTGGAAAGTGTCATGTTACAGACACGCATGTCCTTAGGACATGTGTGTGTGTGTGAAACATGCACTTTAAAATACATTTCAGGGGTGCAGGGGGGGTCTTTTGGACCCCCCTCTGCACCCTTGCAATGCATCAACAAATTGCGAATTCCAAAAAATAGAAATGCAAAACGACATTGATTCCTATGGGCCTGTAGGCCCATAGGAATCAATGTAATGCCATTCCTTAATTGCGATTCGCAATTAAGGAATCGCAAATTCCAAAAATTAAGAATTCCTATAAAATTTTAGGATTTCTTGATGCATAGGATTTTGCAATTCCTAAATTGCGATTCCTTAATTTTCGCAATTTAGGAAATGCAAATTCCTACAATGATGCATGTGCCCATAAACATTTATTATATCAGCCAAATGTTCAATAACTGGAAGGACTTTCAATACTATGTCACTACATGTTTTGTAATTCTAGTAGACTCAATTTATGTCCTGCTGGTACATTTCTCTTTTTTAATTCGGTGTGTTGTGCATAACATATATTTATTTCCAATACCTGACTTGATCACATTTGCACTGCGCTGTCTCAAGTAGCACCTTAATATTTGCTGGAATTGTCATATGAGGAGTTTTTAATAGGATTAATCCAATCATGAAATCTGAATTTTGCTTGTGTTGCTTTTCCAGTCAATTTTCTGTTAGGGGGAATTATGTATCCTCAAAACACAAATTTACAAAAAAGGAGATCATTTTTAACGAGCCAATAGTCTTCGATCCCCAACTACCACTGAAACAACAAAAGAGGGGACTACCGGTCAACGAACATAGAGGCAAAAGAGATTGGATTGAAAATAGTGGGACTCAGAGCAATACAAATTTAGCCTCACTGTGTTGAGATGAATCCCATCAGCCCACCACAATGGCGGAGCATCGCCATCTGAGAATAATCATAGTTATATGAATTAGTACAGCCCACACCTCTCCAGGGGGAACCACGCTGTACTCAATTCACAACCAGTGATCGATCCGACCACAATGAAAATCTCCGTCAGTGGTGCTGATGATTTGCAGTGCAAAAGAAAGTAAATGTGAATAAATTAAAAGTGACTACGAGGACACAAAAATAAAGTCAATAGAAGCTATCCTAGTATCAAGATTCAAAACACGAGCTAATAGTTTGAAAAAATAACTATCTATAGCAATAGGACATAGGTCGACATGTTATAGCCTTATAGGTGGCACTGACCTGGCTTTCGTCAGGACCAAGAAGTGTTAACGCTACTGCAAAAATACTACAAAATTACGTGAAAAAAATCATTAGAATAATAGGGAACGATTCAAATTGTTGTTACACTACACCGTACCAGAACCTATTTTTCCCAGATGCACATTAATTTTCGTTTTCACTGGAGGTGTAATTTCTTTCCTAAAACGACAAATGTTAAGGAAATTAGTATGATGCTCTGGTACACACTAATAATACCAATCTCTGTCTCTTTTCAAATACTGTCTTGGATAAATTTACAACAGTAGTTAGCCCAGTCTGTGGCTAAAAGTGATACATTTCTAAAAACTATGTATATATTAATTAATTAATAGGTACTCACCCAGCTTTATGTGGGAGTACGCCTCACCTCACCTGGCAACTGCTCGGTAGATGAGGCCCCGCTCTGTATATGGGCACAAAAGAGCACACAGGGATGAAAACCTCACGTGCCCCTTTCCCATTTTCCATACATGAAAAAACCTTGATGTTGACACAAATAAAAAACAACCATAAGCCCACATCGAAGGCCCCAAATTGAATGAAAAGGACTCAGTTTAATACAAGGAGGACCCTTTATAGACCCCCATCAGGAGAACCTCTTTACTATGTCATAACATGCTCATATATAATATCAACAAGCACTGCCACTTGTTTCAAGAAACACTATAGCGCTATATCCTAAGTGGCTCTTGAGAAAGGCAGGGTCAATAGTATACCTAAAGGCCAGCGGCGAGTCAAACCAAAATACACAGACAAACATGGAGGCCCTCAAAAACTCACCTGTCCATCGGTACCCCTGGCAAGAACCAAGCCGAAGGGGTGGTAACCAGGCGGCAGGTAGAGTCTCCTTAAAGAAGTCTGTTGATTGGATGATAGGAAACACGTGAGCCCTTCGTCAATAGGCTCGAGTGAACAGAACGCGCGTCTGCGCATGCGCGAGAAAGTGAATACTATCCCTTGTCAGCGACAGCGCACATGAACCGATCCCAGACGCTATGCGTGCCAGATGGAAAATATAGTGAATGAATGAAATGAAATTTGATTTGTAGAGCGCATGGCTGCCCGAAAGCGTCCCAGCGCTTGCTTAGGGAACCCGTCCTGGTATTCCCCTGCGAGATAACCCATTACTGGGCATCCCCAAGGTGAAAGCCAGGCATCCCGCTGCGAGGGGCCGTTGTGGAGATTAAGCAATAGTTACAGAGTGGGACTCCATGATTGGAATAGGCACCGAGGCGAGAATTGTCAGGTCCGAGGAAATTTGAGCCCAAGACCCGCCGACGTGGGGAATTGAACCCTGGTCCGGGCCAGACCTCTGCATCAGGGTCTGCCGCTCCAACCACTTGAGCCACACTTCTCCAGTATTTCAGATACCGTGGTCTACAAAACAAGGAGAGCAGTATCATAGCAAAACAGCAATATCAAGAAAAAGAGTTTCACCTTAGTTGATATCGCGCATGCATGAGAAATGTCAATACACCCATACAGCCCATGTGACTATTGTTAATTGATGATTCGGTGCATCTGTCAGTGGTTCGTGAATAGTTAGAAAATAACCTACTGATCAATGCGCATGCGCATAGGATATCAAATTACCCACCATTCATTAGCGCATGCTCGGAAAGTATCCATACGACTACAGGTCTGATAGGTAGTGTCGAGCATTCTGATCAATGAAACTGGCAACAATCCATGATAGCTGCAGAATATCAATCCATTGTCCAATCGCCACCCAAGAGTTATCTTCCTGGGGTGAGTACTATCCGCGCCACTGTTGGAATGTAATTGTACATGCTTATAAATTAATAAGGAACTACAAAACCCATGATCAATTGTAGCCTATCAATGCACCACACAATTGCCTGTAGAGTGACAAAAGTCTCCCAGGATCAACAAGAAGTTTACCGTGATGAGAGAAGTGGGGTATAAGGATATATAATATTATATAAGGGGCCTGGATAGTCAAAAAGAGGAGGCGCACTAGGGACAATAGAGCTTACTGTGTTCATGAATGCGCTTGTTTGGGTGTAATGATACCGAAGCCCAAAAATTGGTGATCCTAACAGAGGTTGTTGAACACCTTATCAATGCAAGAGCCCAATCACAAAATTCATGTACACAGATAGTGCAGCTATGATCCCAAAGGGCAGCAAACAACTCAGTCAACCAAGGGATCTCATCATTGAGACCCTGGCTATCACACTTTAATCTGTAAATCCATTTCTGTTCCTTCAGGAAAAGAAATCTCGAAATGTCACTGATATGTGACGGAACAAAGGGTCGCTCCAGTACTACCCACTGTATGTCTTCTGCCTTAAGTTTGAGGGTAAGAAAATGATTTGTAAGACGTGTCGATTGCTTGTTGCATCTAATCATGCTCATATGTTCGCTGATCCTCAGCTTGATCTTCCGTGTGGTGTAACCAATATATCTAAGCGAACATGGACAAGTAATCATATAAATGACTTTGTCAGAATTACAATTAGCATGTGTCTTCAGAATCCACGGGTTCCCAGTACCAATGTCCACATATTCTTTTTTCTGAGTTTGTGGACAGGCATTACGGGAACCACAGGGATAATGGCCATGGACCGCAGGGAGATTCCAGAGTGTATTAGAGGCCTCATTAATCCTAATCATGGGCCTCGTGTGCACCAGACTATCTCGCAAACTATGGCCCTTCTTAAAGGAAAATGACGGAGTAGGGATATTGTCAGTAGCCACATTCAAGATCCTCCAATGTCTTCTAACTATTCACGAACCACTGACAATTGCACTGAATCATCAATTAACAATAGTCACTTGGGCTGTAAGTGTGTATTGACATTTCTCATGCATGCGCGATATCAACTCATGTAAAACTCTTTTTCTTGATATTGCCGTTTCGCTACGATACTGCTCTCCTTGTTTTGTAGTACATGGTTTCTGACATACTACATTTCCCATCTGGCACGCATAGCGTCTGGGATCAGGGCATGTCCACTGTCGCTGACGAGGGATAGCATTCACTTTCTCGCGCAAACGCAGACGTGCGTTTTGTTCACTTGAGCCTATTGACGAAGGGGTCACGTGTTTTCTATCATCCAATCAACAGACTTATTTAAGGAGACTCTACCTACCGCCTGGTTACCTCCCCTTCGGCTCGAATCCTGCTAGGGGTACCGACAAACAGGTGAGGTATTGAAGGCCTCCTTGTTTGTCTATGTATTTTGGTTTGACTCGCCGCTGGCCTTTATGTATACTATTGACCCTTCCTTTTTTTCAGAAGCCACTTAAGACATAGCGTTACAGTGTTTCTTGAAACAAGTGGCAGTGCTTGTTGATATTATATATGAGCATGTTATGACATAGAAAAGAGGTTCTCTTGACGGGGGTCTATGAAGGGTTCTCCTTGTATTAAACTGAATCCTTTTCATTCAACTTGGGGCCTTCGATGTGGGCTTATGGTCGGTTTTTATTTGCGTCAACATCAAGGTTATTTCATGTATGGAAAATGGGAAAGGGGCACATGAGGTTTTCATCCCTGTGTGCTCTTTTGTACCCATATACAGAGTAGGGCCTCATCTACCGAGCAGTTGCTGGGTGAGGTGATGCGTACTCCCACATACAGCTGGGTGAGTACCTATAATTAATTAATATATACATCGTTTTTAGAAATGTATCACTTTTAGCCACAGACTGGGCTAACTACTGTTGTAAATTTATCCAAGACAGTATTTGAAAAGAGACAGAGAATGGTATGATTAGTGTGTACCAGAGCATCATACTAATTTCCTTAACAGGTGTCATTTTAGGAAAGAAATTGCACCTCCAGTGAAAACGAAAATGAATGTGCATCTGTGAAAAATAGGTTCTGGTATGGTGTAGTGTAACAACAATTTCAATGGTTCCTAATTATTCTTATGATTTTTTTCACGTAATTTTGTAGTTCATTTGCAGTAGCGTTAACACTTCTTGGTCCTGACGAAAGCCAGGTCAGTGCCACCTATAAGGCTGAAACATGTCGACCTATGTCCTATTGATATAGGTAGGTATTTTTTTAAACTATCAGCTCGTGTTTTTAATCTTGACACTAGGATAGCTTCTATCAAATTCATTTTTGATTCCTAGTAGTCATGTTTTTTTCACATTTACTTTCTCTTGCACTGCAAATCATCAGCACCACTGACTGAGATTTTTAATTTGGTTGGATCGATCACTGGTTGTGAATTGAGTACAGCGAAGTTCCCCCTGGAGAGGTGTGGGCTGAACTAATTCATATAATTATGCTTATTCCCAGATGACGATGCTCAGCCATTGTGGTGGGCTGATAGGATTCATCTCAACACAGTGAGGCTGAATATGTATTGCTCTGAGTCCCACTATTTTCAATCCAATCTCTTTTGTCTCTATGTTTGTTGACCGGTAGACCCCTCTTTGGTTGTTTCAGAATTATTTATCCTACCTACTTAAAATGCAAGTCAATATATATATATATATATATATATATATATATATATATATATATATATATATATATATAGATATCTATATCTATATCTATATCTATATATATATATCGCGCCACTCCACTCGCACAAGCAGTCGCCTGCGCCTTTCTCCTTTGAAAAGAACGTGGAGCACAGACCCAAATAAGTGCTCAGAATCTCCTTTATTTGGCTGTGCAGATGTCGGCCATTACGCGTTTCGGTACAACGTACCTTGATCACATGACACGAAATATATTTAATATTTATAATATATTACGCTCAAGGTTTCCTTTAGATCCTCAGGAAAGAAGTCGCAGCACTCAAGAGGGTACGGGTATCCACATTTTATTGTATGCAGAAGCTACACAGACGCATTTCGGCGTGCTGCCTTCGTCAGTGTGTAAAGCGCTTAGTGTCAGGTATGCTTAATACAGTTTTTCTCAACATCTCATCATAGCATGGACACAAACATAGGACAGTAACCCCTCAAGGACTCTATGTGCGCCATCTTGTAATGGTGTACAAACACAGTTTTGTATCAGTGCAAAAAAGTTACACAACACTTGTTATACCTACAAATAGGTAGCTGCCCCGCGTCAGAGGGTATAATTTCATAATGTGTTACATTGACGTTGTTATTAAGCCGTGGATTGGCCTATGTCCTATGTAGAAATATGGCCCATGTCTATAATACTCTCTCAGTTGACACAGACAAAATACGATAAGATCACAAAATCAATAAGCAATAAAAAGTTCGATTTAGTACAATTAATGGCTGCAGTGGAATACGCCATCCAATCTAAATTTAAAGCTTTCAAGGGAACTTAAAAAAGCTTCAAGAAAAACTAAATTGAGCTTCCATAAGCAGCTCAGCTAATGGCATCTAGCAGAATTACAGTAATTTGCTCTCTATCAAATCAATCCATGCAATATCATACGATTCATCTCATGAACTCTCAAGATTATAAAATGCAGATATGTAGATCTCTACCTTCATATATTTTCTTATACATATATTATCAGGAATATACGTATTTCTTGATAGACAAAATACACAACCATGATTCGACATGTTCAACAAATATATATATATATATATATATATATATATATATATATATATATACATATATATATACAGGTTTGCAGAGTGTAATATGCTATTTATTAGCCCTGTTGAGAGGAGTGGCCATGAGTCATTAATCTCCTTACTGTCCCTCATGAATAGTAATAAATATAATGTTACACTTTGCACATCTGCATATATGCTTTATACCGTTGTATTAAAACATTTATTTAACAAAAAACCTGAACAGAAGGTTTTCGATTTGTGCAGCAAGTTAAAATCATACTATAGATATTATGGCAATGTGGAAATTGGTTTCCCTGTGTAAAGTAATTATTACATGCAATCTGAGGAGGAAAAACTGTGTTTTTCACTTGTCACTTTTTCTCTACTTTGGTAATAACAGTGCACTGTAGTAAAACTTAAAAACCATTGGCTGGGCAAACACCATAACGTTTTTTTTTTTCTTTCAAAAAACCTTTATTTAAAAAGAATTGCACAGCACAATTACAAGATTCCACCATTGCAATAAATGAAGCACAGCATGATAATGCAATACAGTGAAGACAATCATAAACTTAAGTCACATTGAGGACATTGTTAGGAGACAATAACCTGCAAGCACAGAGGGAGTGAAATATACATCAGAACAGAGTGCTGTCAATAGGGAAGAAAGGCATGGGGTCTAGAGGGGGGGTCGGGAGCAGCGGGGAGACTGCTCATGGACCTACACCGGCGTCCGCCACGGGCAGAGCTTGCGGGAGAGGTCGCAGGGCGCTGTGAGACTTGACTTGAGAGGTAGGTTACAAGCGGATCAGAAATATCAATTGGACGAGACCTGGCTGGCTGGAGGTCCCAAAACACAGTCAGCAGAGCTTGGCAGCGAGAAGCGTCCTCTAGCCAGACTGCAACCTTGGGCGCAGGCCTGCAGCCCCAGCACAAGGAGACCCTGCACCTTGCGAGGCCACACTACGGATCTCCTCTGGACTGACCACAGCTGCGTTCACTTCACCTACAACAAGCCGAAACCCAGCATCCACCTCCAACCAACTCTACAAAGAAACTGGAACAAAATCACCACAGAGCAGATCTCCACATCACTCCTTCAAACCTCCCCAGCCCCCTCTTCTAACGCCAACGAAGCCGCCTCCAACCTCACCCTTTGGTTATCCAACACCGCCGACACCTTAGCACCACTGAAAAAACGTCAACACAAACTTGGCATCAAGAAGGCCTCATGGTTCAACGACGACCTCAAGAAATCCAAGAAACTGTGCCGCTCCCTTGAAAAGGCCTGGAAAAAAGACCCATCCACCAGCAACAAGGACGCCTTCAAAAGCGCCATCCGTACTCACCACCAACTGATCCGAAAAGCCAAGAAAACAGCATTCAAAGATCGACTTGACAACAACGCCCACAACAGCAAGGAACTTTTCAACATCGTCAAGGAATTTTCCAACCCCTCGGCCAACTCCAACGACATCACCCCCTCTCAAACCCTCTGCGATTCCCTAGCCTCTTTTTTCCACAACAAGATTGCTGACATCCACAACAGCTTTGACAACCAACCCGGAAGCCAACCCACCCTACCATCAGCTGACCACCTTCCCCCCGTTAACACCCTTAACGCCTGGAACCCAATCTCCACTGAGGACACCATCCGCCTGATTAATTCCATCCACTCTGGATCCCCCACAGACCCATGCCCCCACCACATCTTCAACAAAGCAGACTCCGTCATAGCTCCGCACCTCCGAGACGTCATCAACTGCTCCTTCAACTCCGCTACCTTCCCAGAAGATTGGAAACACGCTGAACTCACCGCCCTTCTGAAAAAACCAACAGCAGACCCCACCGAACTCAAAAACTACCGCCCCATCTCGCTTCTTCCATTCCCGGCCAAAGTCATCGATAAAGCTGTAAACAACCAGCTCGCCGCCTTCCTCGAAGCCAACAAATCACTCGACCCCTCACAATCTGGCTTCCGAGCCAAACACAGCACTGAGACCGCCCTCATCGCAGCAACAGACGACATTCGAACTCTACTGGACAATGGAGACACAGTCGCCCTCATCCTCCTCGACCTCTCTGCAGCCTTCGACACAGTTTGCCACAGCACCCTTTTACAACGCCTCAGAAACATCGGAATCCAAGGAAAGGCACTGGAATGGATCACCTCGTTCCTCACCGGAAGAACCCAGAGAGTCCGCCTCCCACCATTCAAGTCCGAGGCCTCTGAAATCATCTGCGGCGTACCACAAGGATCCTCACTCAGTCCCACCCTCTTCAACGTTTACATGAGCCCCCTCGCGGCCATCGCCCGCCAACACAACCTCAACATCATCTCTTACGCGGATGACACTCAACTGATCCTATCTCTCACCAAGGACCCCAGCACCGCTAAAACTAACCTACACGAAGGAATGAAAGAAGTCGCCGAATGGATGAAACAAAGCCGTCTGAAACTGAACTCAGACAAAACAGAAGTCCTCATCTTAGGTAAATCCCCCTCTGCATGGGACGACTCCTGGTGGCCGGAAGCCCTCGGAAATGCACCCATCCCGACAGACCACGCACGGAACCTTGGCGTCATCCTGGATTCTTCACTCTCAATGAACAGACAAGTCAGCGCCGTATCCTCTTCCTGCTTTAACATTCTTCGCATGCTCAGAAAAACATTTCGCTGGATCCCCTCCGAAACAAGGAAAACAGTCACCCACGCTCTGGTCACGAGCCGACTGGACTACGGAAACACCCTCTACGCAGGTACCACCGCTAAACTCCAGAAGAAACTACAACGAATCCAAAACGCCTCAGCCAGGCTCATATTAGACATCCCACGCAACGAACACATCTCTGGTCACCTTAAAGACCTCCACTGGCTACCCGTCAATAAGAGGATCACTTTCCGACTGCTTACCCACGCACACAAATCACTCTACGACATCGGACCAGATTGCCTCAACTCTCGACTATCCTTCTACACCCCCTCCCGCCAACTTCGCTCTTCCAGCCAAGCCTTCGCCACTGTACCTCGCATCAACAAGACCACCATGGGAGGCAGATCCTTCTCATACCTGGCTGCCAAAACATGGAACTCACTCCCCGCTTACCTTCGCCTCACCCAGAATCACCTAGCGTTCAGAAAGCAGCTTAAAACGTGGATATTTGACAAATAATCCACCTCCCCTTCCTAAGCGCCTTGAAACCCTCTGGGTATGTAGTGCGCTATATAAATGTTATGACTTGACTTGACTTGACTTGACAAATAAGTATAAGAACTTTGGAAGCACCACCATTTTGGCGATAGTGATGTGCCCAGTCAGAGAAAGTGGCAGCCGGTTCCAGAGAGGAATCTTAGACTCAAACCAGTCGACAGTATGAGCAAAGTTAACTTTCCAAAGTTCATCAACATCCCTGCTCAACCAAATGCAAAATATCGAGTGGGCTCCGAGGCCCACACACAGGGATAGTCAGGAACAAAGGGTGTTGTGGCATCCGTAGGAGGAAATAGTACTGACTTGCCCCCGTTGACCTGGATACCGGAATAGCCTCCGAAGCGAATCACCTCACGGACCAGCAGGCTGAGCTTCTCCTGAGGATGGCAGACATAAAGAGTGATGTCATCCACATACATGGAAACTAGTAAAAGCGGGAGCCGAAAAACCAATGCCACTCTGGGTATGGAGCGGCGAGGGGTTCCATGGTGATAGCAATTAGCATGGGGGACAGCGGACAGCTCTGCAGAGTACCACACACGATGGGAATGGGCTCAAAGACCTGTCCATTAATGCTGAGACAGGCAGTAGGTAGAGTATAAAAAAGATGCATTTTGCATAAGAAAACTTGTCTAAAGCCCAACCGGGGGAGGAGATAGAACTAGAAGGGCCACTCCAAGGTGTCGAAGGTGGCGTCGAGAAAGGGCGGCCACTGCCGGGAGCGAGGGATTGTTTGATTGATAACGGAAAAAATGGTCCAGAGGTTGTGAGAGGTTGCATGACCGGGAATGAAGTCAGACTGATCTGGGCATGCGGCAAGCGGCATGAGGGAAGCGAGCAATTTGGTGCAAAATGTATTACCTGTATTGATGAGGGATAGAGGACAGTATGAGTCTCACTGTTCGGGTGGTTTGTCCGGTTTAAGGAGCAGAGTCAACACTGCCTCACGCAGCGATGGGGGGAACAAACCTGTTTCGAAAGATTCATTATACATGGAGGCTAAATGGGGAACCAAGAGCAAAAGCATTATTGAAGGAAGCCAGCAGGCCGTCCGAGCCGGGGGCCTTGTCACCAGGCATGCTGTTGATTGCTGGTAGGATCTCCTCTTTAGAGAAGGGCTCGTCAAGGGCTCAGCATCGTGATAGCTGAGCCAAAGAAGCTGAAGGGTGTCAAAATATTGGTCAAATACTTCATAGCGGTGGCACCGATCCGCTGTTTAGAGTTGTGCGTAGAAAGTGGTGCAGCGCGCTTTAATTTCCTCAGGGAAGGTGGTATGATCGGGCCATGCGGTGATGTAGGATGCGCCCGTGGCTGCCACAGGATGGTGGCAAGGGTTTTTCCAGGACGATCACCCTCGCCAAAGCGGCGTGCCCCCTGCAGCGAAATGCCAGCTGCTGCCAGCCTCCTCGGCTAAGTCAGTAAGTTTCCCCCTCACCTCGGCAAGAGTGTCAGGGCAAGGGTCAGGGCGTGGGAGGCATCAATTTCTTTAATTTCCCCCTCTAGTCTATAAAGAGTGCCGCAGATGGAGTGAAGAACACCAGATTGCTTGGAAACACATTTCCTGCGCATAACAGTTTGAAACCCCTCCCAAAGCGTAGACTGGGAGTCCACGGAACCCACATTGAACTCAAAATAGTTTACGGTTGCGGTTTGTATTTCGTCACTGAAGACCGAATCACGCAACGCATTAGGGGGAAGCCGCCAGGAAAAGGCACAGCGGGGATAATGTGGGAGGATAATGTGGGAGGCGAATGGGGGCATGATCTGAGAGACTGAGCGCCATATGATCAACAGAGGTGAGCCATACCAAGGCATCCGGAGTAGTGATCCACAAGTCGAGACGGGACCAGCAGCCATGAGTACCAGAGACACATGTGCCCTGCTGTAAAGCAGGGTGGGCATGATGCCTCACGTTGTACAGGGAGTTGTCTCAGAGAATAGAGCTGAGGAGTGAAGCAGGGAGCGGGTGAGAAGCATGAGTGCCAGACCGGCCTGAGCAGCGAGTAGTGTTATGTTAAAATCTCCCCCCCCCAGAGGAACGCTACAGAGCCGAATGGTGAGATGTGGTGCCAGACTTGCGCGAAAAAGTCAGGGTCATCGCAGTTTGGGCCATAAAAAGCAGCAAGCGTCAAAGGTTTAGCCTGTAGGGTGCCATGGAGGATAACAAAACGCCCCCTAGAATCAGTGTGCACTTAAGAGGACTGCCATGGGAGCCCTTTACGTAACAAAATGGAGACCCCGGGAATAGTTGGAATAGAAGGAAGAACCAATTTCACCCCAGTATCTGATATGGTGTCTGGAGGAGGTGGCCGGTAACAAGTGGGTCTCTTGTAAAAAAACAAATGTCCACCTTGTGCCGAATGAGGTGGGCGTAGATTAGTCGTGCGTTACGGTGGTTATTCAGCCCACAGACATTCCATGTCTAAAGTGTAGTGTAGTGTCAGTCATGGCGCTTCGTCACAGGGTGGAGAAGCGACGAAGGTGTGGGAAAGAGCAGAGTCCGTGTGTAAATGCACAGTGCAATGGACAACAAGGAAAAGCACAAGTGCAGTAGCAATGGAATCACAATGGAATCGTGCAATCGAAAATACAACAAATGCCTCATAAGGAGGCAACAAAACAAACAATACAATCCACCCAGCTGGGAAATGAACCATAGGGGGGAGAACATGACATGGAGAGGCTCGATAAGCGAGCCGGTGCTGACAAGAACAGCGTTGTCTCGTTGGGAGGTGGCAAAGCACAGGCCTCCTCCACCCAACCCCCAAACCCACCCCCCAAGCAGAAATCCCTGAAGATCACCCCCAACCCCGCTCCCACACATACCCCTGATCAGGCTACGGTACCAGCCCTACCTACCCCAGGGACCCACAACTAGGAAGGGAAGAGTGTGTCCAAGATGGGAATTATTCTGATGGGGGGCATGGCAATGCTCAGCGTACACCCCTGCAAGAAAGACAGAGTGGTCAAGCCATAGAAAGTGGCAGACACCGAGGAGTCAGGGTAGAATGACAGGGAGTTACCCTGGTGGCGGATTTCCCCCTTCTCTCTGGCCACCCACAGGATGGCATCACAGTCCCGGAAGTTCAACATTTTTGCTATGATGGGGCAGGCCGGCAAGACAGGGCCCGGGTGAGGGCCAAGAGAGAGGTGGATCTGCTCTACAATATAGAATGGAGAGAGGATGTCACCAAAGAGCTCACGGACTAGCTGTTCTACATAGTCCTCCATGAGGGAGATATTGATGGATTCAGGCACTCCTGTGATGCAGAGTTTGCTCCTGCGGGAGGAGGCCTCCAAATCCTCGTTCTTGTTCCGGATGAGATCCAGTATTTTGTACATCTGCAGCAGTTTTTGTCGGTCCCGGATGGCGGCATCCTCCGTATCTGAAACCCTGGTCTCTACATGGAGGAGGTGGGCATCGTGTGAATCGACTCGCCCTTCACTGTGTCCAGGCGAGCCAACAGCTGATCCAACTGACCCGCAATGTTGGTGACAGTGGACTTGACGTCCAGCATAATGGCTTTTAAGTTGTCCTCACGAGTTGAAGCCATGTTGAAAGGAGCCGGGGGGTCCCCTCCACCGGCACCCGTGCCTTCATGATGCGTCTGGCAACGTTGAACAAAAGCGATTTTAGGCTGCTTGGGGTCGGTCCTCCCCATGTCTGGAGGAACAGTCTAGCAGCAATATGGAGGCAGCTGAGATAGGAGGTGAATGTTGCACTCAATAGGGGTGGAGCAGCTCTGGAAAGAGCGGAGGAGCAGGACCAGCAGGCACTGGAAACAATTAGCAAAGGCAGTGAGCAACTAGGCTGGTTGTGGCGCATTGCATAGGCCCCTGGCAACAAACCCAACTCCGGGGGTGGGGGTCAAAACAGGTGAGGAAAGGGCCCACCAGCACTGGGGGTAACAGTGAAAACTGACCAATGACATGGGGGCTGGACCGAATGGTGGCAGAGTGATTTGCAGGCCGCCTGTGAGTCAGAAGGTGTAGCGATGTTGTTCAAGCCACTGACGCCGTCAGGAGATTGAAGGGCCAGAGTAAGCAAAGACGCAATAGATGTGGGAGGAAGGCCTCCGCAATGCAGCACTGGGCGGGGGGCCGGGAGGAGGCAGGTCTCAAGCCAGAGAGCAGGGCCCAGCAGTGGGCGGAGGGCCAGTGCCAACCGGAAATGTCAAAGGACAGGAGCGGAGCAAGGGTTAAGCAGCCAGGAGCTCACAAGTGCAGGTTTCAGCCGGTCCGGTCCAAGCGGGGGGGAGGGGCAGGTGGTGAATGAGGCCAGCGAGCCCCCAGTCGGGCCGCAGTGCTCCCACACAGCAACGGCGCTTACCGGCTGAAGTTCAGGAGTGACGGTGGTTGAAGGCTGGAGTCAGATCCAGTAGCCTGGAGGAAGCCCGCAGTCAGCTCCGGGATGGTCGGGACAGCCGCGCCAGCTGTGTGCCTCGGGATACACGCAGCAGTGGATCACAGCACAACAGTGTCGCAGGAAGACAGGAGTGTGACCAAACTGAGTCCCAGGAGCAGTTGAGCCGACTCAGAGTGCAGCCATTTCGCAGCTGGTCAAGCCATGCCCCCGGGCAAACACCATAACTTTCACATCAATCATGCAGCACTCATGACCTCATATATGACATCACTCACATGTTGAATGTCATCATTGATTGAGGAATGCAGCATTTATGACTTCTTTTACAACCTTTACCATTTACTGAAGAACTCGTTGAAGCAAGTGACAGGTGAAAGTAAGAGACAGTGCGCCAGTGTGTGGAAGAGTGTGAGGGAGTGTGTGAGAGAGTGTATGCCTGGCAATGTGAGAACGGGTAAGTAAAGAATGAGTGATGGTGAGTTGCAGAGTGAGTAAAAGTAAAGTTGACAGTGAGATGTTGAGTGTGTGAAATAAGGCAGTGAGTGAGAAAGAGTAAGTGAATGAGTGCAAACGGCAGAGTGAGGGAGAGCCAGTGAGTGAATGTGAAAAATGGTGTGAGGGAGAATGTAATAGTACAGCATCAAACAGTGGACAATTGAGAAAGTGAGAGAAAGCATGCCTGGGAGTGAGTGAGAGCAATAAAAAACAAGTCTGTGACTGCAATGAATGCATAATGAATACTAATGGAGGAGTGAGTGGACAATAATGATTGGGCAGGTATGAAATTGAGAAAGTGAGTGAGTACTGGACACTGAAAGAAAATGAAAGAGGTGCAAGGCTAGGCGAGAGGGGTTAAATCAAATGTGTAAATCAAGGAAATAAGCGAGAGGCTGAATGAGAAAGACGGAGTAAAGAGTAACAGAATGAGTAAGTTTAAGAAAATCAGAGTGGGTCAATAACTGGAAACCTGTGTAAGAAAAAATTAGAGAGTGAGTGAGAAGGAGGCAAAGGATGAGTGTAGTAGCAAGAGACGGTGTGAGTCGAAGACACTGAAAATTAAAAACATGTTAGGGAAAATGAGGCACTGAATAAGAGGGGCTGACACTCTTCCATGCACCGTTCTATCTAGGATAATCATCTAAAGTGAGTGACTATTTGCTTAACTGCTTGCCCCTTTAACATTTTTGTCTCTAGGATGTGTCAAACCTCTGGATGAATCTTACTATCCGTCTTCCATAAACTATGGTCGCCCCTTACTTTCTGTAAGCTGAAGTTTGACTGATTTTTGAATTCTAATCCCATATACAGCTTTTGAGGCAGGGTGTACTAACCAATTATTGAGTTTTCATCTATTTTGCAGCACAGTGTTGCAATATGGATTTAAGATGTGGATTTACTTGTGTAAATGTACCAGTAATCATTAGAAGAAAAAAGTAGATTATGTGTATGAATGTCAGTTATGTGATCTGAAACTCATCTAATTGCTTGATAATTAATGTAAAGTAGATTGCACTGTGTATTAATGACAGATATATTTTATGTGAGAGGGAAGGATGAGACTTGATATTCAGAAACAACTATGGAATCAGCAATACAGATGGGACAGCCTGTTTGTCGGTAGGTCAATTAATAACAACATTCCAAATTTTCTGCAGAGGCTGTGGATAAGAGAACAAAGATGGGTGTATTGTCTCCATTCACACAAAAGTGGGCTGAATGATGAAACCCACTGCCTTCAGGTTGGATAATATTTATCACTATGGAACTAATCATTCGATTTAGTTAAGGTGTGTGAACAGTCCTCCATTATCACCATTAATGTACACTATGTATGGCCCATACATATTGCTATAAGCCTTTGCTTCCTGTATGTTTTTAAAAAAGAACTTTATATTACAAAATTGCTATAAAACTGTATGTGTGATATTTGGCATTCATCTACCATTTTTGCAAACCATTGTTTCTTTATCGATAAAGAGGCATGACACGAGAAAGGATGATGAACTCTTTATCAGCTGTATCCCTCAACATGAGCTAGCCACACACTACACCTTGTCTATCTTTTTCCTTCCGTCGCAGCCTTTGGTACCAGGGCCTTTTATCCATTTTTACTTATTCTTCAGGCTTTCAGCTGAGGCCGGGATGAGACAGCCAGCTTCAGGCAGAGTGAGGGTACTAGAGCCCCAACTCTACACCTCCCCCATTCAAACACAGCCCACCAATATTGTGAGTCAGATGTTTTAATATGTCTGCTAGGTCTGGACACCACTCTGCCAGATCAATTGGTCATCAGAGGGAGCGTCAGTTTGGTACGACCTTGGTCAGGAGTCACCACATCAGGCCTGGCTGCCAACACTGAGGAGTCATCAAAGTCTGGACAGTGGTCTGAAAGTGTGATGCATTTATGGTTCCTGTTTTTCCAGGTCCCGACACTGTGACAATGTTGCCATTTACTGTGGTGGGTTGCAGCGGTTGAGTGCTGAATAGGAGGTTCTCTTTCTTCTGTTGTATTTGCTTGTCTACCAAACAGTCACCTGGTTCTAAGAGTGCCTCTTGCCATTTGACCTCTGCATAAGCTTCACTTTCTTCTTCTTTTCTCAGTCCAGGGCCCAGACTGCATCAAATCTCATGGGGTGTTTCTACTTTCATTTAGGTAACGTGGCGTGCATTGATATTTTTAACTCTCTCCCATTGTTGAGTGCGGGGTCTGCTATGCCCTCAGGACTTGACAAAGAGCATCTTCTAGCACAAGTCTCTCTTCATTCTTTTAATATTGAAAAACTCGATGTTGATGTAAACAATGATGCATTCATGTATAATAACAAAATCATATCACTATTATCAAATTCACCCGTCATGAGACCTCTAGCAACTTTGACTCTGAAATACGTAGTCAGGCAGGCTCTGATACCTAGGCCTCTGGTTACATGATAGGTCACATGTGGGGAAGCAATGTATAAAACATCGCTCACATCGATTGTACTTTGAGACAGTCGTTCAAACCTGGTTTCTTTAACTGTTCTCCTGGCCAAACTGTTTGGTTAACCCCAGCCGTCATGCACTAAGGTGCTCGTGTGCTGATGACGGCTGGGGTTGGTCATGGCCCGCCCGTGTTCGGCCGGCGGCCGCACACGGGAAAAAAAGCAGCCGCATCGAAGGGGTTAAATCATCTGTTTATGTTTTGCGAAATACTTCTTGTCTTTTTTTTCATGGTAAATTCATATTTGAACAGCAGTTGGCTCCTTGCACAATTTAAGTGTTCCCCTGAAGAGGATGCACCAGAATCAGGAGTTTAGCAAGGCCAGGAGATGCGGCTGCAAATAGCCAGGCTGAATAGATACACAATAGCTACAATTTGGGAGGTGAAAGGCCTCCCAATACAAGATGGATGCCAGCAGTGGACGGAGTCAGTCTGAAAAAATATGGGCAGTCCCGATCCCGGATAGCTGCCCAAAGTCAATGAGGCCTTAAATGCAGTGCAGAGTTGAAGCAAGGCAAGAGTGGAAGGGTCTCCGAATCTAAGTTGACAGCTGTTAATAAGCAGTGGAGGACATAGAATGATGGGCCACCCCAATAAAAGATGGTCACCCCTGGGTAGGGAGAGCAGCATGTCAGGACTGGAAGCCCAATCCAAGGTGGCCCCCAAGGCAGAATCGAGGCCCAGGGCACTGAGGCAGTGATGCAGAACCTGCAGCAAAGATGGCCTGGTCAGGAGACTGATACCCTCTGCTTGTCAGCTGAGTACGCCAGGAGGCAAAGCGCCCACAGCGGCATTTGTGATTCTCCCCGGGGTCCAACTCATGTTGGAGCGTGACGGGGGCTCAGTGAAGGTAATGGGTGTAGAGTGTTACTCACTCCGTGCAGGCAGCAAACAAACCGCCGGGTTTGGGATGCAGCTGGTCGGAGCATGGGGTGCTTGTGGGAACTGTTTTTTTCTGGTGCAAGGGATGCATGGGGTGTCCTCCTCATCACCGGTTGCCGTGTCTGTAGTAATGATAAGATACAACACGAGGAAGGTTGATGAAATCTCTATTAGCTGTATCACTCAGCACCAGGGAGCCACATGCTACACCTCATGTTAGCGCTTTCTCTTTCTGTCCCTGCCTTTCTGGTACCGGGGCCTTTTCTCCCTTTTTTAAGTCCACTCCCTGCCTCCGACTGACGCCGTGATTGTACAGCCGGCCAGAGCAGAGTCAAGGCCCTAGAGACCTGACTCTATCCCACCTTCCTACATTGATTGTATATTCGGCTCCTTTATATTCCATTTGAAACATGCACAGAGTAAGGGACTCCATTTCCCAGTACTCAGCCACAAATGTCACCACAGAACACACAGCACGGTGACATTATCTGCGTCCACCTTCAAAAAGAAGGTTATAAAAACAGTGTGGTCCTTGACTCCTTGTCCATATGGAGAACATGCTGATGACTAGATTAAGTACAGCACTCACTCTTTGCCCACCTTGGCTCCCAGCTGATTTGTATTCCTCTGTCTGTAGATCTTAACCAATGTGGGCATGGTTTCACTTCTAATAGAGTTTGTGACTACTAAGGGAATGCACCTCTTGTACCTCCAAGGGGGCTTCTACAGACATTTAAAAAGGTAAAATGAGTGTGTGTATACTGCATATTAGCATTTTATCAACACAAGTGCTCAATTAGTGTGCTATGATGCATGTGTTTATTCTTTGCTTATACTTTCATTTCAAGATTCCCATTTACACCAGTTTATATGTCTTTTTTTCTCATTGTATTGTTTAGAGGTCCAACACATGGAAAGCATTTTTGCCTTAAAAAAAGAGGAATTTGAAAAATGAGTTGGTACACACCTACAGGGAAGTTCAAGGAAGCAAGCAGAGCACATTAGATAGAAGGCCAGCAATTGGAAACGCTAGATGCGGTACATGCAATGTCTGTGCTTTATGTATCGAGTCAAAAAACTTGCAACATAATGGTTGTCAAGTGAACTCCAGGACTCTAAATAAATGTAGGAGTAAAAGCATAGTATATTTCCTGCAGTGCCCGTGTGCCAAGGGCTACGTGGGGGAAACCAGTATGGGACTACGTACTAGACTTCAAGAACACCGCTCAGCGATCAAAACCAAAAAAGTCAACGCCCCTATGGTAGGCCATGTTTTAAAAATGGGACAGAATGATTGAGATATGGAATGGTTTATTTTAGAATAAAAATTCAGATGGGGGCACTAGGAGGCAATATTGAATTGAAACGTAAAGCTAGAGAACAATGGTTTATCTCGCGGTTTAATAAGGTCCATAATGGCCTCAATTCAAAAGAAGAATGGGACCGTTTAATTTGGGGACTCTAATTCAGTCTTTATCTGTGCCACTGTTATAATTAGGTAGAAGTAGTTTAGGGGATTTAAAAACTAGAAGTAGGTATGATTAATTAATCTAAATAAAACTAGAAGTAGGTATGATTAATGAATTATTATCAAGGAGGTATTTTAGAATCTAGCGAAAGAAAATTTGTAGATTGCCGTTATGATCATGTGCCGGTGGCAATAAAGAACTGTCTCGAGTAAATATTTTAGAAGTTTAAAATGGCCGCTGTAGTCACAAGATAGAGTTCATATTTATGATTGACGGCCCTTTTTTTGTCTGAGGAGTAATTAGACTGAATCCAGCTATCAGGGTGCAGGAACATGTATTTATAGTTGGTAGGGAGTACGTTTTCTATCTTAGAGTAGGAGGTCCTTATGTGACCAATGTATAAATAGGAAGACCAAGATGGCCGCCACAGTTACGAGGGTTTCTGAGTATACGTGTAAGCTTGCTCAGCTGATCCTTGTGGTTGACGTAGTTCACAGGGGAGACTTAGATACATTTAAATTCCTTTCGCCACCGTAGAGCCAAGAAGTTCTAACGGCTGGAGGTTTTCTTCTCTGGTTTGAGGCTGTATTGATGTGACAAAAGGTAAGAGTAATCGCATGGCAGTGGGTGTCAGTTAGGCAGGTGCTTTGTTAGATCTAAGCTTAGACCGCTAACTTTGTTTTGGTAATATGGGCCTCGTTTGTGCAATGTTTGTAATGATGGCACTTTTGACCTTGTACAGGGCCGTGACTTATTTTCATTGCTCTGGGATTGTCTTGCGAGATTATCGTAGCGTAGTTTGTTGTGCATGATGGGTACCCGGCTTTTACGGGATCTTTCTTTACTCGCGAAATTGATCAACGATAAACACAATTTAACCAGATAAAAGGTGAGAAACTGAAGAGTCCTTTTTAGAAGACTAACTGTAGATTTCTACAGCGAATGGCTAATGAAATTAACTTGCGATATGTATTCTAAGATGATGATTAGGGAACCACAAACTCATAATGTTTATGCCTATGTGTTATATTCACACTATGCCTTTATCTGCCTCAGCTTGTGTCTCGCGCTGAGCTCGTGTTATGCCATTCTGTTCACGAGTTGAGCGTTCGGTCCAACGGCAGTTAGATGCCCGTTTGGTCCCGGTCTTGCTGGTTGGGTTTTCTATGTCTGCTCTTAATAAAGCACCTAACCCAAGCGACTCTTGTGTGCAGCCTGCCTTTATGTTTACAACATTTATGGCGACATCGGAGTGAGAACGAAGGCAGAGGCAGACGAACGACGCGTCAAAAAATTGACGCATGACCAGAAAAGAAAACCCGACCACAGCAAAAGCGGCCTGCGAACTCATGAGGAGGGATCGTTTACTTAAAGACAAGTAGCGTAAAGCTTGCTGGAAGGTACGTGTTGAAAATTACTCACCCGGAGAAGATTGATCGTGCATGAAGCGTGACGGAGCTCTGACTATAAATCCCCAGCCCGTCAACGCAGACAACAGCGCCCCTAATGCATCATAGTTAAAAGGGAAATGCCATTAAAGCAGAAACGCACTATCGGCGGGCCCCACTATTGGAAAAACCAGTTTAAAAAGGGAAACGTACTTGAACTGTATTCCAACTGAAGAAATGCAGTACCACTAACATTAATACTAGCGTCATTTGAGGAAAACAGCTATAATTGGAGTTAAACTTAGACTACAGTGACAAACACACACTTTAAAATAATTTCTTTACACAGTGTATCACACAATTATAACTATAGACAGTATGGCAACAGTGACACACACACTTTAAATTGGTGTATCAGGAACATTATAGATATACAAGTGATACACTCACTTGTGGAAAGACTTTCATCCTAATTTATATTTTGTCTTAATATTGTTGCTTAAACTGACCACATTGCTGTAGGGATTAGTCTTTGCTTAAGGGTTCATAATGAATGTAAACAATACCATACAAGCCCCTGTTCCTTTCCTAAGTGTCCCGGGTGAACCATCCATGGAATGGGATGATTGGTGTGAAGCGTTTGAAAATTACATTGTAGCGTTAGATGGCACAACGTTCTCTGCTGTCAGGAAGAAGGCTTTGCTACTAGGTGCCTTAGGGAAGGAGGGACAGAGAATCTTCAAGTGTTTACCAAGTCCGCCTTTAGACATTGATGATGTTTATAAAGACGCTTTGTTTAGATTGTATACAAGATTTGCTAAGCAAGAAAATGTGGTAATGCGCAGACATAAATTTTACACTGCCCCTCAAAGGGAAAATGAAACAATTGATGATTTTGTCTCTAGGTTGAGAGAACTTTCAGTGAAATGTCAGTTTGGAAACATACAGGATGAAATGATCCGTGATCAGTCAATTGTGCAATGTCTTAGCAAGAAAACACAGGAAAAATTGTGGGCAGCTAAAAACCCCACTCTGACAGAGGCTATTACTATTGCTAAAGTTGCTGAAGAGAGTGATAGATGTATGAAAGAACTTGAGAATACAACATGGGCATACAAATAGTCAGGAAATTGCAACTTTGCAAGGTGATGTTTCAGAAAGTATTGGTTTAATACAAGGGAGGCAAGCAAATAAAGGGGGGAAAGCCACAACCTCGTTTAATAAAAGTGGAACAAACAAGTTCAGACAAACCACACGTTCTTGCAACAGATGTGGTAGCCCTTTTCACCTAGCCGAATCCAAGAATTGTACAGCTTTGTCTAAAGATTGCTTGAAGTGTGGGAAAAAAGGGCATTTTGCACGTATGTGTAGAACGAATAGTTCAAGAAAGATTGCTATGGTTGAGAGTGAAACCACAGATGATGAGGCGGAGGTAATGATGATTACAGATGCTGGGAGCCAACAGATAACAGAAGGAGTTGTTCTGTCTCGACCTAAGGCAGATTTTGAAGTGAATGGGAGTATTGTGAACCTACTTCTGCTGTTATGGAAGATTATTTTGCTTTTTTGGGTTTAAAGCATTTGCGTACTTCGCTTTACAACCCACAAGGCAACGGACTGTGCGAGAGGGTGAACAGGCTTGTTAAGGGCACTATGCAGCTTGCTTAAGTCTCAAGTCGTTCAGTACAGAAAGAAATAAAAGAAATGCTGTGGGCATACCGCACAACGATACATAGCAACATGTCCATGACGCCTTTTGAACTCATGAGGGGGAGATCAGCGGGTACGAAACTGATTCCCACTTGGCTACATGAGAAAGTGGTGAAGGTGGATTGCAACATGCCAAAAAATCACAGTACCTCATCTAATATAGCTGAAGGGGACTTGTTTAAAGTGAAACCAGGTGGAAATCAGAGAATGTTTAACAAATTTAGAGGGCCTTACCAAGTTAAATCGGTTGTGGGTAACTACATAAAGTTACAGAATGGACAAACTTGGAATCTCCGCAGGGTAGCACTTTACCAAAAGAAAGACAAGCCAACAATTTCAGTGCCGGCCACTAAAAAGGTTGTTGGGAAAAAGATTTGCTGACCACTTCGTAAAAGGGTTGCACCTGCTTATTTAAAAGACTTTGTGTAATATAGCTTGTTTAAGGAAGGATGTGGGGTTACATGGTCCATTGTGATCTCAAGGGAAAACTGAGGGTTGAATGTAGTATTGTAATTTTTGTGCTTCATTCGACCTTTACAGTATGTAGGTGTAAGTTCTTGCGTAGTTTAGTTCTGTTACTTTCTGTTTGTTTATTATTAAGGAAAAGAGATGTGTTATATTCACACTATGCCTTTATCTGCCTCAGCTTGTGTCTCGCGCTGAGCTCGTGTTATGCCATTCTCTTCACGAGTTGAGCGTTCGGTCCAACGGCAGTTAGATGCCCATTTGGTCCCGGTCTTGCTGGTTGGGTTTTCTAGGTCTGCTCTTAATAAAGCACCTAACCCAAGCGACTCTTGTGTGCAGCCTGCCTTTATGTTTACAACACTATGTCCTCCAGAATGAACAGGAATTGTTTGAAGAAGTGATATCTCTTGTCATTGCACGGAGCGCTTTTAAAATTCAGATACATTGAATAACGATTATAGCAGTGGAGACACGTCCAACACAAACTTAAGGTAATATTGACTTTGGGAGTGTTTAGAGCCTGTCATCTACAAATATAGCTATAGGTAGATTTTGAGTTTGATACCTTGCCTTTTCCTATTGTAGTGGCAGAGAGTGGCCTCTCTTCAGTTTTATCTTTGTTCTATGAAGTGTGTTGTGACTTGATTGACACTGTGGCTCCGCTCCATGCGCCACAGTAGAATGTTGACATTCCAGACGTTCTAAGCTGAGCGCCTCCGCACGCTGACCTGTCAGTTCAGACCAGCTGGCTGAAGGCGGCAGGCGCGCTGATGTCTTGTTGCGATGAGGTTATGTTGAATAAAGAGCTTGAACCTGGACAGAGTCTCCGCCTCATGTTGTCGTTACAACATGTTCTTGGCGACGAGGATGCCTTTGGTCAGCGAGCAGCAGGATCACATTCTTGTTTAAACTTCTTAGATCAACACAGAAGCGAAGGTTAACGTCAGCTTTCTGTGAAATTACAACTGGAGAAATCCAGGATGTGCACTCAATAGGTTCTATGACCCCATTGGACAGCATCTCTTTCAACATTTTCTTAACCTTCCCCCTTACCATGATGGGAACCTTTCGCAGTTTGTGTTGTACGGGATAGCATTACTCTTGAGCTTTATCTTGTGTACATATCCCTCTAGGTTGCCCAGCTGATCTCTGAAAACACCTTTACCTCCTTCTAAGATGTCTTCCACTGAGAGGTCATCTACCACCATAATCTGTTCAACAGCGTGTGGGGCGATTTTGATATGGAGGTCAAATTGGTGGTACCATCCCAAAATAGGGGGTCCTGATTCTGCTACATACACTTTACCCCTCACAGATCTTATTTTAAATACGATGTCAGTCACCATGTAACCCAGTATATCTATTTGTTCGCCTTGATACCCCCCAGGATTTATGTCTTTGGGCATCAGTTTTGTGTTAGGCCACTCCTGCTTGTCTCCCTCCAATTACAAATTCTGCCTTAGGTCTATGTTTCCGCCTCTCATCTTGAGAGGTTCGGTGAGAAGAACTTCTCCTTCCTCACCACCATCATTCAACAAAGGTTCAACACACAGGATCCTATCAGGTCGGTAAGAACATTCATATACAGTAGATTCATCTGATACTATTGCTACCTTACCCTTCTTTGCATCCCTACACATTCTTTCAAAATGACCCTTGCGGCCACACCTTCTACATTCTTTACCAATGGCCCAACACCGCTTTGAGTCAGACGTGTGGTAAGCGCTGCCACACTTCCCACAAACTTTGTTTCCATATTTGCTGGGATATGCTCTACCCTCAGGAGTATTCTTCACCCCCTTAAACCTGGTAGAGGCAGCTACCTCCCCTTCGCAACCCTCTACAACAGAAGTTTCTCCCTCACTGGACATGTTGATCTTTGCATCCCTACGATCCATCTCCTTCATGCAAGAGTCGGACTCCTCTATTATTTTAGCAATGTCAATAGCATCCTTAAGAGAGGGGTCTTTGGCAGCCCTTAAACGTTCTTGGGTTTTCCTACTTCTGCATTGAACAATAAGTTGGTCTCTGATCATTTCCTCAGTCATAGGTCCAAATTTACACTTTAATGAGAGTTCACGAAGTCTTGTGACAAAGTCATCAATAGACTCCCCGACTTTCTGTGGCTGGGTATAAAACTTGTATCTCCGCAATGCTATATTTGTTTCCTTTGCAAATCTTAATTCCAACCTTTTGCGTGCCTCCTCAGAAACATCCCCAATAGGCTGACCTCGCTCACTGTTAGCAACAGGTAAATATTTAAAAATATGCTGTCCCTCCTTACCTAAATTAGTAAGCAAAATCGCTTTTTTCCTATTGCTAGTGAAGTCTTGCACATCCAAGGCTTCCAAATAATTGTCGAACATCTCAATCCACTCATCCCATTCTATATTTGGATTTCCAGGTTGACTGAGGAAGTGAGGAGGAGAGGACACAGCAGAGTATACCCCAAACTAGCTCAAAGGTAACGTGCAGTTAGTGCTTATGATTTCAGTTTAACTTCAATTCGATTTTTTAATTACTGAAATGTGAGAAATGCATCACCATACACTCTGAACACAAATCCAGCTGATGTATGCGTATCAACAGCGCTAGTTATATCTTTCTCAGATGACGTGCTTCTACATAAATCTAAATCACATGTAAGTACCACATTTTATCATTAGGTGGCAGAGTTACATCAATAACTACACAAGACTCCTGTTAGAATGTTCCAACCATGCGTTTTTTGTTTCGTGAGTCACTTTCTGAGGGTAATTATTTTTTTTTCTCACAAATACTTTAACTTTAGCCACACAAGTTCTGAGAAGAGGCTCTCCTTTCCAGTCCCCCTCAGGAACGCATCTATTTGTGTGAATTTGCTCGTCCTCACATACGCGGGATATGCATTGCAGTTCCCTGTTGTACACACATATCCTCTTGTGGATGACTACTTCTGACGGAGCACAATCTCTGCGTTTGCGTCACTTTGCTCACGCTCTATTTTCACTTTCTGTCCCGAAGGCAAACTCCAAATTTTCACCATGGATTACTCTTCCTGTGGCACTCCTCACTTCCATCCAAATTGTTTTCACACGCGACGGCTGGCTCTTTTCCGTTTCAGTGAATTCCTATGTCATGTCAATTGCCTTCGCTCGCCGTCTCACGCCGCTGACTTAGCCGTCGCAACTATCATGCGTTTCAATCCTGTCAGCCTCCTCATTAAAACTTCCTCAGGTACACATCTCCGCACTCTCTTTTTCGCTCCACATCGCCACGTTAATCCGCTGTCACTTCAAAGTGCATTGATCATTGCAGAAGAAACATACCCAACACAAACTTAAGGTAATAATGACTTTGGGAGGGTTTAGAGCCTGTGATCTATAAATACAGCTACAGGTAGATTTTGAGTTTGATACCTTGCCTTCTCCTATTGCAGTGGCAGAGAGTGGCCTCTCTTCATTATTCATTGAAGTGCCATGAGAAATTAAAATGGAAGGTACATCTCGTTTGCCATTCAGTGGCGTAACAAAACATGAGGGGGCCCCCCTGCAAACTACATGGAGGGGGCCCCCCTCCCATTCTCCGTGCCAGTCTAGGGCTCTCAGGCCAGCGACCCGCCGTACTGCAGGGGATGCGGGGCGATTGTTATGCCACTGTCACCAATACAGCCGTTATAAGTAACACTTACCTTGCATCCTTCTCCTCTCTGCCTTGCACCCTTCTCCCCCTGCGCCTTGCACCCTTCTCCCCCGCCGCCTTGCACCCTTCTCTACACTGCATCCTTCTCCCCTCTGCCTTGCACCCTTCTCCCCCTCCGCCTTGCACCCTTCTCCCCCGCCGCCTTGCACCCTTCTCTACCCTGCATCCTTCTCCCCTCTGCCTTGCACCCTTTTCCCCTCTGCCTTGCACCCATCTCCCCTTTGCCTTGTACCCTTCTCCCCTTTGCCTTGCACCCTTCTCCTCTCTGCCTTGCACCCTTCTCACCTCTGCCTTGCACCCTTCTCACCTCTGTCTTGCACCCTTCTCCCCCTCCGCCTTGCACCCTTCTCTACCTTGCACCTTCTCCTCTCTTCCTTGCACCCTTCTCCCCTCTGCCTTTCACCCTTCTCCCATCTGCCATGCACCCTTCTCCCCCTGCGCCTTGCACCCTTCTCTACCTTGCACCCTTCTCCTCTCTGCCTTGCACCCTTCTCCCCTCCACCTTGCACCCTTCTCCCCTCCGCCTTGCACCCTTCTCCCCTCTGCCTTGCACCCTTCTCCCCTCTGCCTTGCACCCTTCTCCCCTCTACCTTTCACCCTTCTCCCCCTCCGCCTTGCACCCTTCTCTACCTTCCATCCTTCTCCTCTCTTCCTTGCACCCTTCTCCTCTTTGCCTTGCACCCTTCTCTTCTCTGCCTTGCACCCTTCTCCCCTCTGCCTTTCACCCTTCTCCCCTCTGCCTTTCACCCTTATCCTATCTGCCATGCACCCTTCTCCCCCTCTGCCTTGCACCCTTCTCTACCTTGCACCCTTCTCCTCTCTCCCTTGCACCCTTCTCCCCTCTGCCTTGCACCCTTCTCCCCTCTGCCTTGCACCCTTCTCCCCTTCACCTTGCACCCTTCTCCCCTCCGCCTTGCACCCTTCTCCCCTCCGCCTTGCACCTTTCTCCTATCTGCCTTGCACCTTTCTCCTATCTGCCTTGCACCCTTCTCCTCTCTACCTTGCACCCTTCTCCCCCTCCGCCTTGCACCCTTCTCTACCTTGCACCCTTCTCCTCTCTTCCTTGCACCCTTCTCCTCTTTGCCTTGCACCCTTCTCCTCTTTGCCTTGCACCCTTCTCTTCCTTGCACCCTTCTCCTCTTTGCCTTGCACCCTTCTCCTCTTTGCCTTGCACCCTTTTCTTCTCTGCCTTGCACCCTTCTCCTCTTTGCCTTGCACCCTTCTCCTATCTGCCTTGCACCCTTCTCCCCTCCGCCTTGCACCCTTCTCCTATCTGCCTTGCACCCTTCTCCCCTCCGCCTTGCACCCTTCTCCCCTCCGCCTTGCACCCTTCTCCTCTCTACCTAGCACCCTTCTCCCCCTCCGCCTTGCACCCTTCTCTACCTTGCACCCTTCTCCTCTCTTCCTTGCACCCTTCTCCTCTTTGCCTTGCACCCTTTTCCTCTTTGCCTTGCACCCTTCTCTTCTCTGCCTTGCACCCTTCTCCTCTTTGCCTTGCACCCTTCTCCTCTCTGCCTTGCACCCTTCTCCCCTCTGCCTTGCACCCTTCTCCCCTCTGCCTTGCACCCTTCTCCCCTCTGCCTTGCACCCTTCTCCCCCTCTGCCTTGCACCCTTCTCGCCCCCCCATTTCCCTCTCCCTGCGGACGCCCATGGTGTGTTCTAACAAGCGTGCTTACCTGAGGGCACCATTTTGCTGCCTCGTCCCTTCTCATGTGAGCTTTGCTCTGGAGAATACTCTGTCTGGGGGCCCCCACTCCCACCCTCGTCAGGGTCCCGAGCACTGCTCTGTGCTGTCTCTTGCTCTTGCTCTCTGAGGCCCCCACCCCATCCTTGTCCCTGTCTCTTCTCTTCTCTTGTGGGGTGGGCCCCCACCCTCTCTTCTCTTCTCTTGTGGGGTGGGCCCCCCACCCATCCTTGTCCCTGTCTCGTCTGTTCTCTTGTGGGTGGGCCCCCACCCCATCCTTGTCCCTGTCTCTTCTCTTCTCTTGTGGGGTGGGCCCCCCACCCCATCATTGTCTGTCTCTTCTCGGATGGGGGCCTGTCCCTGTCTCTTCTCTTCTCTTCTCTTCTCTTGTGGGGTGGGCCCCCCACCCCATCCTTGTCCCTGTCTCTTCTGTTCTCTTGTGGGTGGGCCCCCCACCCCATCCTTGTCCCTGTCTCTTCTGTTCTCTTGTGGGTGGGCCCCCCATCCCATCCTTGTCCCTGTCTCTTCTCGGATGGGGGCCTGTCCCTGTCTCTTCTCTTCTCTTCTCTTGTGGGGTGGGGCCCCCACCCCATCCTTGTCCGTGTCTCCTCTCTTCTCTTGTGGGGTGGGCCCCCCACCCCATCCTTGTCTGTCTCTTCTCGGATGGGGGCCTGTCCCTGTCTCTTCTCTTCTCTTCTCTTCTCTTCTCTTCTCGGGTGGGCCCCCCACCCCATCCTTGTCCCTGTCTCTTCTCGGATGGGGGCCTGTCCCTGTCTCTTCTCTTCTCTTGTGGGGTGGGCCCCCACCCCATCCTTGTCCCTGTCTCTTCTCTTCTCCTGTGGGGTGGGCCCCCCACCCCATCCTTGTCCCTGTCTCTTCTCTTCTCCTGTGGGGTGGGCCCCCCACCCCATCCTTGTCCCTGTCTCTTCTCTTCTCCTGTGGGATGGGCCCCCCACCCCATCCTTGTCCCTGTCTCTTCTCTTCTCTTGTGGGGTGAAGCCCCCACCCCATCCTTGTCCCTGTCTCTTCTCTTCTGCTGTGGGGTGGGCCCCCCACCCCATCCTTGTCCCTGTCTCTTCTCTTCTCCTGTGGGGTGGGCCCCCACCCCATCCTTGTCCCTGTCTCTTTTCTTGTGGGGTGGGCCCCCCACCCCATCCTTGTGCCTGTCTCTTCTCTTTTCTTGTGGGGTGGGCCCCCCACCCCATCCTTGTCCCTGTCTCTTCTCTTCTCCTGTGGGGTGGGCCCCCCACCCCATCCTTGTCCCTGTCTCTTTTCTTGTGGGGTGGGCCCCCCACCCCATCCTTGTCCCTGTCTCTTCTCTTTTCTTGTGGGGTGGGCCCCCCACCCCATCCTTGTCCCTGTCTCTTCTCTTCTCTTCTCCTGTGGGGTGGGCCCCCCCACCCCATCCTTGTCCCTGTCTCTTTTCTTGTGGGGTGGGCCCCCCACCCCATCCTTGTCCCTGTCTCTTCTCTTTTCTTGTGGGGTGGGCCCCCCACCCCATCCTTGTCCCGGTCTCTTCTCTTCTCCAGTGGGGTGGGCCCCCCACCCCATCCTTGTCCCTGTCTCTTTTCTTGTGTGGTGGGCCCCCCACCCCATCCTTGTCCCTGTCTCTTCTCTTTTCTTGTGGGGTGGGCCCCCTACCCCATCCTTGTCCCTGTCTCTTCTCTTCTCCTGTGGGGTCTTGTCCCTGTCTCTTTTCTTGTGGGGTGGGCCCCCCACCCCATCCTTGTCCCTGTCTCTTCTCTTTTCTTGTGGGGTGGGCCCCCCACCCCATCCTTGTCCCTGTCTCTTCTCTTCTCCTGTGGGGTGGGCTATGTTTATCGAGAGGAGAGAGTGGGGGCCGGTCTCTGTGCTGCCTCAGAGGAGCAGTGGGGACTGCCTCTGGCTCTGACTGAAGTGAAACAATGTATATTGATACTTTGTTTCTCTTCAGTCGGAGGGAGGGGGCGAAGGGCTCCGAGCAGGCTGCACCTGCTTCAGATGCAGAGGGAGAGGGAGAGAGGCTTGCTTCAGCGCAGACCTCTCTCACAGCTCTCAGAAGAGCTGAGGGGGCCGGGGCCCTCTGGGGGCCTCTTCATTAACTGTAGAGAGTGAGCCCCCCCCCCCCCCCCCCCCCACTGCGGGGGCTGCAGGGGCGTTTGTTACGACCCTGTTGCCATTGAGAATTTACTGCTTAACCGGAAGTATTAGTCTGGTCTTTTCAGTAATAAGGGTCCTTATTCTCCACAGATTGATCATTATTTCTAAGAGAGATGCCCTACTGAGAGAATAGTCAATCCTGAACGAACAATCTTGCCACATTTCTAGCACATCAAGGGTGCCAAATAG
Organism: Lissotriton vulgaris; assembly: GCF_964263255.1. NCBI lineage: Eukaryota > Metazoa > Chordata > Amphibia > Caudata > Salamandridae > Lissotriton > Lissotriton vulgaris. Next base: position 268,976,847 of record NC_141695.1, read on the forward strand.
GAATAAACTTTTCTTCTGATTCATGAAATTGTAAATAAAGTTATTCTTCTAACTACATTTCTATAGTTCAGACAGCCTGTCTTTTTAGCTCAGGACATAAGGAAGTCAAAAAGAGTATGAACAATGTTGTCCATATTTGGCTGCTAATGAACCCTTTAAAACTCACAAAGATTGCAGCATTATCCACTAAGCACAAACAGGACATCACCCTGTAGCATTATTTCATTTGATGTAACCGGAGGACAATTTACATACCTTCCTCTAATCCAACAAAGCAGTGTCAAACTGAACTACTGGCCTGTATTAGATGAAAAAATTATTATCTGCTCATATTTTAATTTTTTTTTTATTTATTTAAGTTTTATATAGAGGTAACATGACCTGTTAGGGTATCAGAGCGCTTCGCAAGGAAAGGTACGTTATATACATGAAGGCATGGGCAAAGTGCAGGGATGGGGGTATGGAAACATCATTTGGGGACAAAGCTGTGGCTATATACAAGAGTCAATCCAGTTCCAAAATCAGCGATGACTTGAGCACAATAGGGCACAAGGAGGAGATATATATAATAAATGGTCTAAATCCAAGTACAGGATGGCATGGGCAGAATACAGAGATGGGGTTGGGGAAATGACAAAAGTAGGCCAAAGCCGTGGATATATGCAAGTGTCAATGCAGTTCTAAGACCAGCGGGCAATTTGATAACAATAGGACGAAAAAGATATGTACAAAAACTGGTACAGGAAGCATTGGAAGAAGTGAGAGTTGATACAAATAGTAGGTCATACGAATGTGCACCAAGGGAGCGTTATGGGAGGAATTTGCTCATTAGGAAGGTTTTAGCTTCTTTTTTGAAGAGCGCCAGAGAAGGTATTCTTCTGATGGAGGAAGGAAGCGAGTTCCAGATTCTTGGTGCAGCTCTGAAGAATGGTAAATTGTATATTTTTGCCTTGTGGAAGTGGGGTGGCTGGAGCACACTGACTCTGGCGGATCAGGAGTTTCTGGATCTCCCAGATAACACGAGTTTCTGGGCGAGATAAGCCGGGGAGTTTGTGTACAAGGCTTTGCGAGTGCCGCAGGCCAGAGTGAGATGAATTGCGCCTTCAAGGGGAACACAGTTCAGGGCATTCAGGTGTGGAGAGATATGGTCAAATTTTTTTAACAGGATAAGAGTATGGCTTCTGCAATGAGGCAAGCTTTTAGGGGGGCAGTCGAAGTCTTAGGCAGGGCAGATAGTGTGGAGCTGCCATATTCGATTCTGGAGATAACTACCGCCTGCACAGCATTTTTTAGGTCGGCAATTCCAAGGAAGGGTTTTAGTTTTCACAAGTAGCTCAGATGGAATCTGGCAGGTTTGGCCATCACGTTGATGTTTTCAATCATATTGAGGTTGCCATCCAAAATAATACCAAGGGATTTGGTAGAATCCACAATGGTAGGGGTGCAGTTTAGTGCTGTGATGGAGTTAGTCAATCCAAGGATGTCAGCAGCAAACTTTTTTGGGGGCATTCAGTTTGAGCTGGTTGTTGGCAATCCAATGGGCAGTCAGTTCCATGGCATCATTTAGATGGATGTTCTCCTTAAGAGAGGAGATTTCAATGTAGATCTGGGTATCGTCGGCATACATGTGGAAGGAGATGTTGGCCGAGTGGATAATTTCAGCTTAAGGTTCAAGGTAGAGATTGAAGAGGGTAGAGGACAGAGTGGAGCCTTGTGAGACACCAATAGAGATCGGGGAGGGAGCATAAAGGTTGCTGCTGACAAGGAATCTCTGTGTGGGGTTATGGAGGAAGGAACCAAACCAATTGATGACGGTACCTCCTAAGTCCATCCTGTGTTCGAGGCGTTCAAGGAGTTTCTCGTGGTTGACCGTGTCGAATGCCAAGGAGAGAGCCAGAAGGATCAGCAGACACAGCCAAGGCCCAGGATACCTCAACAGCCGCCTCAACTTCTACGCTCCCAAAGGCCAGCTTCGATCGACCAGCCACTCCCTCGCCGCCGTACCACGCATCCGTAGAGCCACCACAGGGGGGCGGTCCTTCTCCTGCCTCGCCGCCAAGACATGGAACTCCCTCCCCACCTCCGCCTGACACAGGACCACCTCGCCTTCAGGAAGCAACTCAAGACTTGGCTGTTCGAGCAGTAGCAGATCCCCCTCCCCCAGCGCCTTGAGACCCACTGGGTAAGTAGTGCGCTATATAAATGCGATGATTGATTGATTGATTGACCTGTTTTACCTTGGTCAAGGGCTAGGAGAGTATCATCAACGATGTGAAGAATAGTAGTTTCAGTGCTGTGCCCAGGCCTGAACCCAGATTGGAATTCGTCGAGTAGATTGAAATTGGTGATGTGTTGGCTTAGTTGTAGCTGCACACATTTCTCCAGTACTTTCGTGAGAAGAGGGATATTCAAGATGGGTCTGAAGTTATCTGGAATTTCTGGATTCAAAGTGGGTTTTTCTAGGGTGGAGATGACTTGCCCGGTTTTTCAGTGAGTCGGGTATGGTCCCTTGGAGAACGGAAGCATTGATAATGGTAGTCCAGATGGGAGCGATGAGTAAGGTGGTCGCTGCCAAGTAGTTGGCGGGGAGGGGGTCATTAAAGTGGGGATATTCGGGTTTAAGGAGGATAGAATTTTCGAGATGGAATGGTCATCATAAAGTTCGGAGTTGGACCAGTGAGCCTTGTTTATGGGTGTTGATTGGTGGGGAAGAGAGAATAGAAGGGTACCAGACAGAGAAGGAGAGAAGTTCGAGGAGACCTTGAGTTTGTTACCAATGAGTTGATTTTGGTTGCGAAGGAGGAGAACTCATAGCAGGTGATTGGGGATTTAGTGGTTTCTTTTGATGATTTTGCTAGTTTGTTTGGTTAAAGTTTGACTATTTTGAAAGGTTTCCGTGGTCTGTTCTTGGAATTTTACAGCTTTGAATGAAAGAACTCTTTTTTGGACAAAAGGATATTCTTGTCTATTTCTGGCCTGATGGTGGAGGCTGAGGGGTGCAGGCTCTTGTGTGAAATTGGAGCCATAAAGGTGCTTTTGGGTTACGGAGTCTATCCACCATTGATACAGAAGGAATCGCGGATTGGACTTTATGTACAATTGATGTGACATCATTGTATACATCAATTCCCCACAGACAAGGTCTAGAAGCCATGGATTGGGCTTTACTTCGGGACGACAAGCCCGAAGAACTCAAATGTCTAATACTGCAGCTATTAGAATTCTGCTTGGTGAACAGCTATTTTTCATGGCAAAATGACTACTACATACAATTAACTGGAACAGCAATGGGTTTTCCGGGGGCATGTATTTATGCCAACATTTTCATGGCCAAGTTTGAATTAGACTATATTCTTGAAGACTACATTTGGCAAGAGGGGCTTGTTTATTACAAGCGATACATTGATGACATCTTCCTCATATGGAAACGGTCAACTACAGATCTAATTCATAACATCAAGAGCCTGAATCTTGCAAATCCCAGAATTCAATTCACCCATACCATCAGCCAGACAGCCTTATCCTTTTTAGATGTATGGGTAGAGCTTAAAGACAATCAAGTCAACACAACCCTTTTCAAAAAACCCACAGACAAAAACACCGCATTACTATATGGAAGCTTTCATCCTTCAAATCTCATCAATAACTTGCCAGTGTCCCAATTTATGAGGATTAAGAGAATATCTTCGGATAAATAGAGTTGTGATAGACACATTGAAGAGCAGAAGCAGCGATACCTGGATAGAGGATACCCCAAAAAACTGCTAGAAGCACATGTAGATAAGATCAAGACAATCCTAAGAGCAGATCTTCTAAAGAAAAAATCACAGACTGAGAACAAAAGAATGGTGTTCGTATCGAAATACTCTACGGCATCCAGAGACATCAAGCGTATCATACTAAAGAGGTGGGAGATTATACAAGTGGAAAAGGACTTTGGAACTTTGTTCAGCGATAAGCCTTTATTTGCGTACAAGAGAGCGCAGAACTTGAAAGAGTTATTGAATAAACCAGCACGGCACATGGGCACTACCCCACAACAAGGCACATACAAAGGCACCACAAGATGTTACAATTGTAAGAATTGTAACAACGTAATCTCTGGAAACATTTTGTTACATCCACGATCAGGTGAAAAAATCCAGCTCAGACATAACACAACTTGCAACTCTGAGTATGTAATCTACTCCATTAAATGCCCTTGCGGCTTACTATATGTTGGGAAAACAGAGCGAAAACTGAAATTGAGACTCTCAGAACATAAAAGCCGCATTCGTAACAGAAATTTGACATCACCACTTGCGAAGCATTGGATGGAAGATGGACATACAATCGCACAATTGAGATTTCAAGTTATCGAATTGGTCCCACAACGATTAGGTTTGGACAATTCAAAAATCCTACTCCAGAGGGAAGCTTTTTTGGATTCGGAAACTGCAGACTTTGACCCCAACTGGGTTAAATGATAAAATGGACATGGTTTGCTTCTTGTAATATACGTAATTGAGCACTTCATACTTCACTTATAAGTTTTTAACACACTCAACCCCAAGGGACAACAGCACACAGTGATACTTATACATACATGACACCATGAGTTCTCCCACACTATAGAATAACAGTATGTGAATGCGTGAACATATTGAATAGGCTGTAATATAAGCAGGCGATATGCTGATTATATTGTTTAATGCTACCTCGGGCTAATAATATGTCATTTTTTGTTTGACCTTCTTCCTTTTTCTTTTCTTTTTTCTTTATAATGTCTTATCAGAAACCTTAAAAATTAACAAAATATCATTCAGCAAATAATCTACAGGTCCATAAGTACCGTCGAAAATTGCAGCAACACGGATAAAATATGAACTCTTTAAACCACAGCGCTAAATTTCGAATAACACCACTTAGTAATGGCGCTTATAGATCTTTTTTAGTCCTACTTTCATTTTAGTAGTAGTGTAGTAACAGAGACGAGGGACCTCATATACGATCAGCTGTGGACTGAGTGCTGATGCTTTTGCCTTCAGCTAGCTTATTTGGAAACCGATGGTGTGCATATCGGTAAGCAGATATCTTTCTAACACAATGTCACTTAGCAGTGAACATTTCCGTCGCCGCTTTGTCAGCGGTTTTAATGAAAGCGTGTATCTTTTTTTCACGCAGAACCCTTAAAAACAAAAGCTGGACCGGCACAATTGCAGAACCCGCAGGTAAGCTGATGCGGATTACTGAGCACGTTATGTTCTAAACTCGCGAGTCACCACAAGTTGAACATTGATTATTTTTCAATGTTTCACAGGATCTACGGGCGTGGAAGCGGGGTTAAGCCACAATAGAACCCCTGCAGCTAAAAAGAGCTTGTTTTTTTTTTAAAAAAGCCCATGTTGCTTTTTTAGTACTGGCTAAGAGATATTTATACCCACTCGTTTGCGTGTTTCAGGTACAACAGATCAAGGTCTGATTTAAGCAAGCAGCAGGTGAGCCCCATATGCTGAAATGTTACCATTTTTTTCGTATTATTCACAATGAGTCCCACAACTGACAGCCCGAAAATGTCTTTATTATTATTTTTTATAGATTTTGCAAACCTAAGGGAGGACCAGGTAAATGCAATGATTCTCCTTCGTGTATTTTCTGACCATCAGCTTGCCAATTAATATATATTAATGTACAGAAGATAAAATATGTTTCTTCCTTCCATTACAGAATCTTTCATTTATGCTCTATATCACATAGCAGCATATAGCACTTGCAATAATGAGGTAAGCGATAGAGTTCAACAGAGGCAATACTTATCAATATCGATTTACTTTAACAACGAAAGTAATAAGGTTTCCTTTTCTCTTTCCCTAACAGACCCCTGACGAAGGGGCAAATGCCCCGAAATGCATTGGGTGTTATTGCTTTTTCTATTCATTGTATAAATTTATACTTTTGTTTCATGAATATAATGTAAATTTGAAAACTCACTGAGGGTATTTCTTTATGATGATTGTAATGTAATGAATTATTGATGAATTCCATTGGATAAAAGTGAATAATAATCTGTTAAAAGGAATACTACATTTTTTGTTGTGCGTGCCAGAGTCCTGACGGCCACTTGGCGCCAGGCCACATACAGTCATTTCGTTAGTATGCAGGCACTAATCTGACACAGCACACATACCGCACAATACAAAGTAACTGAGTAATTGAGTGCAGCACCCGCCCTCATACATTGTTATACTTTATGACTGCAACACGGGAGTCTGCACCACGTCAAAATGTCGTTTGAATCAATTGCTGGAATCACAGATAACAGAGCGAATACCAAGGGATATACTACGGAAGAGGCCACACAAATATACAAATTAATTAAGGAAACCAAAACTTTCGATGTTCAAGGAGGATCTATTGCACAACAATTGAAACAACTAGAAAACTTAACCAGACGTGAACTGAACCAGCGGTTACACGCATCAACTTTAATACAGTATCATCGTGTGAAACGAATCCCAAGGGGTTTATGATTAGCGATCAGACCGATGCTATATAGGTTGAACAGCAATCCTCAATTTATGGAGAAGTGGTTCGAAATACTTAACAAGTGTTCGCTTGATCTTATACTACTCCTAATAGAAGAACTAGCTAAGACTATCCGAGATCTTGAGGAAGAAATATTTAATGTCAAAAAGGAATTATCTACTAGAATGGAAGAAGAGCCATGGAGCAGATTTTTGGAAGATCTTGAAATAAAACTTGACAAGTATGGAAAGGAATTACAGGAGACAAAACTGCGTAAATTTAAGCGCGATACTATTGATTATAAATTAGATGAAGCCTACACCTGGGCTGAGGTTTACGCAAAAAGGAGGTACACTGGCAAGAAACAACAAACAACTTCATCTGAAGAAAGTGGAGTGTCCGATAGTGACACAAGCTCCGCCAGACAACCCATGGATAAACAACAATTGAGTAAACCAAGGCAGCAAGTCTCCACCTCTGCGACAGAGGGTGCATCGGCATTAACATCGGATCCTTTTTTATTGAAAGGCCCACCTCAAAGCAAACCACCGGATATACCAATTGTAGTGAGCGACAAAAAACGCAACGAGGAAAAGGAAAAAGAAAAAGAACGGGAGAGCAAGAAAACGGGCCTTCGGAGTCAGACCAAAACCTCGTAATCAATATTTCTAATCACCAATTGACTAAATCCGAAGAATTTTTTTTTTTTTTTTAAACCTTTATTTGGAGATAAGCAAGAGAAAAGGGAGTGCAGTCATGATACATACAGTCGTAAATGGCTAGTACAACATAGCGAGTCAATCAATGAGTCTGGAAGACAGGGTAACATATAAATCAGTGCAGTCAATAACGGATGAAGGCATACATCATTCATAAATGGGCGGCACAAAATAAACACTAACAGGATGACATACAATGGCATGGGCAGGCAATGTCAGTGCAAAAATCCAAATGAAAGGGAGAGTTTCTCCGTGCCAGCTTATACCAGCACCCTCCACGCATGATATAGTCCATACAGGCCCCCTCTTGCCCGCCAACTGAAAGCACACAGGCATTGGATCACCATCGCTACCACAGGAGTGTCACAGAAGGGAGTACAACCCCCTCAACTCAGCAGGAGAAGGAGACAATCCACCCCCCACCCAACACCAGAGGATCAGCAAATGCAGTATCATATCTCAGCCACTACGCCAGTGTTAACCAACCCCAACCCGGTCCTCACTTTCAGTATCAGAGTCCTGCACAGCTCTAGTGAGGAGGTACACCTGTAGCGGGCTCCAAAAGTCCTTGGGCCTACACCTCACGGGCATCAGCTCAGAGTAGACATTATATTGGTCCTGACAATAAATGAGATCACTCAACCAATCCTTGAATCGCGGCACCCTACCACGACCCCAACAACAGGCCACCCTACGTTTGGCTAACAACAAGGCCACGTCAGCAAATCTACGGTGGGGGGCAGGCACGTCTCTGGAATAACCCAGTAACATCACTAAGGGGTCGAACGCCACTCCATCCTCCGTCATAACCTGAAGGGCCGCATGGACTTGAGCCCAATACTCCAGAACCCCCGCACATCCCCACGCCAAATGCAGAAAGTCGGCACCCTCTGCTCGGCACCTAGCGCACCTGTCATCCTCCGCTAAATGAAACCGAAGTTTCCTCGCCGGGGTGTAATAATACCTCTGGACGAATTTGTAATGTATGATTTTCAGACGACAACTAGAGGAGATATTAGCAGTAAGACCACAGCAGTACTTCCATTGCTCGTCAGTAATAGGGACGCCCAACTCAGCAACCCACTGCTCGCGTACACGACTGGACGGGACAGAGCGCTGTCGTCGAATGGCACCATACAACTTCGATACTAGATGACGACCATCTGAGACTAGGGGAACGTGGAGAGGGAGGGTCACCTCCGGTTCCGAAGGAAAATCCGGTAACAAGGCGCGTAAGCCCTGTCTCAGACGCACATAATAAAACAGCTCCAGAGGGGAACAGGCGACAGCTCCAAAAAACTGAGCCTGGGTACGAAAAGCACCTTCATGAAAAAGGTCACCCCACGTAAGGATTCCAAGCCGCTTACACAGCCGCTGAAACCCCGTTTCCAGCAACAGAGACAAATCAGGATGATAGGATAGAGGCAGTGCCGGCGAGTAGAGAAAGGGAACGCCCAACAAGCGCGCCACCCGTTTCCAGGCGTCCACCGTGCATGTCACCGTCGTTTGATGCGTGTCCACATCTGACACATTGCCCAGTACCAACCCCTCCAGTGGGAGGGGATGGGCAACCCAATGTTCAGCCGCAACCTGGGGCATGAACGGCGTGGGGCGCATCCAATGGTAAGCATAATGCGTTTGAGCGCCAAGGTAGTAAAGCTCAAAATCAGGGACATCAAATCCTCCATCAGAATAGGGCAACGTGAGGGTAGCCCAAGCCACCCGCGGCTGTTTGCCCCCCCAGAACAACCGAATGAGCTCAGAACGAAGCCTGCGAAAAAAGTAAGCCCCAGGGTGATACGGAATATTTTGGAACAGGTACAGAAACCGGCGCAGGACAACCATTTTGATAAGGGACGCCCGACCAGCCATGGAAAGAGGCAACTACATCCATCTAGTGACGTCATCTGCCAACTTGGTAAACGCTACGCCATAATTAAGCCTGACAGTCACCTCCCTGTCCAATGACACAACAATGCCGAGGTACCGCAGCTCTGAATCGCACCACTCCAAAGGGAAATCAAGAGGAAACCTACTCACCGCCGCAGTAAGCGGGAAGAGTTGGGATTTCTGCCAGTTGATGTGTATCCCGGAGACACCCCCGAAAGCGATCAACTCACGCAATAGCGCATTAAGGTTGTTCCGAGGATCTTTCACATAGAGCGTGACATCATCCGCATATAAAGAGATCCCGACCTGACGCTGAAAACAATTGAAAGCGCTCTGCTGGTGTAGCTGGCGAATCCTGCAGGCCAAGGGTTCTATGGCAATGGCAAATAGGAGGGGCGAAAGGGGACACCCCTGTCGGGTTCCTCTAGTAAGAGGGAATGGGGGGGGAGAGCACACCATTCACCACCACTCTTGCCACCGGGTCGGTATATAAAAGCTTGACCCACGAGATAAAGATCCGAGGAAACCCCATCCGGCACAGGACATCAATAAGGTAGCCCCACTCAACTGAATCAAACGCCTTAGTGGCATCAAGGAAAACGGCGGCGACAGGGAGATCGGGAGCAATGGTCGGGATAAGGGAAAACAAAGTCCGTATATTGTGGGAAGTAGCGCGACCAGGTACAAACCCCGACTGATCGGGCAAGACAATAACAGGCATGAGCTCAGACAGTCTCACCGCCAAGACCTTTGCAAGTATTTTGACATCGCAATTAAGTAATGAGAGGGGCCTATAGGAACCCACGTCCAGGGGATCCTTACCCGGCTTGAGCAATGATGTAATAGCGACCTCTCTCATGGAGCATGGCAGTCGTCCCTCCTCCAGGGATTCCTCAAAAACCTCGCGGAGAACGGGGGCCATAATGTCCACATAACACTTATAGAATTCAGCAGGAAGGCCGTCCAAACCAGTGGCCTTCCCGTTATTCAGAGACATGATGGCATTCCTGACCTCCTCCACCTCTAGAGGTCTACCTAAGAACGCCCGATGATCGTCCGACAACCAACAGAGCGCCAACTCATCCAGGAATCCGCCATAACGTGTCTCCCCTGACTGCTGTGTCGTGTACAGTTGGGTGTAATGGTGAATAAAAGTACGTTGAATTTCCGCAGTGTCCCGACAGCGAGTGCCATCCGGCAAAACCAATTCCAGCACGTCCGAACCATACCTTTGATGTCTAGTAAGCGCAGCAAGGACCTTCCCCGGCCTCTCCCCCTCACAGTACCTCCTCGCCGTCCAGTACTTCCCCCTATGTTTAGCCTCCCTGGCATCCTCTTCCTCATACTCGGAGAGCTTGGTGCGGAACTGGCCCAATAGATCGGAATCAGAGCCAGCCTGTAACCTGCGTTCCAAATCGCGTAAATCCCCTTCCAAGCCCTCGAGAGTTCGAACAATCAATTTAAGCATCCCACAGCTTTTGGAGATAGTGACACCCCGGATCGTAACCTTGAAAGCCTCCCACATAACCTCGACACTGTCTACAGAGCCTTTGTTCCTCGGGAAGAATGCCTCTACCTCCTCGCCAAGTTCCGCCTTAAACACAGGGTCAAGCAAGGCAGTAGGAAAAAGGCGCCAAGGTGGGCGCGGCCTGTGCAGCCCGGGCACAGAAAGCACAACCTTCACAGGGCAGTGATCCGAATATGTACGAGCTAGATGTACCGCCACCCGCAGACCAGCCACCAGCCCCCTGGAGAGAAAGAAATAGTCCAGCCTCGCCCATGAGCGTGCATGCGCAGTGTAATGAGTGCCCTACCTAGTAGCAGGGTGAGAATACCTCCAGCTGTCAATCAGTCCAGCCTCCTCCACAATACCCCGCAAAACCTCTCTAGCTTGCACATTGTACTGAGGACATCCGTCCGATCTATCCACCTGAGCCTGAAACGCAAAATTGAAATCCCCCCCCACACAATGTGAGAGGCATCAACAGCAAGTACATGGCCCCACAGGGTAAGGAAGAAGGCTGGTGTATCAATATTAGGAGCATAGCAATTGACAAACAGCACAGTGACCTGCCCAAGCCGCCCACATAGCAGCACATAGCGCCCGACAGGGTCTCCCATAGATCCCAGTTCTTGAAAGGCGAGCGATCTTTTAACAAGGATAACAGCCCCGCGAGCATACGAGGAGTACGATGCAAACATCCTAGCCGCAGCCCACCAAAGCTGGGGGCAGGTCCAGGCCGCAGATGCGTCTCCTGCAGGAGGGCCACATGAATAGCATGCCTATCCAAATACTGTATCACATTTCGACATTTCCTGGCATCATTAAGACCCCGTACATTCCAGGACAATATTGATATCCTGTCTATAGTGTCAGTCGACATTAGCCATGATCAGGGCACCATAGGACCCAGTGATAAGGGGCAGTGTGCCCGGCTCCTAGCGCCAGCCAGCAGCAAGTCACCAGCCCAGACCACAATCGCCCCACCACATACACTCCACAAACATCCCAGCCATCTCCAAACCAACCAACCAGAACCCCAACAACCACCCCCAAACAGCACCATCCGTGCAACAGGCACGCAAGGAATACATCACGCAACGCGCAGCATACACAGCCCAACCGGCCCTCAACACGCACACGCATCCCCCATGTAGCGCGCTCACTACTATTCAGCCAGCGGAGATAGCGGCCATGACTCTCAGGCCTAAGGAGCACGAAGGCATGGGTCCCAGGACCAATACCGTCCAAGATGTCAAAGGACCAGCCTGAGCAACGGACATGGAGCCGTACTTGCACAAACAGACAGAAGGAGCAAACAGCACAATAGGCCAAGGGACCATGCCGAGCATGTGTCGCCCGCATTGTTCCCTCCCCCACCTCCCACCTGATGAAACCCCAACTATCAGGACATTCAAACTCCAACCCCCCTCCATCCCCTAACACCCATCCAGTCAACCAGCAAAGGACCAGAAACCAAACCAAAGGTACTAGTGGGGTACACCCTATGGGGAACCCTCTAGAGGTGCACAGTACCACTCCCACACACCACGCCAGTGTCGGAGCCAACGAGTCACACACGGCCCAGGCGCAGCGCGGGGGGTGGGTGCCCAGAGCGCAAAAAAAAAGGCGCCAACCAACGGTCCCATACTGACCCCAAGAACCGTTACTCAAACATGAATCAGCAAGCAGTTACGATTATTCCCCACAGTACAAGGGAAGGTAGCACCGAGGCCACCGAAACAGTCAAGTAGGCGCGCAAGGCAGGTACCAGCAACGTCTCATAAATGCAAGATCACCCCATTCATGCGACCTCCTCCTCAGCCGCCGAATGGTCGCCTTCGGGGTCCCGGTCACCTCTCCGGTCCGCAGCAGCTCGGTCACGTTTGAGACGCTTAACAAAGTCCTCAGCATGCTGTGGGTTAGTGAAGAAGTGCTGCTTAGCCTGATGCGTCACCCTCAGCTTAGCAGGGTAAAGCAAAGCATAGTCCACTTGTAGTTCTCGAAGTTTCTTCTTCACCCCTAGGAACTTACGACGTTGGTCCTGCACCATCGGCGTGAAATCAGGGTACACGGTGAAGGAAACCCCTTCAAAGGAGAGGGCACGATTAGTGCGGGCAGCCTGGAGGGCAGCGTCCCGGTCGCGATAATTTAGAAGTCGTGCAATGATAGGGCGCGGTGCAGCCCCAGAGGCCGGCCGAGGCCCCAGTGAACGGTGCGCTCTCTCGACGATGAACTGCGACGAGAAGACCTCCGCACCAATGGCACCCACCAGGAGTCTCTCCACATAAGTCTCCATTTTTCCAACATTCGTCGACTCCGGCACACCTACTATACGTACGTTGTTGCGCCTACTCCTCGCCTCCAACTCCTCATTCTTAGCGGCAATCACCCGCAATATATTGTCAATCCTCGCCAACTGTGTGGTATGAGTGGCAGCAGTATCGTCGTGGTCCGAGATGCGCTGTTCCGCCGTTGTTAGGCGTTCCTCGTGCACATCTAGCTTCTGCACCACCGCATCCATGCGTGACGATAGTTTGTCCACTTTGTCCACTATCGTGGCAAACCCTTGCCTCATCTCCTGCATCATCTGCTGAAAGTCCGGGGCTTGTGGCTGCGGCACAGTATCAGCAACAGGCGGGGGGGGAGACCGCGAAGTCCCAGCCTCCTGCAGCAGGCGCGCCCCCCTCCTGGCCACCCCCGAGTCAAAGGACAATTTGGACTGCTTAGTGTCCGGCTTTCCCATGATAAAGCGCTACCAGCACAATGGGGCACACAAGTCAATAAGGGCCAGGCCGCAGGCTGTTCCAAGCACGCGACCACTCACCACAGTTGGGGGCACGAGCAGGCATGGACGCCCCGCCACTCCCGGCGAAATAATGGCCGCCGCTCCCCTCAGGCCAAAGGGTTCGCTACCCAAGCGCCCAAACGACAATCCGCGGCGTCTCCGCAAGTCAATAGCTCCAGGACAGCTAGAAGCGGAATCCGACATCCAGTTCCATCGCAGGGGAGCGCTCCGCAGCGTGCCCGGTCGGCTATCAGGTCCGGAGGAGGGAGGGAGACCCGGGCCTCCACCCCACGTGCGAAGCCTCGGGCTAGCGTGGAAAGTGACGCCGGGCTACGGAGCACCTGACATCCAGAGCGCGAGTCGGGGAAACTTGGAGCCCACGTAACTTCGGCCAGCAAGCTCCGAATGGCACAGGAGTTGGACCGTGGGTGGTCGATCGATATTCCAGCAGACCTATTGGGTCAGATCAGGGCGCAATGATGGTCAGCAGGATCAATAGACGGATAATAGCTCCGGGCAGCAGGAGCCTCACGACAGTGCGGCCATTCTGCAGTGCGCCCTCTAGCGCCCCCCCCCCCCAATCCGAAGAAAAATTGCTAAACAAAGGCACAACATTTGTCAACACTTACCATACGAATCAACTGGAAACGGAAATAGCTCTTTTTAAATTCATGAGGATCTTGAGATTGAAGCATTTTTTCACAATAATCAATCCTATTGAGAATGAAGAAAACGCTTCTGTTAAATTCAAACCCAAAAGCACCTTTATGGCTCCAATTTCACACAAGAGCCTGGACACCTTCGAGTTATTAGTCAAGGCAGATCTCAGCAAGATCCAATATAAGAGGAAAATCAACAACCTAACAAGGTCAGAATATAGCACTCTTCAAACACTGATCAATAACAAAGATTGTAATCCAAAAAGCCGACAAAGGAGGAGGACTCATCATAATGGATCTATGTAAAGAAAGGATTTGAGCATGTACAAGATGAAAACACTTATGCCAAATTAGATGGAGATCCTACTACTGAAATCACCCAAAATCTTGATGTAATCCTGGACAAGACAGAGGAATTGGATTGGTTAAATACTACAACCAAACGCTATTTGAGGCAAATTTACCCCAGAAGACCAAGGATATATTTTTTGCCCAAAGTGCACAAAGACTTAAGGAACCCTCCATTCAGGCCGATAGTGTCTGGTTGTTCATCTATCTTTGAGAATTTGGGCATCTTCATCGATGCTCACATGCAATCATTCATTCAGAAATGGCCAACCCACCTGGAAGACACATCAGACTTCTTACGGAGTCTATCCACCATTGATACAGAAGGAATCGCGGATTGGACTTTATGTACAATTGATGTGACATCATTGTATACATCAATTCCCCACAGACAAGGTCTAGAAGCCATGGATTGGGCTTTACTTCGGGACGACAAGCCCGAAGAACTCAAATGTCTAATACTGCAGCTATTAGAATTCTGCTTGGTGAACAGCTATTTTTCATGGCAAAATGACTACTACATACAATTAACTGGAACAGCAATGGGTTTTCCTGGGGCATGTATTTATGCCAACATTTTCATGGCCAAGTTTGAATTAGACTATATTCTTGAAGACTACATTTGGCAAGAGGGGCTTGTTTATTACAAGCGATACATTGATGACATCTTCCTCATATGGAAACGGTCAACTACAGATCTAATTCATAACATCAAGAGCCTGAATCTTGCAAATCCCAGAATTCAATTCACCCATACCATCAGCAAGACAGCCTTATCCTTTTTAGATGTATGGGTAGAGCTTAAAGACAATCAAGTCAACACAACCCTTTTCAAAAAACCCACAGACAAAAACACCGCACTACTATATGGAAGCTTTCATCCTTCAAATCTCATCAATAACTTGCCAGTGTCCCAATTTATGAGGATTAAGAGAATATCTTTGGATAAAGAGAGTTGTGATAGACACATTGAAGAGCAGAAGCAGCGATACCTGGATAGAGGATACTCAAAAAAACTGCTAGAAGCACATGTAGATAAGATCAAGACAATCCCAAGAGCAGATCTTCTAAAGAAAAAATCACGGACTGAGAACAAAAGAATGGTGTTCGTATCAAAATACTCTACGGCATCCAGAGACATCAAGCGTATCATACTAAAGAGGTGGGAGATTATACAAGTGGAAAAGGACTTTGGAACTTTGTTCAGCGATAAGCCTTTATTTGCGTACAAGAGAGCGCAGAACTTGAAAGAGGTATTGAATAAACCAGCACGGCACATGGGCACTACCCCACAACAAGGCACATACAAAGGCACCACAAGATGTTACAATTGTAAGAATTGTAACAACGTAATCTCTGGAAACATTTTGTTACATCCACGATCAGGTGAAAAAATCCAGCTCAGACATAACACAACTTGCAACTCTGAGTATGTAATCTACTCCATTAAATGCCCTTGCGGCTTACTATATGTTGGGAAAACAGAGCGAAAACTGAAATTGAGACTCTCAGAACATAAAAGCCGCATTCGTAACAGAAATCTGACATCACCACTTGCGAAGCATTGGATGGAAGCTGGACATACAATCGCACAATTGAGATTTCAAGTTATCGAATTGGTCCCACAACGATTAGGTTTGGACAATTCAAAAATCCTACTCCAGAGGGAAGCTTTTTGGATTCGGAAACTGCAGACTTTGACCCCAACTGGGTTAAATGATAAAATGGACATGGTTTGCTTCTTGTAATATACGTAATTGAGCACTTCATACTTCACGTATAAGTTTTTAACACACTCAAACCCAAGGGACAACAGCACACAGTGATACCTATACATACATGACACCATGAGTTCTCCCACACTATAGAATAACAGTATGTGAATGCGTGAACATATTGAATAGGCTGTAATATAAGCAGGCGATATGCTGATTATATTGTTTAATGGTACCTCAGGCTAATAATATGTCATTTTTTGTTTGACCTTCTTCCTTTTTCTTTTCTTTTTTCTTTATAATGTCTTATCAGAAACCTTAAAAATTAACAAAATATCATTCAGCAAATAATCTACAGGTCCATAAGTACCGTCGAAAATTGCAGCCACACGGATAAAATATGAACTCTTTAAACCACAGCGCTAAATTTCGAATAACACCACTTAGTAATGGCGCTTATAGATCTTTTTTAGTCCTACTTTCATTTTAGTAGTAGTGTAGTAACAGAGACGAGGGACCTCATATACGATCAGCTTTGGACTGAGTGCTGATGCTTTTGCCTTCAGCTAGCTTATTTGGAAACCGATGGTGTGCATATCGGTAAGCAGATTTCTTTCTAACACAATGTCACTTAGCAGTGAACATTTCCGTCGCCGCTTTGTCAGCGGTTTTAATGAAAGCGTGTATCTTTGTTTCACGCAGAACCCTTAAAAACAAAAGCGGGACCGGCACAATTGCAGAACCCGCAGGTAAGCTGATGCGGATTACTGAGCACGTTATGTTCTAAACTCGCAAGTCACCACAAGTTGAACATTGATTATTTTTTAATGTTTCACAGGATCTATGGGCGTGGAAGCGGGGTTAAGCCACAATAGAACCCCTGCAGGTAAAAAGAGCTTGTTTTTTAAAAAAAAGCCCATGTTGCTTTTTTAGTACTGGCTAAGAGATATTTAGACCCACTTGTTTGCGTGTTTCAGGTACAACAGATCAAGGTCTGATTTAAGCAAGCAGCAGGTGAGCCCCATATGCTGAAATGTTACCATTTTTTTCGTATTATTCACAATGAGTCCCACAACTGACAGCCCAAAAATGTCTTTATTATTATTTTTTATACATTTTGCATACCTATGGGAGGACCAGGTAAATGCAATGATTCTCCTTCATGTATTTTTTGACCATCAGCTTGCCAATTAATATATATTAATGTACAGAAGATAAAATACGTTTCTTCCTTCCATTACAGAATCTTTCATTTATGCTCTATATCACATAGCAGCATATAGCACTTGCAATAACGAGGTAAGCAATAGAGTTAAACAGAGGCAATACTTATCAATATCAATTTACTTTAACAACAAAAGTAATAAGGTTTCCTTTTCTCTTTCCCTAACAGACCCCTGACGAAGGGGCAAATGCCCCGAAATGCATTGGGTGTTATTGCTTTTTCTATTCATTGTATAAATTTATACTTTTGTTTCATGAATGTAATGTAAATTTGAAAACTCACTGTGGGTATTTCTTTATGATGATTGTAATGTAATGAATTATTGATGAATTCCATTGGATAAAAGTGAATAATAATCTGTTAAAAGGAATACTACATTTTTTGTTGTGCGTGCCAGAGTCCTGACAGCCACTTGGAGCCAGGCCACATACAGTCAAATACTGTCAGTTAACATGTTATTCAATTGTGTATGCAATAGTAAGTACTGGAACTTCATGACCACCTATAGTTTGGATTCAATAGTGGATCAAAACAATGCCCCTCTTACTGAATTTTATCTTAAGATCTACAGAATCAATACATTGAATGATTTGACTCTAAAGTTCGGTAACTATTGATACAAATCCAGCATGTCGTTTTCATGGTTAATGCTATGCCCCTCCAAAACAAATGGACAATGGATATTGTCATTTACATGGGCTTCTGTCATCATTTCATTTTCTACCCTCACACTCCAGCGCCAAGACGCTTCCGCATTCGAGGGCTTTACAAGCAAATAAACATACACATATCGTCTTTTGCATGCACAATTGTCTGTCCAAATATTTGTCATTCAGTTAAATATTTATATTTTCTGCTCCTTCCCAAAATGGTCTTTTAGAGTTTTGTCCCTAAATATGATGGACCTGTCTTCCAACCTGCACTCTGTAGTAAGTTTTGAAGTGTTACAGTACTACAGTAGTACTACTACAAAACTTACTTTAAAGTGCTACTTGCAAACTGCATTTTTCCTGTAGCTTACTCTTTTGAGTAAGTTTACTACTCTATAGTATGCAGAAACTGTACTTTTGTATTAACTTACAACTTTGTAATAAACTTGCACTTTTGTAGTAAGTCGCTAAAACCATTATTTTATACAGGAGAGTGTTGCAGTACCAGTGCTGGACTTCGTGTTAGTTACTACAAAAGTTTCAGTTACTACAAAAGTGCAGTTTGTGAATACTGAAAAGTAGTAAACTTACTCAAATGTGTAAATCACCTTTGTGAATCAGGTCCGATATATTTTACAGAATTTGATTTACAGTGTACCAAATATATTTATGATTTCAAGTGGTTGCTCTATATTGTAAATCGCATGCTTTGTAGATCAACTCATCAGTACCACTATCTTAGATTTCTCGTGCGTAAGAGTAGACGTACATTTAATTCTGCTTGGATGGCACAATTTATTGTTGAAGAGTGTCCATTGTCATTTTTACTCCTAAGATTAAATCTGTTCCTCACTCACTGGGTCTTAACTCTGCCAAGAAACGTACCTTCTCACAGCAGCGTATGTGACAAAATCATCACTTGGAACCTTTCTTTTTTGTGATCTTCGTTCTTTGGAATGGTCGATTGTGACATAAACAACCTGCTCTTCAGGAACCTTCGGCTGTTGAAGAAAAAGGACAAAGGTACATGAACTGATGTCTCTCACATTTCACACGTCTTCTGTACAATAGACCACAAATATATTTTCTTCAGGGCATTATCATGTGATATTTTCCTGTCTTACAAGTTCTGCATTTTGAGCTGGCGGTGATAGTGAGATGATAGTGCATTTAACGGTGAAGTGCAATTATAGCATTAATAATTAGAACATTTTGGCTGTCAATTTGTGGCATTAATGGCAAAGTTTAAACTTATGCAAATAATTCCACAAATAGGCTACTTCTTATTTGTATTTTTAACTTAAAGTATTTCTTTTAGGGCCTGTTCACCTTACAGTGGAAGATCTGATGGAAGTGACATGAAAAATGTTGTATTGCTTAAAACAACTCACAACCGTTGGTATTTGTTACTTTAAACCTGCTTGGGGTGAACGATTGGGTAGACATTTAGACATGGCTTAAGCTCAACTAGATGACGAGAAAACATAGTTTTGGCTTGCGGCTCTGCTCATTGATTTGATAAGAGTTTCATATCCAGCCCCCAGGACTGTCCGGGAAATTGAATGTCCGTCATAATGAATAATTGCATTGTGCCGCTCGAGGCTACAGTCAGTGCAGGTTGTTTTCTCGACTCATCGGGCTCACTGAAAGAGCATTCAGAAGTGCTGGGATACTGCCTCTTTTGCACGTGGACTCAGGATTGCTTAACTAGGATTCCTCCAAGGGTGTGCTGCGGTACTGTGAGGACCAGGGGGCCAAGCAACACCTAAACCGGCCGAACCTGGGTCCTCTTCCCGCCCCTACGCGGACACGCGCACAGCCCGTAAAGTACAATTTCAGCCCTCTGCTCCTGCAACGCGGGAAGCGCGTGGGCGAGCGCCGGGCTAAGCCCGGGCAAAGGGCGGGCCGTTTGAGGCCTTCCGAGAACGGTCGAGACCGGGACCGGGCCACCCCCTTTTGCTTCTTGCTCCTGTTACTAACTCTGAGTTTTTTCACCGCGCTGCAAAAACGAACTATGACGACCAGAGAAACCAGGAGCAAGAGCACGCTGACAGCCGGAGCAGCAAAAGGTACTTTGGATAACTATTTTGCTAAAGCTGGGTCCCTCCTGATCAAGGAGATAACGATACTGGAAAGGCGCATATCCCAAGAAATAGAATGGGTTCAGAGATCTTCCATAGGGCCCATAGCGCTTGCAAAGACTCCGGAAAATAGACTGGATTGTATCGTCCCAGAGAACGGGGAAAATGCGACTGGTGGGATGTTAGCTTTATCTAACTTAACTAATTCTACCCTGTACAACATTGATAATGATATGAGTGTTCCTGATGAGCTTAGCCTTTTACCCCTACCCCTACCCCATACTCAAGTACAACAGACCCTCCCCTCTCCCATTGACACTATGGCTAATATGGACATTACCAGCGATAGCACAGGCTGCCTCATGCAGGGGGAAAGGGAAGGTGTCATACCAAAAAGCAAAAGAGGGGTGCAAAATGGAGGGCACAAAGCAAAAATCCCCAAGCATAATGGAGCAGTAGAGGGCAGTAAACAAGGACCAAGTAAAAAGGGGCTTACTCAACCAGATAAAACCACACCACCAACCACTGTCTCACTGCCACCGCAGACACTAAGTCTGGCAATTTTATCCCCGCCTGTAACCACAGATGCTCATGATCTGACCCTACCCAGGATCGAAGCACTCCTTAAGACACTACTAAGTCCCTTAGACACACGCTTATCAAAGATTGAAGCCAGGCTAGCGACAATAGAAAAAACAACGGTACAGCTTGCTGACACTCTTAAGATAAATAATATTACAGCTAAAGGTGGGATTGAGCTTAGGAGTGAGAAGGCCATCCCCAAGCCCCCTTCCAAGGATGCTGGGCTAGCTCCAAAAGTACTACAAACACAATCGCCCTTAGTACATATTGCTACTACTCTGGCTACCGATCCTACTTTACAAACACCACCTTTGTCAGCACTTACTGTCATTCCCCAGGTGACTGACGGTAATTTAAGACCTAGCCGCCCACAAAAAGAAGTTGCTGACACACAAGATGTACATGCCACCACTAAAAAACCCAGGCCTGTGAATCTGCCGCCAGAGGCAAGCCCGTACACAGTCATTTTGGCTGGTGTACCAGAGTTGAAGCCCGATTCTAAAGAATCCGTCTTCGCCCTTAAGAACAAGGTCACCAATTGGCTTTCTACGAATAGACCCTTTCCTCATGAAATTACTAGCGGGGTTCTCACGGCTAGGAGAGTCCCATGGTTGGGCCACACAGAGAAATCAATTAGTGGAGATTGCGTTATAATTAATTTTAGAGATCCTAGGACTGTCTCCCATATCTGTAGTTGGCCACACTTCGAACAGGGGACATCCATCCAGTCGCTACCCCTATCTTTCTTTTATCCACCACTGTATAATCCATACGAGGAAGAGGGCTGGCATACTATTCCCAGGAGGGGGAGAGGTTGGGTCGATAGAGCTAGGGTTGATTTTCACTACCCCAGACCACACCAGCCAGACTTCTTTCCAACATTCAATAGATACAGTTGTCTGGACATGGTGGACTGACACAATCGGGGCAGGAGGTGGGAGATGGGTGACTTTCAGGGAACACACATTGAAGGAAATATCAGTCCCCACATTACAAGCTCAGTTAGCTTTTCGAAGAACAATCATTGTGGCGAGGCTCATAATAACAATTTAGTGACTTATCCAAATACTATGGGTCCTCCACCTAACCTTGAGGGCCCCAGAATTGAGATAGGGGAACAACCCCCTAGTGTTCCATCAGAGTTTAGTAGAACGGACATAGTGACATCTACTGCTCCTTCTCCGAATTCCAGATTATCTTCACTCAAGATACTGTCTTGGAACGTGGCCGGCCTGGGGAATAAATTGAACTGTCCTGATTGGAGTTTGTTTATCGAGTGTAAAGACATATGCCGGTTTCAGGAAACATGGGCCAGAGAAGATGTCCTTCGAACAGGCTTTGCGGCTTTTTCGATCCCGGCGAAGTGGGGAGGGAAGGGGCGTCCCTCGGGAAGCCTTGCAATCTGGGTGGCCGTCAACTAGGGATGTAAGGCTTCACCCATCCCCTCAGTTTCCAATGATATCCTTGGGGTCTTGCTGGAGTGGCCAAATTTGAGTAGGCTGATTGTCGTAAATGTCTACTCCAGACCAGTAAATATCACACAAGAGTTAGACACCATTGATCAGCTCTCAGCTTTTCTCAGTGCCATCCCCCAGGGCACACCATTCTTGGTGGGAGGCGACTTCAACTGTCACTTCGAGCCCCTCCCAGGTTTATTGGACGGATTATCTTAGGAGGAGGATGCGGTGTGGCTGGTACCTCCTTTGGCAGCCCCTCCCCCCAGACCCTGGACACCTCTAGCTCTTCAAATCACTGCCCTAACTCTCAAGTGGGGCATGCAGGCTTGTAACTGACGTATAGGCTCAGACATCCCACCCAAATGCACTTACCATAGAGAGGGCAGGGAGTCGAGATTGGACTACATCTTGGTTCAACTCTCCATGTGTTCGCATATTACTGACTTCCAGGTAATATCTAGGGAAGACAGCGACCACAACGCCATAGAATTGGAATATGCGACTCCTGACTTAGAGGATAGAGGGGCCGAGCTAGATGACGCTGCCCCAGGGCTGGCGCTGACAAACAACAGACGACAAGTGAGGTGGGAAAAGCTTGCCTCCAACTCGCAGAAGGTCTGTGAACTTTACTCCTGGCTCATACCAACCCTTGAAAAGGTATGCACGATAATGGAGCTCCCTACCCTTCAGGATATACACAAGGAGCTATGGATGACACACGAGAATCTGATTGAGTCCGTGGCTGAGGTCTTTTTCACTACAAGAAAGAGGCGGCATCACGACCGCCCCAGCTGGTATAACCAGGCTTGCCGGAAGGCCAAACTGGATCTTCTAACATCAATTAAGGATGGTGAAGACAGGCCTGTTATCCAGGCAAGAAGAAGGGATTACAAGTTTCTGATCACCAATGCCAAAAGTGAATGGGAACACGGAAAATGGGAAAATCTTGCTACAACATTAGCCATTAGGGACCCCCGTAAATTTTGGCGTATTGTTAATACCGGGTCCGAGGAGTTAGCCTCGGCAATAGAACCCAACATTTCAGCTAAGACCTGGCAGGACCACTTTCAGTCCCTTTACAAGGTTCCCGACGATGCCATCAATGATACTCCTCCTAACATTAATGCAACAGTGGAGGGGGATCTCTTCACAGAGACAGAAGTCCGAGCAGCCATCGCTGGGTTGGCAACAGGCAAAGCGCCCGGACTCGACGGCGTGCCGGGCGACCTACTCAAGCAGGGGCCTGACGTATGGGCTCCCTACTTGGTCCTGATATTCAATGCTGTTCTTAGGGGTATGGAGGTACCCTGTACTTGGCTGGGTGCAGAGATTGTTCCCATATTTAAGAAGGGATCACCTCTGTTCCCAGCCAACTACAGGCCTATTAGCCTCATAGATTTATCCCAGAAGCTATTTGGCAGGTTGATATTAGATCGCCTCCAAAATTGGATAGAGGAATTCTCCATTCTTAGTCCCTACCAGGCGGGATTCAGAAGAGGGGTCTCCACCATGGACCAGATATTCCGCCTGAACCTCCTATATTGGAAGACTACGGTAATCGAGGGCGGCAGCTTGTACACAGTATTCGTGGACTTGCGAGCCGCCTTCGACTTAGTACCCAGAGACAGACTTTGGACTGTACTGATGGAGCTGGGCATCCCAGTTGATATCCTGACTATCTTGACAAAACTGCACCAGGGTAATTTAGCACGCGTCAGGTGTGGAAGAAACAGGGCACTCTCCGACAGGTTCTCCGTTGACAGGGGGGTGAGACGGGGTTGTGTGCTCGCACCGACCCTGTTCTGCCTCTTTGTCAACGGGGTAATTGCTCACCTGACCAGGATCAAAGACATTGATGCTCCCAAGTTGAACGGCAGCAGTCCAAATCCCCAATGGGAATACAAAGAGTCCTAAATGGGTTTTCAGCGTTCTGTATAGAGCGGGGGCTTGAGATCATTGCAACCAAAACCAAATTTATGATTCTCAAACCCCCTGCCTCAACACGCCCCAACCCTACTATAGCTTCATCAAGACTTGAAAGGGTTTTTACCCTCGAATACCTGGGCGTAACCATCAATCAGGATAGGACGTGGGACACGCACCGGACCAAGGCCAATATGAAATTGGTCCAATTAACGGTTGGCATTTCAAGGTTGACAAGTAGGTCGACCTATAAAACTTTTAGTGCCGCGCTTGAAATTTATAAAATGCAGGCTAGAGGGGCAGTTCTATATGGAGGGGAATTGTGGGGTCACACTCTTGCTCAAAACCTCCAGACTACTGAAAATAATTTTATCAGGCAGCCGGCGGCACTACCTGCAAGCACCCCGCTTCTCCCGTTGAGACTAGACCTAGGTCTAAGACCTATCTCGGATGAACTGGGACTAAGACCAATCACCTTCTGGTGCGGTATTTGGAGCACGCCTGAAATCATGAACTACAGGAATGAGCTCCAAGAGATTCTCTGTCTACCTAAATAAAGACAAATCCCATGGTTAAGGTATATCAAACAAACATGTGAGGAATTAGGTAGACCAGAACTTTGGCTAGATCCAGCTAACACATGCACCAGGATTCCACGTAAAAACCTGGTGATGGACTTTTGCGAGCTGAAGCTCACAGTTACTATGGAAATATATGGAGGGGTCCCTGACAGAACTGTTCATCAAATCCAAAGACTCGTACCTACTCGAACGTGTGCTAGATGGTATTTCTCCCGTCCTTACTAGAAAATTGTTTATGCAATGGCGCTATGGTACACTTCCCATAAGGGCTTTTACCAAACACTGGGCCCAGTCTCCATCTAGAGAGCATTGCCCGTCATGCTCACACCATCTGGAAGATGATCTGCACATTACATTTTTTTGTAAGGCTTACCGAAGACCCAGGAAATATTGGCTTGTCCCCCTTCTTAAAAATGTGGGCTTTGCCCGATACCTCCCTGCTTACAAGATTCTAAAAACGGACCTTTCACCTCCCATTGTGTTTGCGGTAGCAAAATTTCTAACTGCGATGTGTCACATCCGCACTCGTTTTCTGAAACTTATGCAAGATTTGGTATAAATGAAGTGTATTGATGATTTGTAACTGTAATATATAGCAAATGCTTTTAACATTATTCTTTTTAATGTTTTTTAATGATGTATGGTAGATATCATCTGCATTTTAATTGAATATCTATTTGTATATCTTTTATGATCTAAAATGGATCGAAATAAAGACTGAAATAAAAAAAAAATTGCATTGTGCCTCTTTACATTGATATCTAAATCAAAGAGGTGAGCATGGCACGGTAAAGGGTTTTGTCTTTCACCTCACCTTCTGCAAAGCTGCTGCATGTGTCTAGCCTAAGTGTTGAAGCCAACCACACTACCAAGGTGTGGCTCAACCATGGTCTCAACAACCCAGGTCCCCTGAACATAGGGCGAAGGGAACACTGTCCCTGGCAGTCCCACTAAACAGCATGTTGACCACCATGCACATGGTGCTTTGGCCTTTAGTGATGTGGAATCATTTGTTTGCTTGACTTACAGTATTTTTGGAGCACAGTCCTGCAAACCAACCTGTGCTAATTGATGCGAGCAGCATGTCATTTGTGTCCTGAATGCCACTGTCAGTTCCTCCTGACAATGGCAGGTGGTGAAATTACTACATTAACATTCGTGAAGCCTTTTTTCCTTAAGAACCCACTAAACATGTCATTCCATATTTGGTTAACAATATACATTAAATAAACGCAACATAATTGAAATTAAGAACAACAAACACAAGCCTGTAATCCGATTCTGCAGCTGGCTGTTTTACTTAAACTACCTCCCTTCTCCTGAACATTAAAAAAGAATTCAGAGTTTTGGCAATTTTGTTCAGTATGTCTTAGCTTCAGGCACTAGTACAGTTATTGTAATCACGTTGAAACCAAATTCAGAACAATTTCTGTAGACACAGCATAAAGGTCAATTTCTGTTAACAATGAGCCATGTCATAGTCCAGGCTCTTTACAGCTGTTTTTATCATGTTCATAAACTTCTCTTCATTCAAAAATGTGCACTAGGATTCCTAGTTGGCTGAGGTTTTAACCCTGGCTTGGAAGAAACCACCTCTCTAGTCAGGGTAAGCTAGATACACACTAAACAATAACCTATATAAAGTATATGTGCAACACACACACAGTAACACAATAAATACACCACCAAAATAGTGAATGTATATCTGGGTTCAACAATACCAAAATGACAAAAATCCAATCGGTAGAAGTTGATCCATGAATTTTGAAAGATTAAATGAAAAAACAGTGCTTTGAAGTCACTAACCATCAAAAGGTTATTTGAGGTTGTGAGGGACCGGTGCAAATCCAAAGTTACGGCCGACTGTGATGGAGGGCAGGCTACAGGACCCACGCAGGGCTCACTGAGAACGTACCTTGGATGGAGCAATACGTCGCCGCTGAGGGTCTGATGCGTCGATCTTTTCCACAGAGTCAGATCACTGTGTCAATGTCGACCTTCACTGAAGTGGAGGCAATGCATTGTTGATGAGCCATGCAGAGCATGGTCATTGGGCTGCACAGGCTGTAGAACCACTGCTGTTGTACAGCCTGTGTGCCAAAGAGAAATGTGTATGTTCTGACTGGCGCAGTGTTGCCGATTTGGCAGTTTTGGAGCACAACAGCTACAGAACCCACTTCTTAGGCCCAGATCTTGGAGAGGGCACCTCAGGCAAAGATATGACTCATGGAAGGCAGAGTCCAGCAGAGGCAGCATAACTGAAGGAAGTATTTTGTATCCCTGAGACTTCAGAAAGCAGGAGGCAACCCAGCAAGACCTTGGAGATCACTTTAAGGGAAGGCAGAGTCCAGATCTGCTTCAGCAGAGTCAGGGAGCAGACAGGGAAGAACCAATAGTTTTTCCAGAAAAGCAGATTAGTTGACTCCTTTAAGCATTTCAACAGTCCTTCTGACAGAGGTTAAGTTCAATATCCAAAAGTGTATGATTTTAGGAGGTCAGAGACCCAGTATGTGTACCCAAAAGTGCCTTTGATATAGGGGAAGAGTTCAAATCAGCGTCTGAATTCCAGAAGGATCCCTTTCAACCCAGACGTGTCTGCCAGGCTACCTGTGAGGGGTAAATCAGTGCTTTGTGTGTGAACAGAGCAGTGCCTATTAAAGTGAAAGTGTCAGCCCCTCCCATTCCTCCCTGCCCAGGAAGACCCATCAAAATGCAGCTGAGTGCTCCAATGCAGATGAGCCTAATCTTCCTGTGTTTTTGGCTGTCTAGACGGAATACACAAAGTGTAGTTGCCACCTAACATTGACGTGTATTAGAGGATTTATCATTACTATGCCAAAGATATTAAACATGAAAAAGCTGCTCCTCTCGGATCATGAATTACAGCTTTAAAGTGTATTAAGGCATCCCCAATGCTGGCCTAAAAGAGGTGTAGGCCTCACAGTAGTGAAAAATGAAATAGGGTGTTTGTCAATACCAGGACATGCAAAACATAAGAGTACAAGACATACCTTTCACTTATATGGCACGCTGCCCTTAGGGTTACTTAGGGCCTACCGTATGAGTGACTTAGATGCAATAAAAAGTGAGTTTAAGCCCAGACAAGTAGTTTCAAATCAAACACAAGGAGATGATGGACGTAACACTGAAAAGCTTCAGACTCACCCCTAGTCACTATTAAACCTGGGTTGAATCCATCATCATTCTTTAGCTCACTTCGCCACCCGAGTTCAGACACACCCATATGCAAATCAGTTATAAGGATGTGGCAGGGTGCTTTGTAAATAAAATGTTGAATGTGTACTTCTAATTTTTAGGCGTCCTGGTAGTGAGAAAACTCCAAAATTCTTTTTTCACTACTGTGAAGTCTACATCTTCCATAGGATAATACTATGTTGCCTTTTTGGAATACATTTGCAATTTAAAACACACTTTAATGGCAAAGTTACAAAGTTGCAATTTTCTTTCCCTAGCTATCTTGTACCTGCCGCCAGTTCCTGGGTCATGAGAGGGTTAGTTGGGAGCTGAACTTTGTTTAAACTTCCTAGACAACCAAATAATAGAGGGATTAGGTCTACCTGGATAGGCCATCACTGGCAGGATGGGGGGTGGAGGTGGGCACAATCCCACTTACAAGTTAATATGATGTGTACTGCCTTCACATAAAGGACTTCACATAACCTAATTGTTCATGCATTCAGGCCAGAGCCAGGGCAGGACAGACAGCAAACCCTAATCACTTCAAAGGAAATGCTCTTGAAGCTTCACCTACTCCAGAAAGGCAGCAGGACTAAAAATATTCCCCTTAGACCCACACCTCAGTTCACTTTCTGTACATGCTGAGAGACTTTCAGAGTCCAGCCTTGCTGCTTGAGACCAGTTCCATCTTGAACCCAGGATTGCCAGAGTGCCTCCAAAGGGCTAGTTCGTTGTTACCCTGATCAAAGCCGCAGTGACAAAAGTCTCCATCCATCTTGAAATGTGCCTGGACCCATCCTGAGGGGTTCCTGATCCTCCAAGTGGGGACTCTCCAGTACGATGCAAGAGATGCCCAGATAGTAAAAGTACAACAATCAGGATTTGGAATTTTTATGGCTAAAAACAGCTTTGGGAACTGAGGGGAGACGAGGCCCAAACAGCTCATGTATCCAACTAAGAGGAATTCACGGCAGCTACCATGACATTCTTCTCTGTAGAAGGAAATCCTGTTTAGTGGTGCTTCGCAGAAGGCGTATTCAGACTGCCTAGTCATCATTGGCGACAGCCTCAACTTTGTCCCGCTGGAGATTTTCAACTTCCATAAAAGAGACTACATCTGAGTATGGAAATCTTCACTGCAACTACTTTCAGCAGCTTCCCAGTGATGACACATCCTCCTCCTTGGACACCGCCTGCAACCTTTCCCCATTAAACTTGATTGTCTCAAGACATCTCAAGATGTCCAGTGTATAACCATCTAAATGTATTACCAGTGTAGAACTGTACCACTGTCAGAAACATTGAGATCTCCTTCTGTTGCCCTAGCGACCAGTCAGTTGTATGACCTTACCACAAGTGGTTTTACCACGCAAGACTTTACATTACATATTTAACCACACATATCATTACCATGCTTGTACATCCTTTAATATTTGCAGTCACGCTTGTAGTCTGTTTGCACTGACACATTCCCTTCACACTGGGTCATGGTAAATTTCTCTGCTGTCCTTCAACACTGTTGACAATTATGAATTCTTAACATTACTATATACTCTGTACTCTATAGTGTCCAGAAGGCGGCCACAGAAGGTCAATTGGCATTTACAAACAAATAACCAACATCTATAACTGTATATACAACACATTCTGAGCTGCAAATCTTAGAAGTGTCCATGTTATAATTTAATCTCCCACATCTAGAACTGCATCCCTAAAAAAGTGTAATTGTAGTTTAAAGCTATTGCTTTCTGGGAACACCTGTTTTTTCTAAGAAAGGATGCCAAATGGATACTTGGCAAGTTTAGGTTGGGGATGTGACTAGAATGCTCTCTATGTTCATTCTTGGAAAGATGTTCATTGTACTGATTAAGATGCTGTTTCAGAATTCGTTAGAGAGTGTAATTAAATGTATTTTTCCCTGCATCTATTTTTATTTGTATGGTGCAGCACTCTGATGATCTTTTATAGCTCCGAGGGGGGAAGAGCTATTCAGCAGTTTAGTGGTGGCAGTAAGGATTCCCTATGTTTAGCTTCCAAACGTAAACAGGAAGAGGAGAGCATGTAGAACACTCTGAGAGCTTTTCTAAACTTCTTTCTGGCAGACTCATGTCTCATTTTCTGGGAGGAGATTTCCAAATGGAGGTCTACCACAAAAGAGGTCTTTCATGTTTTAGGGGGTGCAACACGGCTACCTACTGCTAAGATGAGTGGTAAAGACTTGCGTTTAAAGACTTGAGTGGCAACAGTCTACTTTGAAAAAAAAGCATGGCAAATGGTATACAAAGTAAAAACTTCATAGTGAAGGCTGTTTCCTCACCAGTCTGGGGTCCGGCAGCAACATTTTAGACCAAGAGATAATGTTGTCGGGGCGTGGCCTGGTCAAGCACCAAGATGGTGCATTTACAAAGAAGCTCCAGAGCGCCACGCCGTGAACACTACACAGGACTGCGTCAGTATGAAGAATCGAGTTTCTAGGGATGGCGCTGGAAGACTGAGACCTGGGGGCAAGTGGAGAGAGTTGTGGGGGTGCTGGGGGTGCCCTATAGCTGCCGCAGCGGCTTCCCCGCGGACACGACCTGACGCAGCCCTCAGAGGCCCCACAACGTCAGGGGTCATGGGTGAGCCTGAGGAGAGGACTGCGGTCCATGACCAGCTTGTCTCCGGACTCAGCGGTTGCTCCCACTCGCCTCCTGCAGCTTCTGGTATAGTAGCGCTGCTCTCCTCCTCAAGCGCCTCGCACAGCTTCTGCCTGATTAACTGTTTGTGCCAAGTAATCGTAGCACTGCTCTCCTCCTCAAGCGCCTCGCACAGCTTCTGCCTGATTAACTGTTTGTGCCAAGTAATCGTAGCGCTGCTCTCCTCCTCAAGCGCCTCGCGCAGCTGCAGTTTTATTGACTCTGCCAATTTAACCCGGATTTGGTGCCTGTGTGCTCAGCAGTGCCCATGGGAGTATTTAACTGAAATCTAATATTTACAAGACGATTATTGTCTTCCTTGTGGCCAATATCGGCGTGTTAGCCTGTTTGTGTGTTTTTAAAGCAATCGCCATTTGGTTGTGCCTTCAGGCCGTCCCTCCCCCCACGCTCCCGCCTCCCAGCCGCCCCGCCCACGCTCCGCCCCCCTCCATCCTTCATTTATGACAGCTGGACAAGCGCGCAGCGTACACGCGCAGCGACCGCGCCCAATCCGCGCCGAAGGTGCGCCAAAGGTAAGCCCGTCTACGCACGTCCGCGCCTGGACCGCGCCCAGCGCCAGACCCCCTGGTCCCCGTAATGCCCAGCCCACTCGCATCACTTACGATGCCACCACCCTCCTAGCCCTTAACCCCGGCCGCTCCCCCAACTGCGTCCAAGCCGCTCCTGGACACACCCATGGACCCTTCACATGCTACTCCTGCAAGTTCGACGGCACCAAGAACAACTCCTCATCCACTAACACCAACCAGATATCTGACACCAACCACCTACAATGCATCCTGCTCAACACCCGCTCGGTCCACAGGCACGCCATCGACCTCTGGAATCTACTAGACACCATCTCTCCGGACGTCGCCTTCCTAACAGAAACATGGATGAATGCCTCTTCAGCCCCAGACATCACCATTGCCATCCCGGAAGGATACAAGATCATCCGCAAGGACCGCATCAAGCATACAGGAGGAGGCATCGCTATCGTCCATAAGAACTCCATCCGCATCTCAACCAGCTCAGACGTCAACCTTGCCAGTGCCGAACACCTCCACTTCCAGATCCACACCGACCCCAAGACCACACTCAGAGGCACCCTCCTCTACCGACCTCCAGGACCCCGTGCACAATTCAGTGACGACATCAGTGACTTTATCACCCCACACGCCCTCCCCTCCGAGGACTACATTCTATTGGAAGACCTCAATTTTTACCTGGAAAAGAGCAATGACAGCAGCGCCACCACCCTTCTGGACAATCTCGCCGACCTCGGACTCAAACAACTTGTCTCTACGCCCACCCACATCGCAGGTCACACGCTCGACCCTATCTTCACCTCCAGCAAACATATCTCATTCAGTCACACCTCAGCTCTTTACTGGACGGACCACAGCTGCGTTCACTTTACCTACAATAAGACCACAACCCACAACCATCCTCAACCCACCCTGCGAAGAAACTGGAACAAAATCACCAGCGACCAGATCTCCTCATCGCTTCTACTAAACCCCCCCGCCCACTCCTCAAACCCCGACCAAGCAGCCATTAACCTCACCCAATGGCTATCCAACAGCGCCGACATCCTAGCACCGTTGAAAAAACGCCAAAGCAAACTAGGCAGCAAAAACGCATCCTGGTTCAACGATGATCTTAAAGAATTGGAAGAAACACTGTCGCGCCCTTGAAAAGGCCTGGAAAAAAGACCCAAACACCAGCACCAGGGAAGCCTTCAAAAACGCCACCCGCATACACCACCAACTAATCCGGTCTGCCAAGAAAGCCGCATTCAAAGACCGTCTAGATAACAACGCCCACAACAGCAAGGAATTATTCAACATCGTCAAAGAATTTACCAACCCATCAGCCAACTCTAACGACATCACCCCCTCCCAAGCCCTCTGCGACTCCCTAGCTTCCTTCTTCCACAACAAAATCGCAGACATCCACAACAGCTTCGACAACCGACCCGAAGACCAACCCACCCAACCTTCTGCAGGACCTTCACCCCCCTTGAACATCCTTAACGACTGGAACCCAATCTCCACTGAGGACACCATCCGCCTGATGAACTCCATCCACTCAGGATCCCCAACTGACCCATGCCCTCACCACATTTTCAACAAAGCAGACTCCATCATAGCACCACACCTCCGAGATGTCATCAACTGCTCCCTCAACTCCGCCACCTTCCCGGAAAGCTGGAAACACGCAGAACTCAGCGCCCTTCTGAAAAAACCCACAGCTGACCCCTCCGAACTCAAAAACTACCGCCCCATCTCACTTCTTCCATTCCCGGCCAAAGTCATTGAGAAAGCTGTCAACAACCAGCTCGCCGCCTTCCTCGAAGCCAACAAATCTCTCGACTCCTCACAGTCCGGCTTCCGAGCCAAAAACAGCACTGAAACCGCCCTCATCGCAGCTACAGACGACATTCGAACTCTACTGGACAATGGAGACACAGTCGCCCTCATCCTCCTCGACCTCTCCGCTGCCTTCGACACAGTCTGTCATAGCACCCTTCTACAGCGCCTCAGAGGCATAGGAATCCAAGGAAAAGCACTGGAATGGATCACCTCGTTCCTCACCGGAAGAACACAGAGAGTCCACCTCCCACCATTCAAGTCAGAGGCCTCTGAAGTCATCTGCGGCGTGCCACAAGGATCGTCGCTCAGCCCCACCCTCTTCAACGTATACATGAGCCCCCTTGCGGCCATCGTTCGCCAACACAATCTCAACATCATCTCCTACGCGGATGACACTCAACTGATCCTATCACTCACCAAAGACCCTAACACCGCCAAAACCAACTTACACGAAGGAATGAAAGAAGTAGCCGAGTGGATGAAGCACAGCCGTCTGAAACTGAACTCAGACAAAACAGAAGTCCTCATCTTAGGCACCTCCCCCTCCGCCTGGGATGACTCTTGGTGGCCAGAAGCCCTTGGAAAAGCACCCATCCCGACGGACCACGCACGGAACCTGGGCGTCACCCTGGACTCCTCACTCTCGATGTCCAGACAAGTCAACGCCGTTTCATCATCTTGCTTCAACATTCTTCGCATGCTCAAAAAAACATTTCGCTGGATCCCCACCGAAACTAGAAAAACGGTCACCCACGCACTGGTCACGAGCCGCCTGGACTACGGAAACACACTATACGCCGGTACCACCGCAAAACTCCAGAAAAAACTCCAACGCATCCAGAACGCTTCAGCAGGCTCATACTAGACATCCCGCGTAAAGAACACATCTCTGGTCACCTGAAAAACCTCCACTGGCTCCCCGTAAAT
Source organism: Lissotriton vulgaris (assembly GCF_964263255.1). NCBI lineage: Eukaryota > Metazoa > Chordata > Amphibia > Caudata > Salamandridae > Lissotriton > Lissotriton vulgaris. Next base: position 269,010,645 of record NC_141695.1, read on the forward strand.
AAGAGGATTACTTTACGCCTCCTAACCCACGCACACAAAGCACTTTACGAACTTGGGCCCGAATGCCTCAACACACGATTGTCCTTCTACACCCCCTCCCGTCAGCTGTGATCCTCCAACCAAGCCCTTGCCACTGTACCTCGCATCAACAAAACCACCATGGGAGGTAGATCCTTCTCCTACCTGGCAGCTAAAACCTGGAACTCACTTCCCACTCACCTTCGCCTTACTCAAAACCACCTAGCATTCAGAAAGCAACTTAAAACTTGGATATTCGACAAGAAATTCCCCACCCTTCCTCTAGCGCCTTGAGACCCTATGGGTATGTAGCGCGCTATATAAATCTCTTGACTTGACTTGACTTGACATGAGTGTGATCCCAGAGAAAAACGTAGCTCTGGGATCTGCGGCCTTTGCTGACATGGCCACAAAATGCCAGCACCTCCTCAATCCAGCCCCGGCGGGCAGCAGCGAGTCCAGCGCAGAGGTACAGGTCCCCCCCCCCATTGCCACTTTTTTCTATTTCATTTTCCCTTGCTTTTAATGTTCAGGAGAGGGGAGCATCTGCAGTGGTCTCTCTGGGTACAATTGGCATATGGCATATGGATGCCCCCCGCCCCCATGCAATAACAGGTGCTGCAGTTTGGGGTGGTGCCACTGGGGTCCCCTGTCATGCCTACAGTTGGAATCACAAACCATGAGATAGCGTGACTGTAGCAGTCCACCCCTGGTTGTACTAAGGACTGCGCTATTGACTGGGAGAATTGGAATCCCCGTTTCATTGCAGCATTCAATTGGCAGCCATGGGGCATGGAGACCCTAAGCAGCAGCAGCTCACTTTCAAGGCCTCCATGACCCCAAGGAAGGAGGTTGGAGACCAGGTGCTGCATGATGACTCCCCTGGCCGCGTCGATCTTCCAGGTACTGGTGGCATAGTGACAGAGGGAGCCACCGCTATCATGGCGGGAATGCATGGTCGCCTGGAGCAGCATGAAGCCTGCATAGAGGCTGCTGAGCAGCTCATCTCCAATGCCAATGACGCACAAGCCGCAATGTCTATCGCATGCTAAAACCAACAGGAGCAAAAGCGGAGGACCTTGAAGCGCGTTCAGGCCGTAACAACCTACGTATTGCAGGGATCACTGAATCAGACTTCACCGGCCCTATGGAGGCCTATGTGGAACGGATGTTATCAGAGCAAAGGCAGGCGGATGTTATCAGAGCCAAGGCAGGTTCTCAACTACATTTGTGGTGGAGCGTGCTCACCGGTCCCTTGCCACAAGGTCTACTCATGGTGCACCCCTCGGTTTGTTATTATGCGATTACTGAACTACCATGACAGGGATGTTGCATTGAGAAAGGCCCAGGAGATGGAAAATCAGCAATACCAAGGAATGAACATGTAGTTCCACCCAGATTTTAGGCCCATGGTGCTGGAGGCCTGGATTAACTATCAAGACATCAAACGCACTTTGAGGAATGAGAATGTCCGATATGCCATGCTGTACCCGGCGCACCTGCGTGTACATCTCGGTGGTAAAACTGTTATTTTTTACTTGCCTACGGAGGCATCCGGCACTGGAAGTGCTATAAATTGAACAGGGCCGACTCTCCTGGAAAGTAAGGCCAGCATGGGCTTAGGACATGGAGTCAGGGGCGCTGCACTCTTGTGCTTGTCAGAGACAAGTTGACTTTGGCACAAACTCTGCAGCATCTAAGATATCGGATAATGGCCTGAAATACCCTTTTTCTCTGTACCACCAAGGACACGCTTACAATATTGTTCTTTTACTTATGCAGCTATGAACTAATGATGTAACAGATATCATCACAGATCGTGGTAAGCTTGGGGTGTTGCCGTCCCCCTAGGAGAACTCCTATTACCTACATTAGTGTGGGGTTATTTTTTTTATCATTTTCTCTCTTCTACCTAGTTACAATGTGCTGGGATTCACCTGCTGAATATTATTGATCTGTTTTTTGTTTTCAGGACATGGGAACATATATCCAACGGCTACCCAAGCATGACTGTAATACTTTAGTAAATCGCATAATGTCTCGCCTGTTGTAGTGTTAGCAGGTTGGGTGAATTGGAGGACTTGAGCTGCGCTGTATGTCCTGGAACGTTAGTGGACTGTCGATTCCAGGCAAGGGAGAGCAGCTGCTTGCATATCTAACTAGGCAAAAGATACAGGTGGCAATGCTACAGGAGACACACTATGCCTCAAAAACCAGACAACTGGTTTGCTTCTAGCTGGGGGACAACAGTTTCTTTGCTGGGTGTAGTACTCGCTCCCGGGGAGTCAGTATATTATTCTGCAAATTCTTTCCTTTCATGGCGCATACTGTGATTGGGGACCCGGATGGTTGCTATTTAATGGTGGCGGGAGCTATTGGTGCACATTGCTTGGTATTTATTAATGTATATGCCCACAATGTAGATGCCTGAGTTTTTTTTACTGACATCTTAACTCACATTACAAGCATTCCAATCAACTGTAATATTTGGTGGAGGACTGCAACCTTATACTGCAACCCAGGTCGGATACCACAGGCATGGGACACACCACAAACCATGCTCAGCTAGAGAGCTTCGGACACTAATACATGCACACCTTCTGGAGGATGTCTGGCGTCACCGATTCAAGGCTGCAGGGATATTAATTTTACTTGGCACCGCACGGTAGTTGGTCCCGAATAGACCGATGCTATGTTACCCCTGATTTGCTCCTCAACATAGAGGAGGTGGCTCACCTGCCAAGCACGTGAGGTTCTGCGATTTCAGATTTCGTCCCGTAATTACCCGCCATTTTGTTTCCTGTCGCCATTTTGTGTTGCCCTCACTCAGGCAGCACGGCGAACGATGTGCTTTTGCTTTTTCCAGCTGCTACGTGTCCTTTCAGTTCAAAAGTAACTCCATTGTCGTTCATGAAACCAGATGTCAGGGTCTGTCTGAGTTCGCTAATCTATGTCTGGTTCGATTGATCCCTGTCTCGGCCGACTATTTGCCCTCTCCTATTCTTCCCTTATACTATCTTATCCGACTGGCCTTCGCTATTCTCTCCTTGTATGCTCCTATTACACAACTATCCTTTGAGACACATAAGCATGTCCTGCCACCTATGAGAGGGGATTGTGAACACCATCACAGATTAATTTGTCGGGAGGGGTAGCACACGGGGTCCGAGAAAGGGGCGTATTTTGAGACACCTGATAGCTTGTTTTCCAACTTTTCTCATTGGTTCGTTTTGTATGTGTAGGGAGTGGGATATTGTAAATGTGTTTACTATAAAAGATTGTACACCACGGATTGAAGTGGCAGTCTCCTTAGAACCCACCTCGAGTGTAACTTCTAGGATAACTGTGCTTAGCTGCAGCTAATAAACCTGGCTTCCATGCTCAACAGAGTGTCTCGTGTCTCTGTTAGTTACAAGGCAGGTGAATCCGGGGATTTAGGCGTGCCCTGCCCCGCTGGCCCATAAGGCCCGGTTCTCCACACGTAATCATAACACTCACCGGTGCTGTTGGTTCTGACCCTGCCCGTTGATGTGCGCCCCTCAACGTGTGGCCGCTTTCCTGCTGAGGCGCTTCTGGATGCTCTTTTCAGGAGTGAAATACAGTATGCGATCGTCTAGTATTTTCAGATAAACACTGGCACAGTGCCTCACTATGCCAGCCTATGGGAGGCATTTAAAGTATATATCAGGGAAATCTGCATTGATTAACAGGCAGGGGTACTCTGTACGATTTGTCGCGACCTCAAAGCTACTGAGATGGAATTGCGAGATTTGGAAGCCCAGACACTGGCCGGTGTGGACCCTTCCCCACTGCACCACCACGTTAAACTATTGGGGGTATTCCAAGAGCTGGCGCAGATAGAGACAGCTTACCTGGGGATGTACGTTCGCACCCGGGTATACGGGGAGGGGGAGAGGCCTGAAAGCACTTTGGCACAACCATTTTAATGATTGTGATGCGCCTTGCTATCGACAAGAGCATCGTGATCCAGCGATCTATTTGTCCAGATATCTGGACAAATAGATTACTGGATCACGCTTCCCTTGTCGATAGCAGGGCACATTACGATCATTAAAATGGTCATGCTGCCCAGGTTTCTATACGTGTTTTTAAATATACCTATCCTACTTACAGTCTCCTTTTTGAAAACCCTTGGAGGGATGCTGACCTGACTGGGCTGGCCGGGGGGGCAGGTGTGGGTGGGTTGGAAAACTCTTACTCAAACCTTTGAAAGGGGGGGGTTCGGGGTACCTGACTACTACCTGAATTATATAGTTGCGCAGGCCCATTATGCCTACTTCTCGTATATCCTTACGCATGCCTGAGACCTGAGCACTTGCAGGCCCGTCCCTACCCACTATCCACCATCCTTCCAAACGGGCTGAGGAGAAAATTGACTGAGATACATACCTTACAAACCACCGGGTGTTGTGGGAGCCCTTGCGCAGATATCTGGGGGCTGAGCGATTGTATTCCCCACATTTACTGATTCTCAGTAATCCCTGGCTAGCACCCATGACAGCAACACTGATGCAGAGAGCCCGACCCGCTGTCAAGTACGCAACCTAGGTTGCATGTTCAGAGACGGTCAGCTACGTACACTGGCAGACTTGACAACAGACAGGGACTTTAACACATTGGTTCGCTTCCTTGTACATAGAACGAGAGTGGCTTTGGTCACTGTGCTGCGCCCTGAGACAGAGGAGCCTACAGATTTCCCCCCACTATCAACAAATATTACAGTGCCCAATGGTGCGCATTTAGTTTCTTGACTGTATCCACAGACGCAGGCACTCCAACCAATGATGGGTGGCGGAGAGGGTTCTGGCACAGCCCATGACCGAGAAGATGTGGGCCTACTGTTATGAACAGATGCACTTAGTGTTCAATAATAATAAACAAACTCCTGCACTGCAAATACCTACACAGAATCATTGTCACCCCTGTGTTGCAAAGATGGATCGTACGAAGACAGGCTGCTGTGCAATGGCGCATGCCGACTTCATTCATTTGGCATGGATTTGGATTTGCCCTGGATTTGCCCTTCGGTGCTGGCCTACTGGGAAGTGTTGTTTGGGCATCTTGAACAAATGGTTGAGGTTACACTCCCAAACACACTGTTGTTGGCACTCCTGGGGTTGGTACTCCTGCTGAACAAGGGGATAAGATGCTTCATCGCGATTGCGTTAGTACTGGCTAAAAGACAAGTGTCCCTGTCCTGGGGTGGAATGGAGGCACAGCAGGCTGGGTCATGGCTCAGAGATGTGTTGAACTGTGATACAACCAATGATGCGAATGCATCCCTAATCCCACCGGCCTCCCGCCCAAAAAATATTTGGCAGCCGCTCCGTTCCTATCTATTAGCCCATCCGGAAGTCAAAGATTGAAATGTATCAGACGATGATATGATTGCTGGGTTGCCTGACCGGCCACACGGATCCGGAGGCCTAACAAATGTTTGTTACGTGAGCCCGTATCGTTGTTCATAATTTCTGTGCAATGGATTCTATGTGTGGCCAGATGGTCTATTCAACCTTATTTCCCCAAAAGTGGTTTGAGTGAGTCAATAAAAACTAGTTCATAATAAGAGATAATGATGTCAGCAAAGCCAAGACAATCTAAGGGATGTTTTGTGAAACCTAAAACTTCAGAGCCAATAGGATGAATCTCACTGCTAAGGTCTTGCTTTGGTCTACAGCCAGTACTCTTCTTCCCAAAACTGCCTTGCTGATTGTTCAAGATGAACCAAGAATGGAACACCAGTATTTCACATTGGCTGCAAAGGACCCACAAAATTGTTAATCAAATAAGAATGTTACTACTTCTATTAATTCACAACTACAACTCAAATTCTACCTACATGGTCCCAGTCCCTCCGATAGTGTCGTTAATTTTTATATTTCTTACAATTTAATTCCTACATTTTATCAAGAACTAGTCAAAGAAAATGTATTATATATGTTTTATATATAAATAAAAATGAAATTCACCAGTTAAAGTTGACTGAACTACCTAAAACGTGTATCACTGCTATTCACTGCGATGATGATTGAAGACATGTTGAACTACATCATTGATAACATCACTAACAACAACTAATCTTACAACTTTCTGCCTCCCGTAATGGTTTAGACACAAATTCTTGTTGTATGGAGGTATTGTTAATTGGCAGTTAGAGTTAGCATCATAAAGACTCAGACTGTCCTCATACAGAGTATTTCATAAGAGTATTAACAAAGTTCCTGTCTTTTGACTGATACCCAGACTGGAAGGCCAAAGCCATTCAGTCTGGTGAAAGTTGGCCAGTTCTGAAAGATGAAGACAAGGTTTATAAAAATGATAGACTTGTGTATTGACAAATACAAGATTAAATTGATAACACCTCTGAGAAGAGTTAAATAATGGGTTGAGAAACTAAATTTGTCAAGGTATTAACATATATGTAGGCCAGAGGTTAGGTAAAGGTGTTATTAAAAAACTGCATGGTGAAAGGTCTTCAAGTATACACTCGGCCACTTTGTCAATTATAGGTGAAAAGTGAAAGGCAGTACTGAGAGACGTTAGAAGTGATTCAAGTAAGGTTATGAGATGGTCAAGTAATTTGGTCAGCCTTGATTTCTACAACTTGACCCAGGAGGGAATTAATAAATGAGGACAGCTTTCTTGAAAGGGAGTAGATTAGTTGTTTTTATATTTCAATGTTGGATTCCAATGATCCCATAAAGAGTTGGATTCTTTGAGTTGGCTCATGTTACAACTGAAATAAAACCACTATGGATTAGTAAAAAGCATGTCTTGAGATCAGAATAGGTTTTTGAAAGCTGTGAGGGTGTCTCTCAAAACTGTAATATCTTCATTTGATTTCAAGGCACTTTATTTTCACTGCAGTTACTTCTTCCATGGCGCCCCTTAAATGTCAGATGAACAGTATAAAAATACTTAGAGTAAAGAAACTGTAGCATCAAAAAAGATACTATTGAGGTATGCGGAGGAAGAACTGTAAGAGTGATGGTGTGTGCAAAAGACCACATTTCCCTCAATGCTACCACAATATCTTCATAAGGAAATCATAACCTGAATAATAGACACACACAGATAACAGAATGCTGTTGTGGGTTTGTCGGATTAAAAAGAGAAATTTATCAGTATAAAATTATCATTTCAAATACAATTAGTAAACATGTGATAATGCCCACCTCATTGAAGTCCAAAGGATGAAGAGGGAGCCGAGAGAGTTTAACAGGGTGAAGGAAGTGGGACAAATGAGTACACTACCATTATCTTTGGAGGTTCCATTACAAACATAAATTGGGACTAGTAGAGAAATGCAGAGAGGTACCTTCAGTGCAGTAACTAACACAATTATACTAACTTAATACCGTTTCTATTTTAATTACAAAAAATCGTTTGTTTTATGTATCTGCTAAATTGATCATTTACACGTATAATACAAATATTTTCATTGGACACACAACACAGTACAACTTTGCAGAACATGAAGTGAGGCATCACAGGATTTTACTATATTGAGGAACTGCAATGCTAGAGAGAAGCTTTTAATGATTATTATTGGTGGGGAAAATACTCACAATGGAATGGCTTTGATCAGTTTTTTCTTCCTTATTCCGTCTGCAAGTGAAAAAGAAGAAAAATCATTGATATATCATTCAGAGAGAAAAAGGAATCAGAAGATCATAAACTTTGACATACAGCTCCTTCTTAGGATAGATTTAATTGCTTTTCTACTATCTAGAGTGTTATCACACAAGGTACTGTTAAAAACTGGATTTGGGAATATTCAATATTACAAATCAACAAGAGGTAAGATATTGGAAACATTTCTAGTCCACAGTATAGAGAACAATTAAGCTTCTCCTATTCCGATTCCATCACATGTGTGGGCTACCGCCATAAAGTAATTAGTCCTTTCCACAGTTTGCCAAAAAATGAATTTCTCTTTTTTTCAAATTAAATAAAATGTAAATTTACAGAATTATATTTTATCCCACTGCCTCACTTTTCCTTCACACACAGTAAATACATAAAATGTGCACCTAATGTAGAAGGTACGTTTTGTGTCATTAGCTCTACTTTCCTCTTTCTAATACTATGAGTACTATGAATATACTAGGCCTATGTGAAATCTGTGTAATTGCATTTTGCATAATTATGAGATATTTTGGAGCAATTATGCAAAATTACATAAAATTAAAATAGAATTAGTCCCAGGTGCCAGACAGGATCCGGGAAATAAAAATCCTCAGCACGTTGGTAGGTGGCATCGGTCAACTCAGTGTTTGCAGTCGGCTTCGTGATCGCCGAGATGACTTTGTGGATCTACTTAGAAGCCGCCCCCGGGAGCTGATATCAGTTCTTTCCACAACATTCAACTCCAAAAGCGCAGAGCCCTGTAAGACACTGACCACTGGTGCACAAAACAAGGGCCCTGAAAGGGTGTCCCTTACTCTAGAAGTCTGTTCGCCGAACGGGGAGAATGAGTGGAGCAGTAAGGAATGTATAACTAATATATGTCCCTTACAGATATATCGTTACCGAAGGTAAGTAACTTGTTCATCTGAAAGAGACTATTTGTTATAGATTCCTTACCTTAGAATAGATACCCCAGCAATACCAACCCCGGAGGTGGGTATGCAAACCAAGTTCACACCAGAAAGTACTGGAGAACTGAACGTCCCAAAAAACGTCTCTCCGGACTTGACTATCCAGACAGTAATGCTTAGTGAACGTGTGCAGTGATGCACACTTGGCTGCCTGGCAGATGTCACTGAGGGGGACTCCACATCCCACAGCAGTAGTGCCTGCTGTTGCCCTGGTGGAATGCACATGCAGTCCTACCGGAGGCTCCTTTTTCACCAAGGAGTGGCAGATCTTAATGCAAAGGATGACCCATCGGGAGATTGTCCGTTTTTGCACAGCCTGACCTTTCTTGATGCCCACATAGCCAACAAAGACTTGATCGTCCACCCGGAATTGTTTTGTGCAATCCAAATAAAAGGATAATGCACATTTTGGATCCAGACAGTGGAGTCTCTCTTCCTCCTTGGAAAGGTGAGGGCAGGAAGAAGGTGGGCAAAGTGATGGTCTATCCTATGTGGAAAGAGGTAACCACTTTGGGATAAAAGAAGGTCTAGTTAGAAGGACAACCTTATCCGGATGAACACCAAGGAAAGGAGGTTCGAGCAGAGGTGATGGAAACCAGTAAAGCAGTCTTTACTGTCATGAGTCTGAGAGGACAATTATATAGTGGCTCAAAAGGAGCACACATAAGGTAAGTTAAGACCAGATTCAAGTCCCACTGGGGCATTATGAAAGGAATAGGAGGACAGAGGTGAGTAATGCCCTTAAGAAATCCATTTACAATAGGGGACTTGAAAAAAGAAGGCTGATCAGGAAGGCGAAGAACGGGCAAAACAGCTGAAAGATAGCCTTTAAGGTTGCCCAGAGCAGAGCCCTGCTGGGCCAAAGAAAGAAGAGGAGAACCTCTGAAAGAGGAGCAGAAAGGGGATCCGCAGCCTTTGTTGTGCACCATGCCACAAATTTGTTCCATCTACAGGCGTACACCATTTTAGTGGAGGTACACCTAGCTGCCAAGATGACATTACAGACTTCGGGAGGAAGGTCAAAAGCTGTAAACTGTTGCTGCTCCATCTCCACGCAACGTGGTGGAGGCCGGACAGGTTTGGGTGGAGGACAGTCACCTGTTGCAGCGATAGAAGATCCTCCCGAAGAGGCAGTTTGATAGGAGGATTGATGGCCAAGTTCAAGAGCTCGGGATACCAGACTCTTCTTGCCCAACTGAGAGCCACAAGAATGACTTGGGCCGGGCCGTGCTTGATTTTCAGCACTCTTTGCGGAAGTGGTTTAGGTGAAAAGGCATAAAGAAGTCTACAATTCCACTTGTGACCAAAAATGTCACTGAGTGAGTGCCGCCTTGGAAATTCCAACTCGCAGAAAGGCTGACATTGCACGTTCTCTTCCATGGTTACAGATCTAGCCAAGGCTCTCCCCACTGCTCAAAGATGCATTGCGCCACCTCTGAGTGGAGATGCCATGAACCGGCAGCTGAGTTTGTTTGCCCTGGCGTTCAAAGAACCTGCCAGGTGTTCAAGACCCAGGGATATGCCCTGATGTTCCAGCCATGTCCAGAGGCAAAGAGCCTCTTGAGATAGGGCCCACCAACCCACCAGGCCCTGTTTGTTGCAGTACCACAAGGCAGTGGTCTTGTTCGTGAGACCCTGCACTACTCTACCTTTGACAAAAGGAAGGAATGCTTTCAGCGCAAGACAAATCGCCCGGAGTTCCAGAAGGTTTATGTGGAGCGCGGATTCCAGAGGAGACCAGAGGACTCTGATCTCCGCCTTTCCTATGTGGCCGCCCAATTCCAAAAGTGACGCCTCTGTCACCACTGTGCAGTCTGGTTGGGGAAGGGAGAGGGATCTGCTGTTGACCTAATCCTGATTTGTTAGCCACCACTGCAATTGGTGTGCAGTGCCCTTTGAGATCTGGATGACATCAGAAAGATGCCCCTAATACTGCGCCTACTGGAACTTCAGGTCCCACTGCATAGCCTGCATATGCCACCTGATATGGTCCACCAGCAGGATGCAGGCCATGAGGCCCAGCAGCCTCAAGGTCAATCTCACGGGAAACCCAGGGTAGAGGCTGAAACATCGGTATCAAAGCCCGAATATCCTGGACTCACTGCTCGGGAGGATAAGCCAAAAACTGCACTGTATCCAGAACTGCTCTGATGAACAGGAGCTTCTGAGAGGGAATCAGATGCGACTTTGGCACGTTGATAGTGAACCCCAGCGAATGCAGGAGGTCCATCGTAGTCTGGAGGTGTGATATGACAGCCTGGGGCGAGCCCACCTTAAACATCCAGTCGTCTAGATAATGAAAGACTGGAACCCCTTATCTGCACAGATGAGCTGCGACCACCGCCATCACTTTCATGAACACCCAAGGGGTGATGGTAAGGCCTAAGGGGAGCATGGTAAACTAAAAATGGTTATGGCTACCATGAACCGTAGGTAACGCTGGTGGGCAGGCAAGTCTGGGATGTGAAAATAAGTTTCCTGCAAGTCCGACGCTACCACCCAGTCTCCAGGGTCGAGGGCAGGCCAGACCTGGGCCAAGGTTAACATTTTGGACTTTTCCTTCTGGAGGAAGCGGTTGACCTCTCTGAGATCCTAGATAGGATGCAGGCCTTTGTCCTTCTTGGGTACCAGGAAGTACTGGGAGTAGCAACCATGACCTACTTCTGGGAAAGGGACTCGCTCAATAGCTCCCTTGGCCAAGAGAGCTGTAACTTTCTGATGGAGAAGGTCCAACTGATCCTCCAACATGCGATGGAGTGATGGTGGCATGGAGGGAGGGGTAGTCTTGAATGAGAGGGAGTTTCTCCTTTGGACTATCTGCAAAACCCACCTGTCCAACGTGATGTTGTGCCAGTGGGGGAGGTGATGGCGGATCCTGCCGCCCACTGGCAACTTTTGGCTCTGAAAGGATGGTGTAGGGAGGCTTAGAGGGCTGCTGCAGAGGGGGCACTGGTGGACTGCCCCGCCTGCTGGCCCCCTAGACCCACTGTGTTGGGTCCCACGTTCCCGGCCGCGCAGAGGCTGGGAAGTTTGTACCGGCCTGTGACCCTGGGTGGGACGTGGTGGGGCACCCCTTTCATAGCCACAAAAGGAGTGAAAGGCAGGCTGCACAGGACAGAGGTGACAGCGAGGCCCAAGGATCCGACCATAGCACTAGAATCCTTGATGCTCTCGAGCGCACTGTCCGCCTTGTCGCCAAACAGGCAATGGCCATCAAAGGGCATTTCCAAAAGAGTTGATTGGACATCCCCAGAAAAGCCAGTGGATCTCAGACAGGCAAAGCGCCTCAGGTCTGACTTAGAAATCGTTCTACCCAGCGAGTCAGTAGTGTTCAGACCACATCGGATGGCGCACTTTGCTGCATCTCTACCCTCTGTTACCGCATGAAGAGTGTGGCCTGGGCTAGCTCCGGGCACTGTGGCAGTACTTATGCAACTGTGTCCCACACAGAGTGGGTGTAACAGCCCAAGAGACATCTGCTGTTCACCGACCACAGTCATAAGATGGCGGAAGAAAACATCTTTGTCCCAAGATGGTCCAGCTTCTTGGGAACGCGCCTTTGGATGTTGAGCCCTTGACCACCAAGCTCTCGGGGTAGGGTGTTAGCAGAGGAAAAGTGTGTTGCCTGGGCGGTGGCATCGGGCAATCATCCGATCCACAGGGTTTGGACCAAGTGCTCAGAAGGATGTCTGCGAGGGCCTCATTGAATGGCAGCAGGGGCTTTCAAGAGGCCGCTACCGGCTGAAGCACCTCAGTCAGGAGATTAGTCGTGACTGCCGCCGTAGGAAGCTCAAGACCCATGGCCTCAGCTGCGCTACACAACACCATAGCATAGGAGGCTCCCTCCTCCTTGGCCACAATAGGGGGAGAAGGCATGTCAAGGTCTGGGGAAGTATCCAGACCACTGGCCTCTCCCAACTACTCTCTCCAGTTCAGCTCTTCAAGCTGGTCTGCCAGAGGGTCAACAGACCCCTCCCAATCCTGCTCACCCTCCTCTGGCTGCCACTCAGGGTGATAGGGAGCGTCAGGGTTTAACAGTGGTACAAAAGTACTGGTAGAAATCGGTCCGGCTCCTTGTACAAGTTGAGGGGGAGGCCGGGGTCAATGCCAGCCAGGGACACAACCGGTGTCCGAAGTGGGGGAGGTGTCATCAGAGGTATGGGTGCCAAGGAAGGTACCTTGAGGTCGACCAGCATCAATCTGTATCCAGGCCTGGATCCCTCAGGGCCCTGCGGCGCCGAGGCCGAAGCCGCTGGCATCAAAGGCCAAGAGCCCCAAGCTGAGTATGTGGGGCCCGAAGGCACGCCGGCCGATTCGGGCTGCACAAAGATGGAGTGGAGGGCTTCATAAAATGCACAAAGCTGAGCAGGGGATGCTCCGACTCCCAGGAAGGGAAGGAAGCTCGGAGCCGTCCTATTAGGCTCAGCAGGCAGAGCCGAAGGACATCAACCTTCCGCGTTGCGTCGGTCAACGGCTGGGGAGAAGGCAAAGAGCGATTGTGCTTCTTCACCTTTTCCTTGTGCTTCGACTTACCCGAAGACTTCGATGAGGAGTGATGGTGGTCGCTCCTGTCCCTTGGGCTGAGTGGTCACTCCCCAGTGTCTTCCTGCATCAGTCGGTATCGTTGCTTGGCTGCTTATCTGCTTATTTGCCTCATTATTGCTGCCTGCTGTGTGCCTGGCTGCCGCTCTGAACATTTTGCATTTGTGTATTTTAAAAGCGCCGCTTTTTCAGCATTTGCGCATTTCCGCTGGGCTCCCCCCTCCGCCTCCATTTTGCCTGTGTTGTTGTTGTGCTGATCTTTAGCCCGCCCCGCCTCCCAGCTGAGACGCCCTCGCCCCTCCCCCCCCACCACCCATATATGACAGGAGTTCCCGCGCGCAGCGTTTACGCGCAGCGACCGCGCCCAACCCGCGCCGAAGGTGCGCCAAAGGTAAGCCCGTCTACGCCCGTCCGCGCCTGGACCGCGCCCAGCGCCAGTCCCCCTGCCCCCCGCACTGCCCAGCCCTCCCGCTTTACCTACGATGCCGCCTCCCTCCTAGCCCTTAACCCCGGTCGCGCCCCCAACTGCGTCCAAGCCGCTCCTGGACACACCCATGGACCCTTCTCCTGCTACTCCTGCAAATTCAGCGGCACCAACTGCATCTCCGATACGACCACACCACAGATTCACGACCCCAACCACCTACAATGCATCCTTCTCAACACCCGCTCGGTCCATAGACACGCCATTGACCTATGGAATCTTCTAGACACCATCTCTCCAGACGTCGCCTTCCTAACAGAAACATGGATGAACGCTTCCTCCGCCCCAGACATCACCGTTGCCATCCCTGAAGACTATAAGATCACACGCAAGGACCCTACCGGCCACACAGGAGGAGGAATCGCTATCGTACATAAGAAATCTATCCGCATCTCAACCAGCTCTGACGCCAACCTCGCCAACTCCGAACACCTTCACTTCCAAATACACATCGACCCCAAGACCACACTCAGAGGCACCCTCCTCTACAGACCACCAGGACCCCGCGCAAAATTCAGTGAAGACATCACGGACTTCGTCACTCCACACGCGCTCCCCTCCAAAGACTACATCCTTCTGGGAGACCTCAACTTTCACCTTGAAAAGATCAACGACCGCAACACCTCCACCCTCTTGGACAACCTCGCCAACCTCGGACTTAAACAACTAGTCACTTCCCCCACCCACATCGCAGGTCACACACTCGACCCCATCTTCACCTCCAGCAATCAGGTCTCCTTCAGCCACACTACGGACCTCCTCTGGACTAACCACAGCTGCGTTCACTTCACCTACAACAAGCCAAAACCCACCAACCACCTCCAACCAACTCTGCAAAGAAACTGGAACAAAATCACCACCGACCAGATCTCCGCATCGCTCCTTCTAAACACCCCAGCCCACTCTTCCAACCCAAACCAAGCCGCCGCTAACCTCACCCTATGGTTATCCAACACCGCCGACACCTTAGCACCACTGAAAAAACGTCAAAGCAAACCTGGCAACAAGAAGGCCTCCTGGTTCAACGATGATCTTAAGAAGTCCAAGAAACTCTGCCGCTCCCTTGAAAAGGCCTGGAAAAAAGACCCAACCTCTAGCACCAAGGACGCCTTCAAAAACGCCACCCGCACTCACCACCAACTAATCCATAAGGCCAAGAAAACAGCATTCAAGGATCGACTTGACAACAACGCCCACAACAGCAAGGAACTTTTCAACATCGTCAAGGAATTTTCCAACCCCTCGGCCAACTCCAACGACATCACCCCCTCCCAAGCCCTCTGCGACTCCCTAGCCTCATTTTTCCACAACAAGATTGCAGACATCCACAACAGCTTCGACAACCAACCCGGAGACCAACCCACCCAACCTTCTGCTGAACACTCTCCCCCCGTGAACACCCTTAACGACTGGAACCCAATCTCCACTGAGGACACCATCCGCCTGATGAACTCCATCCACTCAGGATCCCCCACAGATCCATGTCCTCACCACATCTTCAACAAAGCAGACTCCGTCATAGCACCGCACCTCCGAGACGTCATCAACTGCTCCTTCAACTCCGCCACCTTCCCGGAAGACTGGAAACACGCTGAACTCACCGCCCTTCTGAAAAAACCCACAGCGGACCCCACCGAACTCAAAAATTACCGCCCCATTTCGCTCCTTCCCTTCCCGGCCAAAGTCATCGAGAAAGCCGTCAACAACCAGCTCGCCGCTTTCCTCGAAGCCAACAAATCCCTCGACTCCTCACAATCTGGCTTCCGAGCAAAACACAGCACTGAGACCGCCCTCATCGCAGCAACAGACGACATTCAAACTCTACTGGACAATGGAGACACAGTCGCCCTCATCCTCCTCGACCTCTCTGCAGCATTCGACACAGTCTGCCACAGCACCCTGTTACAACGCCTCAATAACATCGGAATACAAGGAAAAGCACTTGAATGGATCACCTCGTTCCTCACCGGAAGAACCCAGAGAGTCCGCCTCCCACCATTCAAGTCCGAGGCCACTGAAGTCATCTGTGGTGTACCACAAGGATCCTCACTCAGGCCCACCCTCTTCAACGTATACATGAGCCCCCTCGCGGCCATCGCCCGCCAACACAACCTCAACATCATCTCTTACGCGGATGACACTCAACTAATCCTTTCTCTCACCAATGACCCCAGCACCGCCAAAACTAACCTACACGAAGGAATGAAAGAAGTTGCCGAATGGATGAAACAAAGCCGTTTGAAACTGAACTCAGACAAAACAGAAGTCCTCATATTAGGTACATCCCCCTCTGCATGGGACGACTCTTGGTGGCCGGAAGCCCTTGGAAAAGCACCCATCCCGACAGACCACGCACGGAACCTAGGCGTGATCCTGGATTCTTCACTTTCAATGAACAGACAAGTCAGTGCCGTATCCTCATCCTGCTTCAACATTCTTCGCATGCTCAGGAAAACATTTCGCTGGATCCCCACCGAAACAAGGAAAACAGTCACCCATGCTCTAGTCACGAGCCGACTGGACTACGGAAACACCCTCTACGCAGGTACTACCGCTAAACTCCAGAAGAAACTCCAACGAATCCAAAACGCCTCAGCCAGGATCATATTAGACATCCCGCGAAACGAACACATCACTGGTCACCTGAAAGACCTCCACTGGCTACCCGTCAATAAGAGAATCACTTTCCGACTGCTAACCCACGCACACAAATCACTCTACGACATCGGACCAGAATGCCTCAACTCACGACTGTCCTTCTACACCCCCTCCCGCCAACTACGTTCTTCCAGCCAAGCCCTCGCCACTGTACCTCGCATCAACAAGACCACCATGGGTGGCAGATCCTTCTCTTACCTGGCTGCTAAAACATGGAACTCACTCCCCGCGTACCTTCGCCTCACCCAGAACCACCTAGCATTCAGAAAGCAACTTAAAACAAGGATATTTGACAAGTAATCCTCCTCCCCTTTCTAAGCGCCTTGAGACCCTCTGGGTAGGTAGTGCGCTATATAAATTCTCTGACTTGACTTGACTTGACCGGTCCCGCCTCTGCCCTCTCAATCAGGACCTCGAGCAGCGCAGAGCTGACTGCCAGGCATCCAGAAGCTTTCGGGACCACACCCGCAAAGACTTCAGGTTCATGGCCCGACAGTAGGATCACGACTTCGGGTCGTGGTTGCGCTCCAGGCAACGAAGGCACACGAGGTGCAGGTCTGTGACTGACATCAACTTGTGAAAAGAGTCACAAGGCTTGAAGCCGGTCTGATGATGGAACATCCCTACGTGCACCAGGAGTCAAACGACTCTAAAAAGAGGTCAACAAAAGTCCAAAAATGACTAAAGGTACCCCTCTCTCTGGATCTGAAATCAGCACGCAGGGGCAGCATCTAAGTGGCTATCACTATGTCATCCCGGCGATCACGACGACGAACGTGGAGTCAACCAATGCCACCTACCAACACGCAGTAGTACTGCTGAGGAAAAAAATCTACGGATCGAGTTTGACGCCTGGGGGTAATTCTGAGGTAAGGAATCTATAACTAATAGTCTCTTTCAGATATTATCTCTATGACTGAAGGATGCTATGTTAATTTACACTTGGATAGAAATGTCATAGATTTTTTTTTAGTTATCCACACCTTATAATGCTTTTCTCATGTCTGGTTCTAACACTGAATACATCAGCAAATATTTTTACTCTATAAATGCTAATTAAGCTAGAGTATAACTTTCATTTTTTGGGGGTTTCAAAATGTTCAAAACTAGTATGATATATTTTCCTTAGATCGCTAAACCCCAAGAAAGAATAAACATTCATAAATGAATGGCCTTCTTTATATCTTCCAGTACCACATCCCCAAAACAAGTTCACTGGGAGCGTTTATAGAACACACCTAACCTAACCTTTCCTTAGTATTTTGGTTCAGAGGAATGATTGATTTAAAGCAAAATGGAGTATTTTTGCGACACAATAAATGAAAATGTTACTATCCTCAGACCCCAGTTCTTAGTCTCTGCAGACTCTCTTTAACAGTCCAGTCATATCTTCTCTACCTGCTGCCAGTCTTGTGTTAGCAAAAGGGATAAAGGGATCATTTTGTCCTGTCATGGCCACCTCTTTAGATACTGATATCTCACCAATTATCCTAATATTATGGAGTGCACCTCCATCTGCTGCACTTTCTCAACATGCAAAAGAACAATTAATGGATGGTATGCTCAACAATGTCAAACACTGACACCTAGTTAAAGATCTGTGCCAAGTAATAGAGCGCGCTATAAAATGGTTTATACATATACATTATACATAAATCCATCGTTTTCTTGCACACCAAGTAACCCTAGTCTGACCCAGCCATATGCAAATCAGTGTTGACACTGCTCCAGCCAGAGCTGCCACTGCAGGTCCTCCCTGGACCGGAAACCAGCATCCCAGGACCAGTTTTAAGGTATCATTCCAGAAAACAGGACTTACATCTGGGTATCCCTGCCCCACTTGGGGTGACAAATGCAAAAAGAGCAAATGATTAACGGAATGCTGAACAATGCCAAATACACACTCAGTAGGAAGATAGTCTTAACTCGGGGAACCATGTCCTCTTTTCTGTGAACTGATTCTCAACTGAACTGTAATTGATGCGCCAATAAGCAATGGTGGGTTGCTATTTGGGGAAGAGTGCTCCCACAAAGTTAGACAATTTAGCACCTAGAAATAAAAGCATGCATAGCTCCAAGAGGAAGATCATCCTGTGACAAAACGCACGTGGAACAGGAACAAACACACAAACAGTTAATAAATAAATAAGTCAACATTTGAAGCCAATTTACTGCAAACAAAAAAAATAAAACTGAATAATTATAAAGATACCGAATGTAAAATATCTTTGTGTGGGAAACAAAAGTTGTGAAATTTTGAAAATGCTTCCACAAAAAAAAGGAAGTCTAGAAAGGCACTATTATTATTAGCAGAGCTATAGGCAGGGTCAGAGGAACACCCCACAGTTGTCTGGTAAGACACCAGGGGATGTAATGGCTTAGCCACCGGACCCAAATATTTACCTTTTCAGTAAGATTTCTACTTGAAGGGTCAAAATCCGCCAGCTAAGCAGCAGTACAGATGGGATCCATGAGTCTCGATATGATGGTACTGGTTTCCTGTTAAAGCTACAAGCTATTCTTCAAATATATCATACCAGGAATACCCCTAGTAATTTAGCCAACATTTTTAACTGAAACTTGGCTAAATGAGCAGAATGTGTCAGCCATTAGCATAGCTGTGCCGGCAGGTTTTTCCATGTGCACCTCGAATCGCGAGGATGGCAGACGCGGAGGCGGGGTGGCAGTAATTTTTAAAGACTGCCTCTCCATATCGTCCGCAGTATCAGTTGCAGTCCCTGGTATGGAATGCTTATACTTTTGCCTTCTCCTAAACCCCCAACTAGCCATTGCTGGGATGGTAGTTTATCGCCCCCCGGACTGTGTTGAGAGCAGTACAGCTCGTCTTATAGACGCAATCACACTGAACGCGCTGAAGCACGAGCACTTCCTGGTTGTGGGTGATTTTAATGTCCACATTGATAGGGATGGCAATAGAGCGGCAGAGCACCTGATGGCAGCATTGAGTGCTGTAAACCTGATGCTCCATAATAAAGGTCCCACACATAGATCGGGACACACGCTGGATTTAATCTTCTCCACATTAGAAAGCATAGTAGTGGATGATGCACTCCCAGTAGTATGGTCAGATCATTGGCTTATACCATTCACACTAGTATTAGATAGTGTAGAATCTAGAAAAAGCAAGCACTCTTACATGAAGAGGCAATGGAAAAATCTTACTCCGGCCATCATGAACCCAATTCTGTCCCATGATCCGCCCAAGCGTACCATGAATGCCAGCGTGGATGCCCAGGCATTACACTACTGGATTAGCAGCATGGTAGAGATGGTAGCACCAGCAAAAAGGGTGACAGCGCAGAGAACTTCTCCCACGGCCCCATGGTTCTCTGATGATTTAAGAGCGGAAAAAAGAGCCTGTAAGAAGCTCGAAAGACAATGGAGATTAAACTACTGCCCTCTAGCAAAAATACATTTTAAAGAGGCCACCAAGCTGTTTCACAAGCATATCAGGAAAGGAAAAAAGAGTTACTATGCCTCCGTTATTCAACAGGCAGAGAACCCCAGCAAAGAAGTGTTTAAACTGGTTGAATCCTTTCTGAAGCCCCACTGTATCGAAAGGGATATCCCCCAATCCATAGCACTCTGTGATAAGATCTCTGTCTATTTTGACAATAAAATACAGATGGTCTATGACTCCTTTGGCCCGCATAAACCTACGGCCAAGGAGGATAGAGAGAATGGGGGCCGGCCCCCAGCCTCCCTGAGGAAATTTCAACCTATCCCGCTAGTTGAGGCAAGCCAAGAGATAACCCGGTGTAAGTCTGGCTCCCCAGAGGACCCTTGTCCGCCTAAACTGTGGGCACCTCTAGCGGACGCTATTGCACCTATGCTTCAACATATCTGGAATATTTCCATAGACACTGGGGAATTTCCGGAGAGTTGGAAGCATGCGACGCTTCTTCCACTGAAAAAGAAGCCAAACGGGGATGCGGAGGATTTAACTAACCTCCGTCCTATCTCTCTGCTGGCAGCTCCCGGGAAAATGCTGGAAAAATTAATTCATCGCCAGCTGAATGCTCATGTTGAATCTAATAACATCCTGCATGAGACTCAGTCCGGGTTTAGACCCGGCTTCAGCACGGAGACGGCGTTGATTGAGGTGGCTGATTCTCTGAGGTGGTCGTTAGATTCAGGGGACTCAGCTCTGCTGATGCTCCTGGATCTCTCGGCCGCGTTTGATACGGTGGACCATGCTAGGATGATCCAACGTTTGGCAGACATTGGCCTACAAGATCAGGCACTCGGTTGGATGCAGTCCTACCTGTCAAACCGAACGCAGAGGGTCACTCTAGGCACTTGTGACTCAAAGCGTAAGCCACTGCGATGCGGGGTCCCGCAAGGATCTGCCCTTAGCCCCCTTTTGTTTAACGTTTATCTTGCCCCTCTTTTCTCCCTCATTGCCAACTGGGGAGTCACCGCAATATCTTATGCGGATGACACCCAGTTGGTTTTTCCCTACTCTGAGGTGACAGAGGCGGCATTTGCAAACTTTAAGGGGTGCCTTCAGGATGTGGCCTCCTGGATGAATACTAATAAGCTGAAATTGAATCCGGGAAAAACGGAAGTGATCTTCTTTGGTAAAGGCAGTCACCCTCCAGCTGAGCTCTGGTGGCCAACTGAGATGGGTACTCCACCTTCCCCTTCCCAATGGGCTAAAAATCTGGGAGTTAAGTGGGATGAAAATCTCTCCTTTGCGTCCCAGATCCATCAGGTCACAGGCTGCTGCCTGAGCAAAATGAGGAATCTCCGCCCAGTCCTGAAGCTTTTGCCCGAGTCTTGCCGGAAAACCGTGATCCATGCGACCATCACCTCGAGATTGGACTATGCTAATGGCCTGTATAGCGGCCTCCCGAAATACTAGGTTCAAAGGCTGCAGACGGTGCAAAACGCGGCAGCCAGGTTGCTCAAACATATTCCTTTTAAAGAGCACATTTCCCCCCATCTTCGGGCCTTACACTGGCTCCCGATTGCCAGTAGAATAAAATTTAAAACTCTTACTCTGGCATATAGGTCCCTCTACGGCACCTGTCCTAATTATTTGAGAGCCTGTCTGCCTAGATATACACAGTCCCGCTCCCTTCGTTCAAATGATCAGGTGCTACTGAGTGTGCCGCGAGTCAAAAGGGCCAGACTGGGTGGTCGGTCCTTTTCAGCCAACGTGACCCGTCTCTGGAATTCCCTACCTCCTGAGCTGCGAAAGGCCCAATCAGAAACAAGTTTCAGGAGACTGCTTAAGTCGTGGCTGTTTTCGGAGCATCTATAAGTTGCAGACTCCCAGCTAGCTTTCTTGTCGAGCCCTCACAGCGCCGGGACGCCTCCTAGTTGAGGCAGCTGTTCGCGCTTTATAAATACTAGTATTATTATTATTATTATTATTGTTGTGTTATCATCGGACACAAGTTAGCATGTCTCAAAACACAAAATAGATATAGATAAATACCAATCAGAAGGCTAAAAATGAAATATGTATAATTACAGGCGAAAATGTTTAAAAAAATACTATAAAACTGGGAGCCCTACTTTAAAATAGTGCAATTGCCAATTCCAACTAGCTTTGGTAGTTCTTTTTGCAAAGATGCCCTGGATTCCCCTTTTTCTACCCCCCAGAAAGATAGGAATTCAGCAGCATACGCATCCCTCTAGTCTTTTCAGATCCTGCAGCCCTCGGGCTTATGACTTAAGAGAGCAGTGTTTTAGAATGTTGACCCATTAACAATAGCAGATTCCCTTAAGAAAACATTAGACACATTCTTACTTTATCAACAGTTGCCAGTAATCAGGTCAAAATCAATCCCAAAAGCCCTTGTTCCTTAATTTTCAAAAATGGTCAAATGGATACGAGTAAGAATCTGCTTCTTTGCTCCACTGGATGCTGACCAGTTAAATCACCTTCATGATCAGTGTACAACACACCTCTTCTAGGTGACACTTCAAATATACTCAATTGAGTCACAGCGCCTTGAGACCCTTAAGGGGGAGGAGCTGCACTCCACAAATACTGATTGATTGATTGAGTTATTCCCCTTTGACGTTCAGTTGCTAAAATATAAGGTTGAATGCGCCACTGTAGCTGCAGCCATTTTAAATTCCAGCAATTTGAATGCCCCTGGAATGAATACACTAAGGCATAAGAGAAAACAAGGTGGCTCTGGGTGCAAGCAATGTCTTTGTGAACAAGGATAAGAGTTGGAGATCAGGAAAGCAATTGTCATGTAACAGACCATGGTCAGTGGCCACTTCAAATCTTCCACACCTCTCCACGCTGATGGAAAGGCTTCAATGCAGGGGCCTCAGCCAAGGAGAAGGTGACAGTCAACTGGTTTGTAACTGATGACTGAACCACAGCCATACATCAGCTTTAAAAAATAAACATTCTAGTAACATGTTTCGCCGGCTAAGATGATACGGAAGTAGGTTCTTTAAAACTATTGGTTTATCAATGTGTAAAACTATAGCACCTACAAAAGTGACAATGTTAAGCGTTTGCACATGTGGAGAAGTGTGGCTCAGGGGTTAGAGGCGGCAGACCCGGAAGCTGAGATCGGTCCTGGACCAGGGTTCAATTCCCCGCCTTGGCCGGTTTTGGGCTAAAAATTCCACGGACTCGATAATTCTCGCTCCGGTGCCTTCTCGACTCACGGGTTCACACTCTGCGACTCTGGGCAATAGCTTGCTTAATCTCCACAACGGCCCCTTGCGGCGGGATGCCTGACTTTCACCTTGTGGATACCCTGCTGGGGCTATCACACAGGGGAATATCAGGACGGGTTCCCTAAGCAAGCGCCGGGAAACCCACTGCGGGTAGCTGTGCGCTATATAAGCTCAAATACATTTACATTTACATACAGGTGAGATCAGGGGCTCACCAAAAGACAGATTTAGTATCCATACCACAATAGAATGTTAACTTTGCATTTCAACACCGAGGCCTAGTGCACAGTGAGTGTGAGGGCTGCTTTTGATCCCCTGTACAATGTTTTGGATACAACACAAGGGTGGGAAAATGTTTACTTTTAGGTCATTTTTAGGCAACATCCGCAGTTTATAGGCACTCATGGTCAAATCACAAAAAAATAAAATATCTCAATTAAAATAGGAACATTGTACATGTTTTAGGGGAAAAGAATGTGGTGAGGTACTGCAACCCAGAGTACAACAATAGTGGAATCATGCACAATAGATTGCTGACGTTCCTGGTTAGGGTTTGTGAAACAATCCATACACTTACTATTCACAATATATGTGGCACATTACCTCGTCCAAAAGAAGATGAACAGTGCAAGGAGAAGCAGCAGCAGCAACGCAATTGTAACGCCAAGAGTAGCAAAGTTTTTGAATGGTAAAGTTGGCCCTGAAAATGAAGACAAGAGACATCTTGATAAATGTAGCCTC
The DNA here is from genome assembly GCF_964263255.1 of Lissotriton vulgaris. Lineage (NCBI taxonomy): Eukaryota > Metazoa > Chordata > Amphibia > Caudata > Salamandridae > Lissotriton > Lissotriton vulgaris. The sequence goes on from NC_141695.1 coordinate 269,034,384, forward strand.
TTCGCTGGAGGAGAAGATAGGACGAAGAACACGAAAATTAGCTTTACACAACATGAACACAGCACATAATATAACTGACTGATTTCTTCAAACCCATATGCTAAAAACAAGTAATGGAAATTGGATCCTGTAGTTGTCAGGTGTACATTTGGTGAAGGCGGGATGGGGTGGGGCGAGGCTTCTGAGTGTTGAATAAGTGGAAAGTAGAACTCCCTGTAAGGGGATAGTACATGCTGGAGAACGTTGGGAGAATACAGGAATGTTAACAGATTTATACAAAGTCCCCAAAGGATGGATGAGATATTTGCAGTGCTTAAGTAGGATTTGAAGCACATTAAAGCACTATTAGGTGAAGGGTGGGCAATAGAACTGCATGAGGAGGCTAGAGACTTTGGTCCTGAAAACAGGTGGAGAGAGTATAGGTCCATCCAAGCAGTATAGGGGATCATGTTGTTAAAGAAGATGTAGTACCCTATTGGTGGTTCATGAATCTATATGGCAACAACTTTCTGAATGGCACGGTGGTTTCTTATGGTGATGGAGGATCTGGTGACCCTGGACATTGAAGCCCTAGACATTAACATTCCCCAAGACGACACCATAAGAGTAGTAATATCGATATTAAATTTGAGAAAAAACAAGGACCCCCTGGGTATCAAAAATACACAGATTCCTAGGGCAGGGTGAAAACCAATGTGAGTACAGAATCCTAGGCCATCCGCAGAGTAAGTGACCAAACAAGCTGGGACCAAAGGAGAAGAAGAATTGTCAGGAGATAATGTGTATATTAAAAATATATATATATTTAATTAAACATGGATAAAAATCATATAGAGACTCATGTAATAAGTCACACTATATGAAACGATAAAACAATACATCAAATACATTCATTAAAAAGCAAAAACATAATAATAACAATATGAATCCTGGCTAGTTATGACGATTATATACAAAAGAGGGGTATTTACTGAGACAACAAATGCACTTATAACAAAATAATTATCCATGTTTAATTAAATATATATATATTTTTAATATACACATTATCTCCTGACAATTCTTCTTCTCCTTTGGTCCCAGCTTGTTTGGTCACTTACTCTGCGGATGGCCTAGGATTCTGTACTCACATTGGTAATATCGATATTAGACACAGAAGATCTTGGAGGGGGGAATATTGATTTCATCATGCAGTGTGTTAGCATGGTTTTGAAAACCAACTTGTTTCTCTATAAAAAAGACCTCTTTCAACAAGTGAAGGGGACCAGCATGGGGGACACGTGTGCCCCCAGTCTAGGATCCCTTTATGTCAGTGCATTTGAACATGAATATGTGTTTAACGAGATCGCTCCCTTTTTTGAAAACATCAGTCACTGGTCCTGGTTCATTGATTACATCATTTTCATCTGGACCGGTACCAGTGAAGACCTAGGAGAGTTTGGTTCTTGGCTATACCTAGGGGATGCCAATTTGAGATTTACTGTTCAATAGCGAAACAGGAGGATTAATTTCTTAGACATCTGTATTAAAAACGGAGAGAACCAACTCTCAGTGGAATTATACACAAAGCCTACTGATAAAAAAAACAGACTGCTCCACTATGGAAGCAACCACCCCAAATCACAAAGAGATAACATCTCCTTTGGGGAATTTCTGTGGCTGCGCTGTAACTGTACAACCATTGAAGACTTTTGTGCTTATCTGAAGTGCTGTCGGGACCGACATTTTCGGCCCTTCCTTGAAGGAAGGTGATTGGAGGTGACTTCAGTCTACTATCATTCTAATGGAGGGAGTAGAACCGAAAATAGAGCCTATTCACAAGGCGTGTTGATATAATTCCGTACCCTTTTCCTTAGATTAGGGCTTATAAACTTATGTTAGGGGATAGATTCATTAGTATTAATGATAATCCGTCCTTTTGTAAGAGTGTTAATATACTTTCCATGGAGTTATGCTTATTTCCGGCCTTGTAGGCCTCAAACGTGAGAGACTCCATCTTTCTTTCTGCCCCGGCAGCTTGAGATGCTTCTAGGTCAAGTGTAATGTTTTAGTTACGAGGTGTTGTTCGCTTGGAGAGAACCGGCTCAGGCTGGCCCTTATCGAAAGACTGTATTTTTCTCCATTCCGAAGACATAACATCAGGCCGGCCGGCTGAGAACTTGTCCTTGGTACAGGGAGGTACAAGAATTTGGTGGGCGGCAGGTTACTGGCCGTAACTTTCCATGAAGGGACAAGCTTCCATATTAGTGAAGGCATGAGGTAGTGAATCAGTCAGTCTGTAGGCGGCAGCTAGTCGTTAGCATCAATGCCATTAATTATTCCAGGGCAGACAGTCGCCATTTCGAAGTCCGAGAAAGACCGAGAAGCTGATACTCTCTTAGAAAGATTGAAGTTATTTTAGTTGGAGCAGCTGGCGAACTCTGACATTAAGATCAGAGCATACAAAGTGAAGCAGTTAGTTGAGGGAACGAATACCAGAGTGGCAGAAACTGAGTTATAAGAACGAAGCCGAGAAGTGAAGATGGTCTGTGATTGAGAGGGGAGAGGAGTAGTGCAGAACAACCAGAGAGAAAGCAGCTGATGAGAGAAAGGTTCCAGTGACTTGGAGGGAAGCGGAGGAGACAGAGCATAGCGGTGCAGACGTGTATCCGTGACTGCAGAGGTGGGACCCTAAGACGAGCCAAGGCACAAACGAGAAGGGAACCCAGATGACTGCTGAGTCCAGACTTCATATTAATAAGGTGGCGTCGACCCTTTCTTATTAGCGTACACACATTCTAACCTTTCATTTTCCTTTGCAGGCTATATGTTATAGTATAGTGTTATATTGGTATATTGTTATTGTGATAAATAAAGTACCCCAGTTCTTAGTGAACCGGCATGTGCCTCTTGTTCTTGTATAATAAAGGTAACCTGTTCTTCTAGTCAGGTGCTGTCTCCCGAACGGACGCAACCCCCAATCAGGTAAATGGTAACTGAATAATGAGGGAGAGAGGAGCCCTTGAAATGGAGAAAAAGTTGTGCATCATATAATTTGGCCATCATTGTGTGATCTATAATATTGTAGTAATGTACCTCTAGTAAATACCGAGAGATTCCCCGACATGAGGAGCTAACGGTATTCATAGGAAAGTGATCGTCGTTGTGAGGCGGCGTTAATGAGAGCATCAGGGGGGACACTGATGTGTATACCCACAAGATTTTGGCTTGTACGGAGATAAAAGAGAGTACCAGGGGGGATACTGGTATTTATACCCACAAGATTGTGGCTTGAGGGAGCACTGGTTGCGGCCAGTGTGTAATGGTATATAATCAGAACTGCCTTAGGGTAGAATAGTCTGGGCCTGAGTTGCCGTGAGACTATATGGTAAGAGTGTGGTATTGTAGAAAACTTAGGCATGTATATTGCTAATTCCCCATCCTTGGGTAGGAGACATAGATACCTGTTGTAAATAGGTCCTAAGGAGGGAGGTTATACGTTCCGGCTGGGTTGGTGGTGCTCTGGTGAGCTGATTCTATCTGGTCCGAGAATCCGGTCGTTACAAGTGCTCAAACAGAAACTTCGTGACAGGGGTTATCCCAGGAATCTTATTAAAAATTATTTTAAGCAAGCAAGATTGCTACGATAGAGACTACGTGCTGGATAAGGATGGAGACAGGACGAAGACACCGAAAAGAACGTATTAGTGAGCCAATTTTCCCACGCAAGTCATCAAATTAAGAACATAATAAATAGGAACTGGAAAATCCTCAAAGAAGATAGAGACCAGCGTCTAGACAAACCTCTCTTTGCCTTCAGGTATCATAAAAATATGTGCAACTCATTGGTTCACACGTACAAAGACAATGAGGAAAACATACAGAGTGATTGGAATAACAAGAAGGCAGTTGGTAATCAGAAGTGTGGAACCGGTTTGATTTGCGAACTATGCATAGTAGCAATGACCAATGTTTTTAACGGCATTAGGCTCTCCCCAAATACACCTAACAATTGCAGGAACACTTAGTGCATCTTCTAGTTTGCCCATGTGGCTTAGCCTACGTGGGGAGATGGGACGCGAGTTGAGAGTAAGACTTCTGGAACATGAGTCCTCCATTCGTTTAAAGAAAGTGCACCACTTGTTGATCACTATACGCTGTCAAATTATGAGTGTGATGACTTCAAGTGGTAAATCTTGGAAAAAATTAAGATCAGGAGACATGGAGGGGACATAGATAAAAACAAGAAAAAGAGAGAACAATGGTATATTTGCAAATTGGATACCATCAGCAAGGGCTTGAATTCAAAATAAGACTGGATGTCCTTTACCTTGTGAGAAACTCCAAACTGGCTCTAGATATAACAACAGGTTTTAAATCTAGGAGAGGCACACTATCGACCACAAGAGGCACGTTAGTAGGGTGTTAGAGAATAGATGACCCTGCTTAATAAAGATATTTTTAGCCAGGGTTTGGGGAATCTAAAGTAATATCAACTATCAGTAAATATAGTGTTGGCTTTTTACACACTGTAAACACTTTAGATAAACGTAATTACTAGTAGAACAGTTACACTCTCATGGCTTTATATTAACAGCCTTAAGTAATGGTAGTCGAGAAGTGAATACGACCGAATATGAAGAAGGCCACGTAAAAACAACATAATGTGAACATCCTAATAAGTAACATGTAATGTAATTTAAGGAGAGGTTTGAAAATATTAGTTATCTTAATTTGAGCGAATTTTGCCTAAAACATGAGAAAGGAATAGAGGAGTCTCGTAAGGGAGAAGCACCAAGGCTGTCCCAATAGTCTCAGCGAGTAGATTATCCATTTAAATATGGCGGCGACTTTTTTCACAAATGGGGAGTGAGAGTTAACAGAAACTCCGTTTTTATTTCTACACACATACCAGATGTGAAGCAAAGGCAAAGCGCGACAGAACGAGAATGGTTAAGTGCGCCACAGGGATTCCAACAAGAATTTTTAGGTGGACCTGTTTTTGTTAGATATAAAGAGGGAGGTAAGATCCGGATCAGGTAACCATTGAACTGACCAGAAGGCAGATGCAATGTGTTGCGCATTAGAGAGATAAGCACGAGAAGTGAGACGACCGTTTAAGAGTTCAACAGGGAAGTTACAACTCAGGGCGGGATGCCCATTTGGACTTACCCATAGATTTGGGCACTGCCAAGTACTATTACAACCAAGTGCCAGGGTAGCGGAAATTGCCAGCGCACATTTTTCCTGGTTAGAGAAACGCCGCACTTCCAGGTGGGGGGACCCATGTTTATTCTTCCCGAGTGTTGAGCCAGGCGCATTATGGTTATATGTAGTGTGTAATGATGAGGCAACAAGCAGAGATAGAGAAGTGACCGGCTTTATTAGTTCCAAAACACAGAATGCCGTTAATAAACAGCTTTGGCTCAATACACCCCAATGTTCTATCCAAGCGCCGGGAGACACGCGCACAGGCACACAAGGTAGGATGTAATCAGGGAAGGAACAAGACTGGGGAGGTAATGACAGCATATTACATCTTCTCTAGAATGCACAGCTTTCAAATACACAGTGGAAATTGTTTACTTCTCTTGACAGTAACTAATACATTGCATAATCCTTGAATCTTATTCGGTCTAGGCTGCTATCCAATGTTTGATCAGATTCACTTTTAAGAATGTATCTTTTTCTTAAAAATCTTTGTAGACTCTTCTCTACATTTTAAATTGTTTTTAGTGATGATTATTTTAAATGGCATTGTAGTAATACTTGTAAATTGTTTAATGCATTTTTATGTCTGTACTTTTATGATATATTTTATCGAATAAAGTATTACAACAAAATCTTATGGGCGGAACAATTGTTCTCCTATCCCAAATGGTATTGACAGGACTGGTAGCCAACCCAGGAAGAGACACCTTAGGGAGGTCGTATATAGACATAGGATTAGAGCTATCCCTACATGTTACGCCTGTGCGTGACTAAGCAGAGGACGGCAGATTATTGTTCTGCAAACCACAAGGCCTGTTCACAGGCTCAGGGATCCTGCTTCTGGCAACTTTTGAACCATTCCATCACTGGCCATTGTCAAGGATTACAGCAGTTCCCTTAGTTGTGACCACACGCCTCGGTTCACTGTATTTGCTCATCTTGGCACCTTTCCTGGGATACCTCACTCTCACCACATCACCTTCCTTCACAGACATCTATTGTACAGCAATTCTGGTATCATAGTTAAAGCGCTTGTCCTTCTGGTGCTCATCCACCAGACTTCTCATCCTGCTCTCACTCTCTTTCTGGTTCTCGTTTTCCCACTTGGTTCAAGCCAATGACCAATGCAGTTGTAAACGTGTAATAGCTGCCCTACCCCTGATGAGTTTAAATGGGGTTCTACTGGTAGTGTTGTGAGGGGTGGTACACTACAACCACAGCCTAGTACGTAGGGCTGCCTCAACTGGAATATGAGATTTCAAGGGCATTTGGATGGTTTCTTTTATGAAGTGATTGGCCTGTTCTACTTGGCCATTTCATTGAGGGTGATACAAAGAGGACTTCACATGCTCTATGCCATGTTTCTTTTAAGAATGTGACTAATTCGGAGAATACAAACTGCACTCCATTATCAGAGACAAGCTGATGGGGAAAACCCTCTCTGCCAAACAACTCCTTCAAGAAGTCAATGACTTCATGTGTAGTGGGTTGAGGCACGAATTTGACTTCCACCCACTCGCTGACAATCAATCAACACTACGGCATAGCATAACTCTAGATTCAAAGCATTCATAGGACCCATGAAGTGAATGCCGTCCTTAATCCATGGACCTTCTGGTAATTTAACAGAGATCATGGGACAATGGTGTGTCAACAAAGTTTTGTATGCTTCTTTGCAAACTGAACAGTGAGTGACAAATACATCAACATCACGATTCATGAAAGGCCACCAGTATCTTTCCCTCAATCTCTGTTTGGTGCTAGTCATTCCTACATGCCCTTCATGGGCTAACGTCACCAACCTGTTTCTCATGGATATTGGTGCTAAAGTCTCACCCCGGAGAATGACATCATTGACAACACCAATATCTTCCTTAATTTTACACTAGGGTCTGATTGCCTCATCAAGTGCCTTTTCGTGTGACCACCCTTTGATCACATAATTTTTGACACTTTCCAACACGGTATCACCACTTATTGCTCCCAACTATTCTGATTTGGTAATGGAACCACTGGATTTGTGACCCTCGAACAAGCATGCAACGAGTAGATCATCTTCCTCATCCTCTTCACGCTCAGAATCCACACACGGGACACGTGACCGGTAGTCCGCTGACGCATTCACTGGGCCTGTAATGTACTCTATCCTAACTTTGTACTCCTGTAAATTGCATGCAAGCATCGCAATTCTTGGGGAAGGTCGGCTGGAACCCCTTCCTTCAAGTATACTGACCAGTGCCTTGTGGTCAGTACGGATGCTGAATTCTTTGCCCCACAGGAAACTTTTAAACTTAGTCACAGCCCAAACACAAGCTAACAATTCATGCTCAATTACTGAGTACTTTGTCTCAGGGTCCTTTAACTTCCTGGATGCGAATGCAATGATATTCTCCCCTTTCTCATTCATTTGGATGAGCACAGCTCGCAATCCGATTTGGCTGGCATCTGTTGTTACAGTACTTTGCAACTTCTCGTCAAATGACTGGAGTGACGGTGCTGGCTCGAGTTCCTTTTTAATGGTTTTTATGCGTTGTTTACATTCTTCATCCAAATGAAATTCAGCATCCTTCTTCACCATTTTTCATAGTGTTCATCATGCGCTTGAATGCAGATGACGCCGAACACAACCCACAGGGTAGCCTGTGGAATTGGTATGCCCCTTCTGGTGTGATGAATGCTGTGTATTTTCTTGACTCCTCTTGTAATTGTATTTGAGGGTTGGCGGCCCCAAAGTCTAGTGTAGTGAAGATCTTTGTTTGACCCAACGTCACTACCATTTTGTTGATTAGAGGTGAGGGTTGGCAATCAGCTACCACGTGGCGATTTACTTCACGAAGGTCAATGCACAAACGGATCCTTCCATTCCTTTTCTTCGCAATAACCATGTGCGACAACCTCTCAGATGCATTGGTTGGTTCAATGATGTCGTCCTTGCACCAACTCTCCAGAATTGAGTTCAGCACGAGCAGACATGGGTATATTCCTGAGTTTTCGTTTCACAGGGTATGCTTCACTCTTCAGGACAATCTGGTGTTCAAAGACCTTCAAGTATCCCAATTGCTCGCTGAACACCCCCTGGAATTCCTTGAGAAGAGTCTCCAAGCCTTCCTCTTGAACACTGAAAACATACCGTGGTTGGCAAGTGTTAATCATTATTTTAAGTTTTGGTTGTTCCAGCCAACCTAGAATGTTTACATTGTAGTCCACTACGAACATTGTAGTCCACTACGAAGACTTTTGTGGAGGTTTTCTTTCCCTTGAATGCTAAATCTGCCTTGAACACCCCTTTCAATTTTATCTTGTGCCCACCATATGTACCTGGAACTATTCGACCGGATTCCAAAGGTGTTGCGCACTTGAGACTACTGTAGGTGCCCTTGGACAGAATTGTAATTCTGGATCCAGTATCCACTAACATTTCTACCTCTTCACCATTCACACAGACTTCACACTTGGGTTGGATTTGTGCATCTTCACTGTTGATTATGGCAACCAGCTGCACTATGTTCTCCAGTAGTTCACTCTCATCTGAGTCTTCTTCGAATTTTGAGTCATTTACTGTATAAATCCTCTTAGAACGCCTCGCTCTGCAAACCATAAGGAAATGTCCCATTTTTCTGCATCCTTGGCAGATTTTTCCTCATGCAGGACACTCTTCACTAGTTGCCACTTGCGTGTTGGATCCACAACGATAACAGTTTGGCTTTCCAATGTACATGCTAGAGATTTTCCTAGTGAAATTCTTGTGTAGTTTGTGAGATGCAGATTCTTCCTCTTTGCATACGAGGTTGAATCTCATTTGTAGGTTGTCAGGTTTGCGTAGAAATTTCACTCCTTTAGTCGATCTTTCCATGCTTTTGATGGTAGACACCACTTTTTCGATGTTTGGATTTTTATGGCATAATAGTTTTTCTTGTGCCTTCATACACGTGGTACGCATCACCACCTGATCCCTTATCATCTAATCTGCATCTTTGAATGCACATGTTATAGCCAACATTCTTAACGGTGTGACGTAAGACTCGATTTCCTCGCCTTATGCTTGGTATTTATATTAAAAGTTATATCTCTCCATTATTACACTCATGGTGGTATCAAAATAGTACTTCATACTCAATCTTGCTTCCTTAAACACATCCCATACTTCATCCTCCACTTCCTTCTAAATGGAAGTTATGTAGTCAAAAAACCTCCTTCCTTCTGCCCCTAAACAGTTGTACATCATGGCTTGTTTCCTTGTGGGATTGTATTCAGTTCCATCAGTTGCCTCCAAATGTTTCTCAAAACATTTAACCCACTGTGTCCAATTTTCCGCAGGTGGCCCAGGGACCTCTAAGAAGGTGCTGGGCATTACCACTGCATTCATTACTCCAGTCATACTGACACATTACCGCTTTTCTTTTTTGCTTGCAAATGTCTAAAGAAGACAATGATAGGAAGGCGTCTAGCTCCCTCCTGTGGCAGTTCAAGGTAATGCCTGGTGGGTACACAAATGTTATATTTCCTTCACGTTTAGTCGAAGTTCCTCCCAAGGGCTGACAGGGATCAGGAAAGACTAAGGATGTAAACCAGAGGAAGGGTAGGCGTGGCGCGGAGGCGGTACGAGAAATGGGAAGTCCGTTCCGCCTCACTCTGCACAGGTCGGAGAGTGTGAGGAAGGTCTGAAGCCTCAGGTGATCTGCTGCACAGACGTGACTGGGTAAATATCATGTAATCCTCACCAAAAATAAGGGTGTAATGATAAGGCAACACACGGAGTAAGATAAGTGACAAGCTTTATTCGTTCCACATCATGAAATGCAATTAATAAACAGCTTTGGCTCACTTCACCCCAACGTTCTACCCGCGTGGCGGGAGACATGTGCACAGGCACACAAGGTCGGACGGAATGGGGGAAGGGACAAGACTGGGGAGGTAATGACAGCATATTACAAGTGGCACAGTAGGCTCGTAACACTTTAGGGCCGGTGTATATCTAGTTTGGATAAGGCTGTTAATAATACTTCAAAGACGTTTGACCCTTTTCCCTTGAATTTTAAAGCATCCTGAAGATAAATACAATAGAATTAGGTGAGATCACTGTTTGCCCTTTCAGCAAGATGGATCACGAGGATGTGGTAGATAGATGGGCTACCTATAAGAAATCGGACAAGGAAAAGCAGGAGGGAAAATATATGTATTTTCGCTTTTTTGCAGACCCATTTATATTAAGGGCATTACTAATATCGAGACAATATAAGCAAAATATACGAAGCAATCAGAAAAAATGGCATTATTCAATAATTAGATAATTGAATCATTAATAGTGTAATGTTGAATAATTAATAATCGTGCCGGAGAGAAAAGAATCTAATGGCTACTATTTTGCCTATATTTTGTTAGATTTATTTTAACAATAAGCCGCTGGACAATTTACATGAGGGACTATTTTCCTTTTCAAGTATAATAAAGGAGCAGGTGAGAAATCAATTCTTATGTAATGTCCCTAGGGACAATTAGTAGGATTATGGATAATGAAGCCAGTTGTAATGTTAATTTAAGGTAACTGAAGTAAATTTGTTTTTCCAGAAATGTTCTGAAACTGAGGCCACTATATCCTGAATGGCCGGACGGAGGTGTCTATTCTCCATGATTATAAACCGAAGAAGAGTACTGCTCGAATTAGGAAGGGATTGCTTTGATAAGTCTCTAGGTGAGATACAAAGAATAAGTTATTACTAAGGTTTGAAGTTATGTATGGTGGGAATTTTTTGGTCCTAATGATTGAATGATGATCTTAGCAAGAGATTTGCTGTTAGTGAAATGTAAGGTCAAGGAGATGGACAGTATGAGGGAGGTGCAAGGTTTGGGATATGCCCCATAGGAGTGCCCTAATAGCAAAATTCCCTCCCCAGTTTTACCTTTCCTGCACCCCCCCCCCATTCCCTTCCTCCCTTCCCCCTTTTCTATTCCCCCCCCCTATCCCTTTCATCCTCCTTTATAAATACAGGTTGAAGTCAATGAAAATGGGAATAGCAACATAAACCCGAAACTACTTGTGATTTTCAAAGTGTGTATCTACTATGTTTTTACCTGACAAAGGTCTATATGAATTTGTCGACAACAATGAGAAATATAACAATGTTGAGGGTGGTAAAATAATTGCCCTTTGTTTAAGACAGTGTTGCAATGTGAAAAATATAGTGATAGGGAAATAAATTGTTTTATGCACATTGATATGTATATTTTATCACACAGGTGTCTGAAAAAACTGTCTCTCTAGACAAATATGATAAATCAGAGAGTCACAAAATACCGTCTTGATAAAGATGGTGAAATAATCCCTTTCCATCAAAACGCGTCAATGCTTTCTCACACAATCCGTGGACTTTCTGGAACCACAGATTAATAATTAATCAGAATATTGGGTTCTCGTTTGTTCTTATTGTTTCAACACGGATATGTATGTTATGACAAAGTCTGTTGCTTTCCTTTATGTGTACTCTCTTTGTGTAGTTTGTATTTTATTCTTTTGCACTATATAGATGATTGATTTTAGATTGTTTTTATAAATGAATTGTGTTTTTGTGTTTTTATACATACTTTTATAAATAAAATGATACATTGTCTTTTTAAACAAATTTGTGTTCTCCTAGTTTGGGTTTAGCTTTCTGTTCGCATTGCATGAACGGTGTAGGTGGAGTGTGAGCAGCCTGAGTGAATGTCAGGACCATTTCCAGGTTTGTGAGTCTGTGTGACTATTGGAGTGATTTAAGCAATTCTTGCTAGTCATACTTTCAGTATTTAGTCCAAAAGAAACCTTCATTTCGACATTACTGACCATGACAGGCTTCCATATTTATAGTAAGGGTTCCAAGTCCAGCCAATCTGAGCGATAATTGCCAAGAAGCAATCTGTATGCACTGATATCTGGGTGTTGCCAGAGAGAATGCAGGGCCCACATCAAAATGTTATACATGTTGTGGCCCACAGGAAATAAAACTACTACTGTATTCTAATTCCTCATAACCTGGTAAACAGTTGGTAGGCTTATTTAAGAGTTGTTCTCCAAAGCGAGGTGATGGTGTTGAAACACAATGCTGTGCTTTGCTAGGTATGATAAATTATGTTTTAATACAGGAAAAGTATTTATGAAGAGTCTCGTGAGATGGCTACACTGAAGCCAAATTGTGATTGTTGTGTGTATTTATACTGTGGGCTTAATTAATTAATGATCAATATCTCACACAGAGAACAAAGGGCCTATTTATAGTCTGGCACGTGCCTCTCTCCACCTTCTGGGTCAGAAAGACCATCACCTGGTGCGGAAATCCAGGTAGAAAAAATCAGCTGAAGTTCACTAGTAAACAAAAAGCCACTTTCCCCAACCTCAAATTGGGGAAAGATCTGGATTTGGAGCAGCAGTAGACCTAATATTTTAGGACAGAACTCTTGTGGTGTCTGTCAACCCTGAAATACCCCCATCACCTATTATCGCAGGGATTTTCTTTTCCCCCATAACGCTAGGCAATTTATCTTAGCCAGCAGTGTAAACATAACTACATTTTATTCCTGTGCCTACTCTATTGTAGAGTATTTCCACAAATGATTCGGATCAATTCAGAATTTTCAGTTTTCAACTCAAATTCAGCAAAGAATCAAATATTTGGTGTTTCACACAGCTATGATGCGAATGTGCTTTATCATTTGCACCTGGACTATGATGGCATACCCCCTTTCTGCCAGTGGCTATTAATTGAACCATTGGAAGTACAGCATATGCTCGTCATTCTTCATTTTGGCTATGTCCCAAATTAATGTCCAATATAATCAGGGGAACAGCCTCCAGCTCAGGCATCTACCTATTTCAGATTTAGCCATGAATACAGAACTAAAATCCAATCTGCTCCATGCCTATCTTCCATCTGAACAGGGCAGTGTCTTGCCTTGGATATTCCTCCTGCTCCCTTTTGCAGCCTCTTCAATGGGTAGTTGAGGCTTTGGACATGCCTGTGGTGGGCGGGACTTTGGGAGATCAAGAGCCACCATTCTCCTTGCTGATGAGGAGTGCATGATAACTTTGATGTTAAGCAGCCACCATCCCCAGACTGGTGGTGTTTATGTCATTTCCAGTCAAATAAACATCAAATCCAGGGACACTTGTGAAGTCAAACTGTCACTAAGGAGCCTGTGCTGAATTTCAAATGTAATTTCCTACGGGTATGAGTGCCAGTGTGAACCATGAATTGACCGCCAGTTAATAATCATCTGTGACATTCAGGGTGAATATCCAATTGTTGCATCTTTAAGTACCTACCTGCCATCCTAGGGAGGTTCCGCCACTACATTTGAACCCTTGAAATTGATAAAGGGATTAATAGTCAAAGAGGGGTAGAAGAGCAGCAATATAACCACAGCCCTTTGCCTCATGAATCATCTTCTAGAGTTCATAAAGCATACATACGGCTAGGGTCAACATACACACATTTACACAATACCATTTTGAAAAGAATGTTTCTGTTTCTGAAGGGGAGTGTCAAAAATGACCATCTTTTTGCAGGGTTTCCCCCCAAACTGTACCATGTTTTGCTAGCATTCAAACTCTGTGCACTTACCACTAAACTGGAGTAAACTGTCTGTGCTATTCCTTTAAACAGATGAAAATTGGTTGATACCGGATTGGCACAAATAACTTTCCTATAAGGCCAGAGTATATGATGGAGAAATACACCACTGGCATGAAAAGTCAACTTTGACTTGTGAACCACAGCACCCGTCATTTCAACCGCTACAGTGGCAGTGAAAACAAGGTTTCAAGCCTACCCTGTGTAGCCTTACAGCAGGAGCTTGACCCCTGCAGCAAAGGCCTGTCAAAATCATACTATTGACAGGAAGGAAAACTTGATTTTGAATGTTAAATAAGTCACCCCTAAGATCACTTTGCTGCCCACAAGGTAGGGTGCATAATATTTAATAGTGTAACATTAGAAATGGCGTGTGAAGTCTGAATTTATTTAAGATATTGGATATTTAGCTGCTCAGGGGTTATGCTAATTTGCATTCGCTCTCCAGCAACTGTCAAGTCATTATATAGCCTGCATGTTGTGTGAGTGACAGCTGAAAGATGTGAGAAAACTTCTCCTAGAGAAGAGACATTGGCCTGGGTGTTGAAGTGGGTTGTTTTTCTTCCTCTTACAGAAAGGGTGAACCTAGAAACTTCATTAACTTGAAGGAGACCACCCTTTTCACAATCAAATGTAAGGGAAGACCTGGAAACAGCCTTTTGCCCCTCTTGGAAGATTAGCAACAACATTGAGGGGAAGGAAGCTACACCCAGAACCGGTTTTGAATGACCATATAGGAGGGAACTACTCATTAGCCTGGCGAGTCCTGAGGTTGGGCACATGGGTTTTGCACAAACGGAGAAAGGTTCCCCATTTAGGATTTTGGGACAAAGGTGCACTGTGGGAATTGTTTGCAGTATCTGAATTTTAAAATGAAAAAATATTTTTAAAAAGAGAAACACAACAATAACTATGATTGCCTGAGATGAAGCAGGGGTCGTAATCCCACAACAGGTTGTCCTGGACAATGTTTTTACCTTCCGTCTTTGTTCTTTTCTGAAGTCAGAATGTTCAAGTAGGGCAAAGTACAAGGCTAAAACCATTGAAGATCCAATGAAGGTTGGATATGTCATTGTTGAGCTCCTCCTGAAGCTGTTGGTGTTGGCACCAAAAGCTCCAAGAGAACAAATCTGGTTTTCATAGTTGCCAAGGTCACTTTGCTGCTGGGCTGTTTAGAGTTGTTGTCTTAGTCTACTTCAATATCATGCCCTAAGACTTAATCACTTTTATTTCTCAAATTCCTCTAGGGTACAAGGCTAGAAGCTGTAGTATTCAAAGCTCCAAAAGGCATGACAGCTTTTCCATGATGTTTACCTGAACATGTTTCAGCACAGCAAAAACATCTGCTCAAGACAAGCTTGGTTTTGTATCCAGTTGCGGCTACTACTACTGAGAAGTGGCGGGGTGGGGGGGAGGAGGAACACAAAAAAAGACAGATTTATAATTACACAAAGTAGCACTTACCTGCTCCAAAAACCCTGGTCTTCCTCCCGATCCGCGCCTCCTTTCAGGAACTACTGCGCAGGCTCCCAGCTGCAAATCCCAATGCTGCTCTAATGCTAGAAATACTAATCCCAGCAAGAGAGCCGTGCTGGGATTTGTCTGAGTGCCATGGTTCAGAGCTCAGACAGATCCTGGAAGCCTGTGTTGCCTCTCCACCCATTTTTCCAATGCAGCTCGGGTTGGAGAAAGGCATAGTGTGCATGACGGTTTGGCTGGCCGTCTAGGGCTGGCCAAACAGTCATGCTCACTTAGCAGTGCCTACCACAACCCCCTCCCCCCTGGTTCCGCAGTGTCACCATGGATTTCCTCCAGCATGGGGGGGGGGGGAACAACGCACCTCTGCCATAACAGAGGAGCCTCCCCTGTTTGTTGCTACGGTGAGTGCATTCATCCTGTGTAAGCTAAGCACCAAGGGCCACATGTATAAAGCATTTTTACAATCAGAAATGGCTGATTGGGCAGTTTCAAACCCCAAAAACGCTTTTGCACATGTACTAAACACAAATTGCTATTTGGTAACATGTTACCGAATCACCATTATTTTTTGCAATTCGGTATTTGGAAGGGGCGTGTAAAGGGCATCCCTTCGAAATCCCGAATCTAAATGGGATATATGAATGTTTTGCGACTGAATTATGGTTGCCAAACATTCATATTTTACCAGCTTCTTGAAGGAGGTGGTACCCATTCACAAATTGGAAGGGGTTCCCAGGAGACCCCTTCCTAGTTCAGAATAGAAAACAAATAGTTTTTTAAGATCAGGCACGGTCCCACGAACTACTGGTGACTATTAAAAAATGAAACTACAAAGTTTATTTTTTTCTTTTTCAAAGCATCCGATTACCTGCATTAAAAAAAAAAGATTGTTTTTTTCAAAAGCAATCACAGACATAGTAGTCTGCAGACCTCAACAAGCCACTGTCCCTTAATGGCAGTGATTCCTAATGGGTTGCAAACTGCAACCTACTTCATTAACATGAATGAGGTAGGTCTGTTTGTGACTGACTTAGCTTCACTAATGAAACTTAAAAGAATTTCATACATTGTAAGTACCAATTTCCTGTGTGCGATTCGGAGAGAATTGTAATTAGGAAACCGGTAATCCTAATGTTAGTACATCTGGATCCTTTTTTTAAAAAAATTTTTTATTAAAGGATTTTTAAATATTTGCCACCCTCTGGAACACAGAAGGGGCGTGAAACAAGTAAACGATACAACATAGCCATGGAATATTCATACCATACATCTTCATATAACATCAACATAAAGTAAATTAAAACTTACTTTTCAAAACAAAGTATATCATCAATTATAATTAAGATTAACTCAATATCCTAGAGCTTATATAATGATTTTAAAATCCTTTAAATACATTAAGTATACACCACGTATTATCTGTTATATACAGTTTATATACAGTCTATATACAAATACAGTTTATATACAATTTCTATATACATCATCCTTCTTCCTTCCATTTCGTTATAGCCTCCCATATTTTCAAGCCTAGTCTCCTCGAGTTTTTCCCCCTTCTAGAGTAGATTGCTCTTTCTAAATTGTATGTACTCAACAACCTGGCTAGCCATTGGTGAAATGATGGTGCCGTTTGATCTAACCATGCAGATGCTATACATAGTCTATACACTGCCATAGCAATGAAGATACAATATTTCCCTGCTTCGTCTTCATTACTACCATCTGTCCCTAGTAATATAGTCACGGGTGTTAAATTAGCAGCTATTTTTAATGCCCTTTGTAAAAACAATTCTATTTCCTTAAGTAGTATTGCTAAGTTTGGACATGTTGCAAACATATGGATAGCATCCGCATTTGCACTCATACACCTGGGGCAGTGTATACCATTTGTCGCTCCCCATTGTGCTAGTTTAGCCGGGGTATAATAAAGCCAGTACAAGGTCTTGTATTGTTGTGCCTGTAGTGATGCAGAACACAAAATATTTATCCCTAAGACTAATGAGTCTTTAAAGCAATCTTGTTCTATACCCAACTTCACTGACCAGCTTTCCCCCCATTTGACCATGTCATCTGTTCTATGCTCGTTTAACTCTGCGTAAAACCTTTTAATAGTGCAATCTACTCCACTCTCTATTATTTCTAATATATTGTTTTTTTCAAATCCTCTCGTCCCCCCTCTTTTATTTTGTAAGAAACTTCTTACTTGTAAGTATTTAAAAAAATGACTTCTTGGCAAATTAAATTTTTTCTGTATTATTCCGAATTGTTTCATCCCTTGTATCCCCATAATGTCCCCCATTTTTATTACTCCATTTCGAAACCACTCTCTATATATTGAATCGGAAAAAATATCTCGCGGAAATGCCCTGTTATCATACATCCTCGTATACCTATTGAATTTACCCAATCCAAATTTTTTCGTAAACGCCTTCCATAACTTGTGAGCTCCCACCAACGTCTTAAAGCGTGTTCTTTTAAAGTATAACGTGTCAAAATTTTTCAAAAAAATATTCTTAGTTTCTTCCCCCATCAAAATACCGTATATTGCTAATGATCCCAGATGATCCTCTCCTTCTGCTTCGGCTCCCCCTATTAATCCTATCATATATTGTAGAGCAGCAGCCCAATAATAAAGCTTAATATCTGGTAGTGCCCAACCTCCTCTTTCACGTGGAAGTGCCAGGAATCTCGCCGCCCTTCTAGTCTTACCTTTGGACCATATGAACTTGTTAATCATATTCTCGATTTTTTTAAACCAGACATTGTCAAACCATAGGGGAATTGTTCGAAAAAGGTATAAAAATTTTGGCATAATTAGCATTTTTATAATATTTACTCTTCCAACCAGAGTAAGATGGAGATTATTCAATCTGTCCAGCTCACCCCCTACTTTCTGTATGATAGGACTAATATTTAGTTCTACTACTTTTTCTAGTGCTGAGGCTATAATTATTCCCAAATATGTTCCTGTCAGTGCCACCCTGGAGTCCTGGCATGGTGCCTTGTTGTTTTTTATAATTTGTGTTTTTCCAGTGTTCAAGGAATACCCAGACACTTTCCCAAATTCTTTTGCCTCTTCCTCCACATATCTTATAGCCTCTGTGGGTGATGATGTTATAACCGCCACGTCATCAGCGTACGCCAGAATCTTATACTCCCCCCTGAGTGTGACAATTGGGGGAATATGTCTATTTAACTCCAGTTTTCTAATTAGCGGATCTAAGTATATAGCAAACAGCAAAGGAGAGCATGGACACCCCTGCCTTGTGCCCCTCTCAATTTTTACTTTATCCGTTAACCCTGCATTAATTCTAATTGCAGCGCTCGGGTCTCTGTATAGTGTCTTTATCGCTGTCAAGAAGCCGCTGCCAAATCCCACTTTTTCCAGGACACTCCATAGGTATCCCCATGACACACGATCGAAGGCTTTTTCAGCATCCAATAATAGTACCGCAAATGGATCCCCATTAGCCTCCGTCATGTCCATAAGGGTAATTAACTTCCTTACATGGTGCGTGGTCCCCCGCCCAGGAATAAAGCCGTGCTGATTGGTAGTAACTAACGGTGTTATTACACTGGCAAATCTAATGGCCAATACCTTTGAGTAAATCTTCGTGTCTGTATTCATAAGGGTAATTGGTCTGTATGACCCTGGGTCAGTCGGTATCTTTCCTTTTTTGAGGATAACCACTATTTCAGCCTCAGACCAAGTATTCGGTATTGAGCATCCCTTCTGTGCTTGTTTAAAAGTATAGAGAATATCTCCTGCCAGCTCCTCCCAAAAAACTTTGTAAAATTCCAACGGAATTTTGTCTGGGCCAGCAGCCTTTCCTGCTGGTAAACTCTTCATAGCTGCTTCTACTTCTTCTAATTCCAAAGCAGTGTCTATCCTCTGTTTCTCTGTTTCATCCAGCTGTCCCCCCTCATATTCATTCAGATACTCCATTATGTCTTCATGATCTTTTATTTGACTCTCAGAGTAGAGCTTCGTATAGAAGCTTCTGAAGACTTCCCTTATTTCTTGTACATTAGTTACCATCGTCCCTGAGATATCCTTTATTGCTTTTATCTCACCTAGAGATGCCTTCTGTCTAGTTCTAGCTGCTAACATTTTTCCAACCCTTTCATTCAACTCATAGCAATTCTCTCTATTCACTGTATATTGTTTCGCAGCCCTTTCTGCTATGTACTCTTCTGCTGCCGTTCTTAATTTTACAAGTTTCATAAATGGGAGGTCTAGTGGGTCTCCATTATAAGTTTGTCCTGTCCTATTATTTAATTCCTCCTCTGCCGACAACAACTCCCTCTTTATCCGCTCAGATCTTTCCTTTTCCTCTTTCCTTTTTCTAGCGCCAAAGCTGATGGTCTCACCCCTTACTCCGGCCTTAAAACAATCCCACACCATCCCGACCGATGCTGTGTGTCTATTTATGTTCAGAAACTCAACTATCCATTTCTTCATATGCTGGATATATGCATCCTCCACGAGCAATGCCCTTTCGAATGTCCACTCAATAGCCTTCCTTGCCGTTTTCATACCTTTCAAGGTGACGATGAGAGGGTTGTGATCTGAAAAAAGCCTTGGTATTCTTTCAATCTCTGCCCCGTCCATGCGTTGAGTACTAATTAAAAAATAATCCAATCTAACGCTTATCCTATGAGGCGATGAATAGTATGTGTACCCATTTTGTCCCGGGTTAAGAGTATCCCATACATCTAATAATCCGTTATTCCTAGCTAGATTATAGACTGCTTTAAAAACTCTTCTCTTCCTTCCTTTGTATTTAACTGGGGGTCCTAACCCCAACCCCAAGCCTCCTGCTCCATTGATGTTAAAATCACCCCCTATCAGTATGAAGGGTGCCCAAGTTGCCAGCTCTATGTCAATTTCCTCAAAAATCTCCGGATCATCCCCTGTAGACCCATAAATAGACCCCAGGGTGACCCATGTTTCTCCGACCATACACTCTACTAAAGCCCATCTGCCCCATACATCCTCCCATTTTTTTCTAGTACATATATTTCTTTGCTTTGCCATCACAGCAACCCCCCTGTTCCTAGTGCCCTGCCTAGAGTGTGCTATAACCGTTAGCCCTAACTGATCTAGAAGCCTAATCTCAGATAGCTGTATATGTGTTTCCTGTAATATTAAAAAGTCCAATCTTAATTGTTTGATCAGGGCTGCTGCCTTCTGCCTTTTTACCCTATCATTGAGACCACATACATTCCATGTCATAATACGAGTACTCATCCTGGGTTTTTAACAAATATAACCATAAATTTAGTCATTTTAAGCAAAAAAAACTTGACGCAGTCTGTTGCCACGACTTTATAACTCACAAATTTTTCTTCCATTTTATTAATCTTCTTGTTCCTTAGTGTCTCATGTGCTCTATATTCCCAAATTCCTCTGTGTTCCTTGCCCCCCCTGTGCCCCCCACCCCTAACCCCCACCCTGGCTGTCCCACCCCCCCTACAGGCAAATAGGTCCAAAGGACCTATATGTGACAGCTGTGTCTGCTTGGATACCGCGCCCCCCTGCCCCCCCGCCCCCGTTGTCTGCTGTCCATTGGCAGAAAAAGAAAAAACCAAAGCGTGTAATATATTACTATCTTTCTACATATTATATACATCAGAATTCTAAAACTGTTCTGTTACTGTTTCTACTTCTCAGGATTATACCCTAGATCCTACTATCTTTTTGCCAAAAGGTCTACCACCAGTTCACTATCAGCGTGTGCTTGGGATTGTGAATGAGTGTGCGGGTTCTTTTCTTTCAACCATTCCAAAAATTCGGCTGCCCTAATTTCTGAGTGGAAAATTTTAAATTGGCCGTCTCTTACCACCTTCAGTCTACTAGGGTACAGTAGGTATGCCTCACAGCCAATTCTCTGGAACGGAGTTATTAACTCACGCAATCTCCATCTACGCTCTACCGTCGTGTGACAAAAGTCTGGTCTGGCAAAAAATTCTACCTCTTGGTATCTACATTTTGTCTGTGGCCTTGCTTTCCCCATTATCTCTTCCCTCAGCAAATAATTGCCCACATATATTAGAATTGCTCTGGGTTTATTTGAGCCAGCCCCCTTCCTCTGTACAAATGGGAATCTGTGAACACGTTGGATTTCTGACTCCCAGTCCCAGCCTTTTATATCTGGCAGTGCCCCCTTAAGAAGCTCTATTGTGTAGGCTCTAATATCTTTTCCTTCTCTTCCTTCCGGAATACCTAAGAGTCTTACGTTATTCCTCCTCTGCCTGTTCTCAAACTCTTCAAGCTTCCATAACACATCGCTATTAGTTCTTTCCTGCTCTTGTCTAAATTCCTTCCAGCCTTTCATTTCATCTTCCAAATTCCCTGTTCTTTCTTCAACTTCCGTAAGTCTCCCTGCCAATTCTGTACATGCCTTGCTTACTTCCCGAAGGGAAATTTGTATTTTTTTACTTTCCTGCCTGGCTCTCTGACTCTCTACCCTCGCCTCAATTTGAATTTGTTTGAGCATTGAAAAAATCATTTCAAACCCCTTAGGTGAGTCTTGGCCTTGGGAATGTGACTGATTATGAGCCTGGGTATGGATCTGGGTCTGAATATCGGATTGCCCTTGCCTAGCCCCCTCCTCAGTCCTCCGTAAAAGGCCCGTAGTTTCATCTATGCCACCAGTGCCCTCTTTGCACATCTGAGAAGTGGCTGCGTAATCCCAGTCTAGCCTTTTTGCAACGCTAATAGCAGCTGGGCTTATAGATCCTTTCGCTCTTCTCCTTTTTTTGGTCAGGACTTTTGGTTTACGTTTTAGAGCTATGTCTTGTATAGAGCCTGATGTAGTAGTAGTCCCCGTTTCCAACCCAGACACTGTCAGATCGCTTCCTGAGTCTGCAATAAAGGGATCCGACTCGCCTCCCCCAACCGCCCCCACCTCTTCCCCTTCCTCTTCACCCTCATTGACAGAAAAAAAACATTCATCACTAGGAGAACCAGTTATGGTTTTTGCTACCTTAGGGTCACTGACAATTATATCCTTCATGTTATTAACACCAATATCGCCAATATCACCATTTTCGTTCCCATTACCGTCGTCATTTCCGTTACCACATCCTTTTCCAGCCCCCCCTCCATCTGAGTGTATGCTTCTACTACCCTCTTGGCCACTTTTCCCTATCACAGGTAGGTTGATAACAGACATCTTATGATTGTTGAGGCTACTTTCCCCCTCTCTTATCGCCTCAGTTAATGCCTCTGTTAAAGTCAATACGTTGACTGCATCTGCTCCGGGAGGTAAAGCATCCTCCCCAGCATTCTCCTCAACAATGTGTATGGCTCTGTTATCTTTCGCACTGCCAGAGGCCTCATTAATAACAATGACCACGCTGCCCTCTTTAGCACATCCTCTTATGTCCTTCTCCAAAAAGTCCTCATCCCTCTCCTGAAGTAGACTTCCTTGAGACAGTTCAGTGTTTTTATGTGCTTTTTCATTCAGAATAGTCACGTTTTCTGTCCCTGTCAAAGCACAGGATACCAGGAGAGTGCTATATATCACTTTCATAGGGGCGCCATATTCAGGTTCAAAGCCAAATTCGGGCACAGAATCCGGTTCACCTTCATCTTCTAGTCTCCCAGATTGTACCCTTTCTATTTGAGCTATGGCCGCATTAGTATCCAACGCCTGAGAGCTAGCAGTAACAGGAAAAAAGGCCTCTGATACTAACGGCTGCCTCAGGTTCCCTTGTTCTGTTAATTTTCCTTTATTTGCTTTAATCACAGCCCCTTTATTTTTTTCCTTTTTCTTTGGTTTCTCCCCCACAAAGCTGCCAGCCTCCTTACTTTTTACAGCAGTCCTTCCTTGTTCGGCAGTGCCGACCTCTTCCTGGGTCCGTGTCAGTTTTTTGGCTCGAAGGTTCGCCGCCGGCGCATCAGACTCACTCCACGCTGCTTTCTCCTCTCGCAAAACCTTCGAGATTTTTGGCGCCATTACACGCCACGCACCTGACGGCGCTGCTGCTACCAAGCTCTGCTGCCGAAAACGCCGCTGCCTCCGTGACTGCCGATAGCTCTCCCTCCAGGAATCCGCCTTCACCATCAGCTGACAAGCATTGTCCAATACACGGGTCAGCACTGCATCCGCCGCCGGGAAGGTTAGTGCCTCCGACAGTGCCTGTGCAAAGAACCACATCGGCCGGCTTCCTCTTCGTCTCTCCTCGTATCTGTGCTTTCCTTTTTTCGAAATCCGCCGAAATCCACCGCAGCCCCGCCAGTACACAGAATAGGTACAATCCGGTGTTTTTTTTAGCGTTTCTACCACATCGGCCGGCTTTTCTCTTCGTCTCTCCTCGTATCTTTACTTTCCTTTTTCAAAATCCGCCGAAATCCACCGCAACTGCCGCCAGTACACAGAATAGGTACAATCCAATGTTTTTTTTTAGCGTTTCTGCCAATCGTTCACCTCATTGCTCTACCCGGGACAGGGAGCGACAGGGAGCACGTCCTCCACCTACAGACTGTCAGCGGCCATCTTGCCTCCTGTACATCTGGATCCTAATGACTAAGTCCCACTTTTCTCACGCTGTTGGGAAAGATCCTTCTTGTCTCTTCCACAGCCTTCTAAACTCTATTACGCTCACCATCCATCGCTCTTGCAGGGTACAGTTGTCAAAGGTCAGTTGGGCATTGCTGTCAGGAGTGCTGCTGATTGTTGTGTAGTTGGCAAACAGGAGATCACCCAACTGATCCTTTGAGAGAGATTCATGTCCCTAAGTGCCAGCAGGGGTCAGGAGGCCCTGAATTCTTCCTCTCTCTTTCAGTCGGGCTTTCTTCTTCAAGAACAAACTTCTTCTACCAGGTTCTGGAATGTTTGAGTATTTGGTGGTGATGAGGTTACCAGTCTTATCCGGTGTACTAGCCAGTGATTGAAAATTTTCTCCTACAAATGCCTGACTATTTTCTCACTCTATGTCTGTCTCTTTTTTGCAGCACTTGCTCTTTTCGTTCATTTACATCTTTCCAGATCCCGAGGTCCAAAATAGGTAATAGCATCTTCCACCAGATGGGTTTTTGGATGTCCCTAAACCGCTCCCCTATTTATATGAAGTAACGTCTCTTTTGTCAGGGTCAAAACTGGCGGGCCCTTTGAAAGAATGGGGGGCTGATCCTTACAGCTCCATTCGTCATTCCCAACTCAAAAGAATAAATGTTATATTTATCTTTTATTCAACCAACTATTCCTGATAGATGATTGGCACGAGTGGCTCCAAACCAGTTTTGGTTCAGGCAGCACAAAGTACATTTTTATAAAGTTACTTTACACAAAAATTATTTTTCCATCAATTTAGAGTGCAAATTAACTTTGATTCATTTTAAAGCAATTTCCCAGATAATATTTATGAATTTAAGTTTTTAGCACTATTTAATACTTAATCTGTTAATTGTTTTAGATTGACTTCATGATTTTTTGACCTTTCTGATGTTTGAGAATTTTCACGCCACATGTTTTATGGTGGAATTTTACTTGGTTTGGATTATGTAACAGTAATTTTCTTTTTATTTCTAAATTGTTCATTTCTTCATATGGGTTATTTGTAGTTTGTTTGGTTGTTACTTGTGGGTTGACTTAATTTTTTGGGGGTTAGGGACACACAGAACAAAGGCCCAAATCAGGGGAAGCATTAAGAGGAATGTGAGAATTGAAAGCTTATTGGGTATATTATCATTTCCTCCTGTCATGAATCAGGGATGATATCAGAACACCTATTGCACATCCAGAAACGAATAATGCACAGCTGGGTCTGCTGCTGTTGTGGGTAGGACATGGAGGTGGAGCAAAAACAGCGTCAGGAGGAAATAGAGGAGATGAAGGGCCGGAAGAAGTAAGATGTTGCAGAAGGTGATTAACGCAGCATTTATCAGGAGGGGGGGGGGGGTCCTGGTTTAATTCACAAGCCTGCCTAACACCAGCTCTATTACTGCATGGCTATTAAGGCACTCTTGGATCACAAGCCATCCTCCTTATGTGGAAACATGTGTATCTTAACCACCTCTGTCCAAGATCAATGACTGGAAATATCCAGGAAAAAATAAGTGTGGCAGACAATTAGCAGATGCACATTTAAATAAAAGAAATGTGCATGGATATCAACTACAAATCATGAGCAAGCTTATTCATAAACTCAATGTGGTATGGCACTAGCAGGGAACCCAGTTGTTTAGATAGAATATTTGTGATGAGAGAAGAGCTCTTTAGCAGATGGAACTTGAGCTCAACACAGATCAGCACACTATTCATGTATTTCCTAAAATCTACATTCACATAGATGAAATGCATCAATCCATCAGAAATCCCTGACTAGCTTGAGTATGGTTGAGGCTGATAATTTCATTGACAGTCTTGAACATGTTTTTGTGCTTGTTGCTGGAGGACAGAATTCTGATAGTGCAGAAGTCTCCATGTGCAGTTGGACATCTGTGCAAAACTTAGCCACTGTGGCGTATTCAGGCTGCTATAGTTTCTCTATGGGCCTTCTGGAGTTTTATTTTGTTTTAACTAGACTGTGAATACCGCAGAATATCATGGGGTTATGCTGAATTGCTTTAAAACTGGTATTGCAATAGTGAAGAGTAATACAATTGCTGAAATATACAGATTGTGAGTAAGGATGTATTTTTAGGTGATTTTTCAATTTTTGGGATTGTTTTATCGGCTTGTTGTAATCTACTTGTTGGGTTAATGCATCCTCCCCATTGTTGTTCTCGGTCTTGCTGCTCAGCCAATGATGAGGTCATTGGAATGTTGAGTGTTTGTGATTGAAGAATGATCAGTTGGAGTGGATGGGCTGAGCAGCTAGGAGGCTGCTCCTGGTGGGGCATTATATGGAGCTTACCTTCATCCAGTATACTATAACTGAAGAATTAACTTGAAGAATAAATCCATAACCTTTACCTACATGACCTGTCTACATGACCTCCTTTATTTTAAAATATATTTTTTAACTTTATGCACTGCAATAATTGGGCTGGTGCAAAAGTTTTTTACTACACTCATGTAATGTGCACAAACCACGCAATTTCATGCTACGATAATTAAGCACAATGCCAAAAATGAAGCTAGCACAAACTGTTGGTCAAATTGTTTTCTGCAGAAGACTAGTTCGAGCAGAAAATGTCTCATGGGAGACAAGCTTTTGCAGAAAATGTCACAAGATACATTTCTCTACAAGTCAGTTCTCCTATCAGTATCACTAGTGACATTTGACCCTGAGGTAGCCCACTGCATTCAATTTCACCTGATACCACAAAGTGCATTTTCCACAATTAACACTCAATTTGTTTTAGTTTCCTTAACAATATGTGGGATTTTGAGGCAAAATGTATTATTTTCGCACACTCTAAGTAATAATGCGATACATTGAAAAAGTGTGTCCCCTTACAGTAACTGTCTCAAGTCTGTAGATGGGAGCTCACCTTGCATGAACAGAAAAAGAAGAAGCACAGCTTGCATTGTGGCAAGCAGTGCTTAATTTGATCGGGTGGTTGCAAGTGAGGCAGAACGAAACTCATTCTTTGGGAACCGGCATTGACTTCCAGCACTTTTACCCAGATCAAAAGAGAGAAAAATACAAAAAGAGAAAAAAACTGCGCAAAAGAAGACAAAAATTGGGATAAAGGGAAAAATAACATGAAAGAGGGAGACAAGAGGCAGGGAGTATCTGGTAGTGAATTAAAGTGGCATGAGGTGGAATCAAGAACACCATGGAGTACTTTAGGGCAGTGTGACTGGTGCAGCTGCTGACCTGGTGGAACAAATGACGTAAAAGCACTTCCTGCATTGTTCTTTGTGCAGCCAGCAGTTTTCAAGCAACAATTAAAAGGTCAAGATAACTCTGGTGAGTAATTTCCTTCTGGAGATACATTTTTGTCCAGTGGCAGTTTTGAACATGCAGATCATAGACCAGAGTACGAGTAAACAAAGTAGCGCTAAATAAAAATGAAATGCAGGTCTCATAGGGGCTATGGATTGATGAAGGGCTCTGTTGAAGTGTGGTAGCAAGGGAATCCATGGAGAAGGAAGTAATTGGATGGTGCCCAAAAGGGTTATTGCACAAGGAGCCACCAGTTCTAAAACGGGCTCTAAAGACCACACTGCTTTGGGTTTCGGCATCCTGACATTTAATCATGCTACATGGGCACATCTGAGCCAACTTTGGTCCTCAGCACTTTTGTTTTAAAAAGTAACATCCTTAGATGCTGAGCTCAGTTCATTACAGAGCGCCCAAGCTACCCGAGCCTCCCAAATGTCTCGATTCATTGGGAGGTATGTTCCACAAGCTACATTGAGCATTTGGGCTTTTCTAGTATCTACCTGTTGAACGCTAAGGTATCCAGACAGGTGGTGTAGACAAGTCGTAAAACCAGCCATACACATGATGGTGGTTTCCACATAAAATGTTAATAGAGGTTCCCAATCCAAAATGAGGCTAATTGCTGTAATGTCAGTTCATGTCACCATAATAATTAGGGACCATTTCCAAGTACTTGATGCATAACAATGCATGTATACCCTATTTCCGTTCTTTTTTCATGTGCTTCCATTTTTCGCACAGATTTTTCTTTTTGAGCTTCTTGAATTCCTTGCCGGGAGCACTTGCTTGTTTCCTTCCTGATGTCTGGAGGAGTTTGGCGACTTTCTGTTATTATACAACCCACACTTCATATTTAACCAGGAGCTGCAGATTGCTTAGGTTTTTTTCATTTTGTGATTTACTCTTCTGACTGTAACCCACTTTATGGGGACTACCTAAAGGTGCTTTTCTGCACAGGGTGGCTCCAGAGCTATGTTGAAAAATTGCCAATGGCTCTTTAGCATCTTCAACTTGAAGAGACTACCCATAGCTTTTCCCTGCAAACTCGTCATGTATAATGTGTTTTAACTTAAATATACCCTTGGAATTTCAAGGACCATTTATTTATTGTTGATTGAAAATCAATTTAAAGATCCTGCACTAACTGACACAGCTGCTTCCTTTCACCAAGTGCGCATTCATATACGCTTCTCATGCAGCATGAAATTATACTGTGCACCAATGGCATTCATGATCATCTGCTTGCCTTGCGCTTTTAAGCCTATCATGACCTTTCTACACACCCAATCTTACCCTAAACCCTCACTTTGTGGGTGAGCAGGGCCGCTTAAGTAACACTACTCCATCAGCATAATCAATTCCAGCAGTCATATCAAGGTCATTGTCACATTCCAATATCCTTGCATCTCCATTCCCAACAACACAAACTTTTCAAACCTCTTTCAATGATGCTGCAGCTATGCCATAACACGTGAGGGTTCTTGTTGTGTTGTTCACAGATGCTCAAAACTCTCAAGTCTATCTGACCTCGTACATTACATATTATAGAGTGATAAGATTATCTCTGGCCTACTAGGATTAATGCAAGGGGTGTATAAACGTTTTATGTATATGCTTCAAAATACTCACATTCAACGTTGACTGTGATCTTTTCAGACGAGGAATTGCCAGCCGTGTTGTGAGCCGCGCATTGATAATCTCCAGAATCATCCGGCATAACATTCTCAATTATGAGATACTTTTTTGACCGATTCTGTAACTGAATTTCATTCTTAAACCAGACGTAAAGATGCACTGCTGGATTACTGCTGCTTGTATTACATTCCAACTTCATCATTTCTCTTTCCTGTAGATGTGTTTTTGTAGTTAAAATGTGTGTCCCTTTTGGAGAATCTGTGGAATGAAAAAAATATATTTATTTGAAGTTAGCCATACATGTGTGGGGGTTCCATATTTGGAGAGGGCATATTTGGGTGCATCTGGGTATATTTGCTCTTGATATCTCAAGAAATAAGGTGAATGATAGTGTTTGTCATCAATAGTCTAAATGACTATGGCACTTATGAAATAAGCATTCAGGTCTAACCACTCCCTCAAGACACAAACAGCTATGCCGTTGCTCAACCTTCCAATATACCCACTAGCAGGAAGTGTCCCCTGCCTAGTCATTCACGTTTTCACAGGGTATGGACCCCTGTTGTAGCCCACAAGATTAGGGAAACTGAGACCCAACTTTAACTTTTCAGACTACCCAGCCTCCTACCGAATTCCAGCTTTCAAGGGCTCAGCCTTGACTAGAAGCCCCTGCTGAATGTCTGTCTGTAGATAAATACGTCCAATTAACACTCATTTTCCATTAATGCCTCTGCCCCATGAAAAAAAGAATCTCTCACCTTCTTGTTTCTTTGTACTGCTCTTTTCATACTTCCACCTTTGCCACAATAAAAGGATCTCAACTCTACATATTGCACTCAATCTCCACATCCGAAATTCTTTACACACTAAAAGCACACATTCTCACCCAAAACATCTTGATCTGCATGTATAAGTCAAAGACTCAAATAATTGTACTACCCACTCCACATTCTCTACTTTCCAAACATATTTAAACAAACATGAACCTTTATTTGAGAATCTCCATCAGCCAAGCAAACTGAAAAGGGCATCTTATGTGCTGATATCTACAGAACTATCCACAAACCACCACATTTTCTTTGGAACCCGAGTTCATTCCCCCTCTTTCGTATGCTAAATTCGCAATTTTCTCATTTACTGCTCCTCTGCCTTGAAAGTAAAATCTTTGAAGGACTCAACATGTTTCAGTGTATTTTACTGAATTCCTTCTCCTTCATGTAAACGCTAATTTCAACTTTCACCTAAGCCGCCTCTAAACTCAACCAAGCTACGGTCCATCTTTAAAATAAAAAGAGTCACAACTAAAGCCTCAATCCACAACTCCACCACTTTGAACCACAAATTAGGAAGCCTCTGCAACTTTTCAAAGCATTCTCACTGATCTTATCCAGAAACTCAACCAATAATTTATATCTGGCCAACCGGTTTGAAAACCGTTAAAAGTAATTCCTCAATCCAAAATGCATGTGGTGGACTAGCCCAGATGCTTTCATGTCTGTTTCTTAACCTCCATCTTCACGTACTGGAATAGCTACATTCACCTAACTGACTGCCTAACTCACTAGATGTAACCTATTGGACTGGGCAGTGGGAGGAAGAAGGGTGGCCAGTCTTCCTCTGCAAGGCTGAGGCCTTTTGAATCCATTTAAGAACACTCAATAGCCCTCAGCACAGATTAATTCAGCATTCAGCATATCCCAGACAAATCGTATGTGATTTTCAATTTACCACATTCCCAGTTCAGTGTCAACCTGTGGAAGCAAACCAAAGGTTTTATTCTGGTCATTTTTCTCTTTCCATTTTAGCCTTGGCTGCATCAACTTTGAGTTCAGATTACAAATTTCCACGGATAACACCTAAATCATTATCGGCTTCCCATTTTTCTTTGCCATTAAGCACATGCGTGCACTACATATTTCCCTCAGATTTTGGATTGCTCTCAGCTCCCTTAAACTTAACAGTGCAAATGTAGTAATTCCCACCTTTACAGTAGCTAATTACTCACAATCTATTTTTCTCAATGAAGCCAGAATGCCCTTGCCATCGGCCAGGAACCTCTTAGTTTACAATTATTCCCACGGGAAAACCACATTAATATCTGCTTGATTCATCTCTAAAAAAATAAGTATGATCGTCCCTCTGGGTAAAACAAATCCCTAATCACGAATCACTGTGACCCTAAAGGAGGATTTTTACTAACATAGTTTACTCTCATGCCTATAGCTGTACTCTTTTAATCTTCTAAAAAAGTACTGCGTTTGACCTTTCAAAATGCCCTCATCCTGCTCCATGCGGCCCTTAAATCCAAATATTCTCACCATGTAGGTTGGATCTATACACAAAAGAGAAATGCCTTCAAATTTCTATTTCTAGTACTTGATGCAGCGTCTGACCTGTTAATTGATTAACAAGACAAGGATCTAGTTGCCCTTATTCAAGAGAATGCACTGTATGTCGAAGGAAGAAAGGATAACAAAAACAACAAAAAGTTGATAGAATAGGAAATAAGTTCATATTTAAAAAAGCAAAGACATATTAAAGAAATGTTAAAAATGTAATGTAATAAAAGGGATAGAAACTTTCAAAAATGGAATGACAATTGTATTTTAGCATTCCAAAACATATACTCAAACAATCCAAGTACACATACCTGGGTGAACCAGTTAAAATGTTCAGATACGCTCTGAGGAAGAAGCAAAATGTGCTCATGTATGATAAACATTGGAACGTTTTAGGAAAATGTTGTTATATTATTAAAATGTTGCTTACCACATGCAATCATGTTCAGTGTTACCCCGCAAGTTATATATCGAAATCTGTTTCTTTTTAAAACACAACTTACTACGGGGACATTTTTACCATAGAGAGCTACTGGGTGAGAAAATATGTATGCTTAATTTGCATTTTTGCAGTAAGGTGAGTATTTTGAAGAGACGTGAGGAATTTTTAAGAAGCCTATGTATTAATTCCACTTAGGTCTGCCACTTTGTCCCGAGCACTCCAGCAACTCTGCTACATGCCCACAGCAACATTATAAGAGAAACAGGTCTTCACTTGCTAGGCTCGATGGTGGACCCCGCTTCTGAAGCCGATCACCTGCAGGCCAACTCCACAGACCCAGAGGATCTCCAGGGGATCTCCTCCTGATCTCCTTGTGATCTACGCCAGCTTTGCCTATTTGCCTTCGGATCATGGGCAGATTATTGCCTTACTGGATTTGCCCTGTGCTGCTGGTGACTGCTGATACCCATGAGCAGGGGACCATGCTGAAGTTCACATGATTATCTAGATGTTTCGTGCCATGGGTCTTTCCTACGCTTAGCTATATTAATGCGCTGCTCCACCCCTGGTATATGCGATTGCTTTACTCGTGGGACCTCCAGCTCCTACCGAGCCCCTCCTGTCTAGACAGCAATATGTCAGGTTGCTGGTAGCACTGCCAGAAGAGCACTGAGGCTGATTTACTTGTCCTAGGCCAAAGATCAGTTCCCATGTTATGTTGTGTGTGTGGTGAGTGTCTTTGTCAGTTGGACATTGTTGCTGTTTCATTATGGTATACCCTCACCCGGACTTTGGTAATTGGATTATGGGCAACCATTTTTCTTTCCCCATATCGACCTTCCTGAGCACATGGAGCCCCCTCAACATGCATAGATAACGAAATAGGACTACCCAGCCAAGTATTACATAGAAACTGAAATAGGACCTCACTCATCCCTCTTCTAAAGGGGCAGACATCTTGGAATGAGTTTCCTCCAGTAGGGTCCTACATTTTCTCTCCTCCTTATCACCCTAGCACCTCACTACCCAGTGACCTCATCATGGATCTATCATATACAAATGCACTGTACTGCCTATCATATCCTTCCAGACACAACACATTCAAAATCATCTATACACCAAACCCAACTAATAATGTGCCAAAACATCTTAAACACAAACTGCTCAAATTTAACACAGTTTCTTCCTAAACTCCTACTTCTGCTGCACTAGGGGATTGCTAATCTACCATCTAATATTTTTTGCCAACCGTCATGCTCAATGGCCGAAAGCCTTATCGTTTGTACTCAATGTCAATTACAGGAAGAAGATTCTGTATGGCTTCAAACGTACTAGCACCCTTTCATCTGTGCACAGTGCTGAAACCACCATCACCATTTACAATACTAGCACTGTACTCATTGAATCCTCCAATTACAATCTGGAGCTGTCTGGCTATCTCTTCTTCCACATTAAAGATTAGATAGGCAAAGATGTAACACTAGCCCCTTATCGCTGGTACCATCTACCACCATTCAAAACGATCAACACCCCCATCTACTCCTTCCCCTACCACATCTCACCACTCTTCTACCCACTCTCCCATTCATTACATCTCTACTACCCACACTGCTCCCTCCCCTCTCGAGAGTTTCAGCCCTAACCCAAGTCGCCACATCACCACAGAACAAAATATTGCATCCTCAGCAAATAATGTTGACCCCGTCACAAATCAACATCTCTCTATCAACTCCTCTCCCCAATCTATAAGAAAATTGCTTCTCCTTTCTGACCTCATGAATGACAAGAACAACACATTTCTTGATCTAGTATCTCACAATGGGAAGGCATTTACAACCTCTATCATAACAACACATTTCTTGATCTAGTATCTCACACTGGGAAGGCATTCACAACCTCTACCATTTACAATTACACCACCTCCTCAGATAAGACAAGACCCCTCAATGAAAGTCCTCTCCCCAGACAGGATTTAGACAGGATTCACTACAATTCTTCCATTGAACAAACCCTCTTCCCAGCAATCAGCCAAACCATGCAACATTGCACGGTGATTGACCAAAAACCCATCCCTGTGTCCCATGGCTGCCCAAAACTGCTAGTACCTCCCACACACCCCAAACCCATTCAAATATATCCCCAAATCAACTCAATATTCCCCTCTCTGATCAAGGCTCACCGACCTAAAAGCAGAATTACATCTGATGCTGACAGGCATTCAGAGCCTACTTCATTTTACCTCTAAACTAGAGCATAAGGGGCGTGGCCAAGATGGTGGCCTGAAAGGACGTCTGATCGAGTGGCTCCTCGTCCTGGACCCCACTGGCGCCCTTTAAATAGCTTCTCAAGCCCCCCAATTACTCCACGCTTTACTCTGCTGTGGTGGGGCATGTGGCAGCCGATCCAGCGGGGCCGGGCTCCCGTTCATAGACCTCCAGGGACTGCCATTTCCCGCGCGGAGCTCACCCGGACTAAAGAAGGCGAACATGGCGGCCGGGACTGCCTGGTGACCCCGGCCGACCTGGCCTTTCGCAGTTCAGCGGGTGCCTGCGCCCTATCGAGCCACCTGCTGACACCGCCTGCGGGCCGAAGGTGGGGAGGAGTGCCAGCGGCACCTGGTACGGCCCGAGGCGAGTGAGGCACCCGGCATCGGCGATTCGAGGTGCCAGCCGGGTGGAACTGAAATCGAGGACCTGCATTCGGGCCTAGCGCCGCCCCCGGCGGAGTGAGGCACCGGCGCTCCGCCTGCAGCTGAGCCACGGACCGAGCACCCAGCGGGCGGAGACGGACGAGCTGCGTCACCTTGGGTGGCCCCGGATGTGAGGAGCAAAGCATTGGGCCTGAGAGGGCAGAGACAGAGTTTCTTGGGGCACAACTCGAGCCCCCGGCGTGAGGCCTAGCGAGGCCTACCGGGCGAGCTGCTCCCGCACCTGAGAAGAGCGGCATGAGGGGTAAAGTGAGCCCGGGGAGCCGGAGCACGGGCGACTACACATCCCAACACTGGGGACCCGCGCTGGAGAGCAGTGGTCAAGGGAGCCAGTGCCAGCAAGAACTACCCAGCGCGTCTAGGGGGAAGCCATCGAGAAAATGCGAAAGGAGCGCCGTGGAGGGGCCACGTGGCTGGGGCCTGGGGCGCCGGGGAGCCACAGTGCTGACTGTACGTCCAGACAGGGGCCTAGGCTGGTCACAGTGCCCCACAGAATGCTACCCATCCCCCCATCGAGGCCTTTGAGGTGACGCTTATCCGGGCCCTGGTCTGCACTGGGAGCCTGCTACGGGGATAGCCTGTTTTTCACCAGACCACCTGGAGTTCCACGTGGGTCTGCTTTTACCGGAGTGCCCGCTACTCGTGCGATCCGAGCTGTGTGGCACTTGAGGATCGCGCAGTGGGGGCGCCATGGCGACCACAAATCGCAGGGCGGCCGCACCATAACCAACATGTTAGTCAAAGGCACCCCTAAGGGAGAGAAGAGCCCTGCGCCGCCGGTGCCAGCTAAGGTCCCCCCTAGGCAGGATGACGGTGGGGCCCCCATCACCAAAGCTTCCTGGAGTCCCTGTTCAACTCCTTGAGGGAGGACTTTCAATACCTCAAGCAAGATATGGCAGGAGAGCACCGAGAACTGCGTCGCGATGTTGACAGTCTTGGGGAGCGCGTGGCGGTAATGGAAGACGCAGATCACACTAGGAGCGAGGAAGTTGAATTCCTACAACAAGAGATCATCAGTCTCCACGAGCAACAGACTGATCTACAGACGCACGCCGATGATCTCGATAATCGTTTCCGACTCAATAACATACGGGTCCGAGGCGTGCCATCCAAATCAGAGGGAGACAACATCACCAACTACCACCAGCAGTTGTTCCGGGAGATCCTAGGGGAGCCCGAAGACTTTGAGATCCGTATAGACAGGGCACACAAGAGTGGGCCTGGCGCGCCAGGCACCTGCCCCACTCCTGACATATT
Source organism: Lissotriton vulgaris (assembly GCF_964263255.1). Lineage (NCBI taxonomy): Eukaryota > Metazoa > Chordata > Amphibia > Caudata > Salamandridae > Lissotriton > Lissotriton vulgaris. The sequence continues at coordinate 269,069,880 of NC_141695.1, forward strand.
GGCCTTCCTACCTGACTACCACCTAAAGGAGCACATTCTGAGGGTGGGGCGCCAGAAGCAACCCCTCAAATTCCAGGGCTACTTTGTGGGGTTATTCCAGGACCTTTCAGCAATTACTTTACAAAACCGGAAGGCGTTTAAGGTGGCCACCTTCCTACGGGACCATGGGATCCCTTTATCCTTGGGCCACCCCTTTAGACTCATCTTTAAATGGAAGGGAGCCTTCCACCAGCTCCGGTCCCTGCGAGAGACGTGTGGTTTGCTGGGCATTGATCTTGAGGAAGGATCAGGGGAGGAGCGGACCTCTACGCAGCCATCACAGACGAGACCCTCCCGGTCTTCCAGAGATCGATGGCAACGAATGGGATGCCAACACTCACCCAGAAGCAGCCTTAAGCCAGACCCAACGACCAAGGCGCAGGAACAGGCAGCAGCCATACAGGAAGTCTCCAAGGACACAACAGCTGGGACTTGACGCAGCAAGTGTGGGGGGATTTTTTGCATTGCCATCGCATGGGGTTGACGGGGGCGGGACGGGGGGCCAATAGGGTCGCCACTGCCACACACTCCCTCATCTTTACCTTCTACAGGCCTGAACTGAGTGGGACTTCAAGTTGGGGTTGGGGAGGGGTGGGAGCGGGGGGGTTCGGGTTGGAGTTGGGGGGCCACTCATGACCGACTTGAAACACCTACCTACATGCGGAGCTTTCTGGTTGGGAGGGGGGGGAAGAGGGGGGTTATTGGGGGCAGGACGGTTGGGGTGTTTTTGTTCTTTGGGGGGCACCCCCTTGTCCACTTTCTTTTCTGTTTTCTTCCCCACAACCTGCGCAGCGCTCAGAGGCCCCTTTTGACCAAAAATGACATCCGCCAGATTTAAAATCCTCTCCCTTAATGTGAGAGGACTCAACAACCCTATCAAGCGCCAAGCAGTGCTATCCCTCTTAGAGAACTCTACAGCTGATCTCTGCCTCTCACAGGAGACACACTTACTGCCCAAAGACCAAAACCGACTTAAGTCTCGGGCCTTCCCCACACAGCTCTTCTCGTCCTCACCCAAGAAAGTGGCAGGGGTGGCAATTTTGGTGTCCAAATCTTTCACAGGCCAAATCCTTCAGAAGGAAGCAGAGATAAGGGGGAGATTGTTGGTACACCGCTTCCTAATAGCAGGGCAGACCATACTAGTAGGCTCGATATACGCACCTAATGAGGGACAGGAATCCTTTCTCCACAAAGCCTTAGTAGCCGCCACGGCCGACACCGAACAACATTTACTGCTGGGGGGGCGACCTTAACTTGGTATTCCATAACACGGCAGATTGCTCCTGCCAACGGTCAGGCCAGGTAGGATCCCTCTCCAAAGCTGGATACGCGCAACTCCTAGATTTGGGTCTCATTGACCTGTGGAGGCACTTCCACCCACGCAACACTGCTTACACCTACCACTCAGGGGCCCACAAATCACACGCCAGACTTAATTACTTCCTAAGCACCTCTCTACTGGTACCTCGAGCTCAGGAAGTTGACATCCTGCCAGCCTCCTTATCTGATCACTCTCCAGTGGTGGCTACCTTCCTTTTACCAGCCACACCGACCCCGCAACGACACTGGCGTCTTAGGGAAGCCCTTCTCCAGACCCCTTCGATAGTGGACCGGATTAAATCCGACATCACACATTTTTTGACCCACAATGACAATACTGATACCTCTAGGGCCACACAATGGGCTGCACTTAAAGCTGTCTTGCACAGCAAATTTATCTCCATTGCCACAGCCAACAACAAAGAACGAGCGCAGAAACGGGCTGAAATCGTGCAACGCGTAGCAGAGCTGGAACAAATGCACCAACGCACAGGGCAGCGTGGGCGTGGCACCAACTCTGCGCGGACGGAAGATGTTGGCCGTTCTAGATCAAGAGACAGCGGAAAACAAAGGCCCTTTGCCTCTGACAGGTTTATTACAGTGGGGGGGACCGGTGCGGGCGACTGCTGGCGAGAAAGCTGTGTGAGCAGTGCCAGAGGCGGGGAGAACCGGTCGCCAGGACAAGTCGTGGAGATCTTGTGGTAGACGGGGCCGCAATAGCGGCGACCTTCGGGGAGTTTGATGAGGCCCTTTTTATGCCGGCGACATGCTTGACCTGCAGGCCGGTCACGACTATTTGCAGGGAGTGCACCTTCCATCCCTGAACTCGACCCAGGCAGATTTCCTAGAGAGGCCCATTGCTCTGGAGGAGGTAGTGCCGGCGATCTCCCGCCTAAAGTTGGGGAAATCCCCGGGCACGGACGGGTACCCGGTGATCTTTTACACAACTTTCTGCCAACAGGTGCCCCCCCTGTTGCGAGGTCTTTTTAACTCCTTTGCCCAGCCTGGTGCGGTTCCGGCAGATCTTCTGGAAGCGGCGATCTCGGTCATACCGAAACTGGGCCGTAATCCCACTCGCTGCAGTTCATATAGGCCGATCTCTCTTTTAAATCTTGATTTCAAACTGTACACAGGCATTCTGGCAAGCAGATTGGCACCTTATATGCAACAATTAGTGGAGCCCGACCAAGCCGGCTTCATACCCAGCGACAGACCAGCGACAACACTAGGCTGGCCCTCTACCTCATTGAAGCAGAGTCGTGGACGCGACCAGACTACATGCTCCTCACAATCGATGCCGAAAAGGCCTTCAATAGGGTGCAATGGCCCTACCTGGAACAGGCGTTACATCATTTTGGCCTGGGAGAGGTTCTCCGCACCCGTATATTGAATTGCTATGGACAGCCTACTTTTTTTTTTTTATGTAAAAGCATATACCCAGGCAGGCTTGAAGTACAAAAGCTGGCTAATTATGGAGACATATTTATATACACAAAGATAATAAAAAATAATAATTAATGCAATGAACTGGAATGATATCAAAAAAGATAATTTTTAATATAAATATAAAAGATGAATAGATACATATAATTGACAAATTACACAGTAAAAAAGATTTTTCTTAGAGCTTGTGGCTTTTTTCAAATATATAAAGAATCATCACAGTATATATAAAAAAGATTCTGTCTTTCAATTATATTCTCTGGTTATGGAGAATAGGGCTGTGCGTCAACGCGTTTCGACAAAGTCTTTTGTCTTCATCAGGACAAATGGATATTCAGCCACTTTTTCTAGACAAAATAAAATAATATTTAAGTGACATTAAGATCACAGTACATTGCTTTTATACAACAGTAGAACGTTCTTCAATTGATAAAACCTTTTTTAGCCAGACTAATGTGGTAATACAAGTGAACTGATAAAATTCATAGTTAGAAAACATAAATTTTTCATACTCCACAATTTTTTCAATAACAATCCATCCCTAACATTACGATCACAGACTTATTTATAGACATCTGTATTGAAGCTAGGTAGAGGTTGGCGTAACATTTGTCAAGCTTCATATTCCAGAATAGTGTCTCTAACTATCGCTAAAAAGTTGTGCTGTTTTTTTATCTTAATAAAAGATTTCTCATTGATTCCTATGCAATCTATCTAGTGTTAAGTAAGAAGAAAAAAGGCTTGTTTTTGAGAAACGAAAAACGGGAAGTTTTGCCAAAAGGTCATTCTATGAATAAGGTAAGTTCATATTAATCAGTAAGATTTCATCACAATAGGTCATACAGGGCCTCTGGTTAAAAAAGCAAGAGTTGTAAACTGTAGTCGGATAAATCAAAGTCTCTGTAAATTTGCATTGCATTGGGTTTTTAGAAAACAATGATTGATTATGATTATGCCGGATAGCATTCTTACCTGTTTACACAGTGTTGCAGTGAACACTGTGTAAACAGATAAGAGTGCTATCCGGCATATTCACAATCCTAAGGAGGGAAAACCCTGTAAACCGCGGGTAAATTGATTTAGGAACTTAAATACCGTAATTATGTTTCCTTTAAATAGTGATCACATACCGACCCCGGAACTTAAAGGGAAGGTGCCTTACTCCCTACATCAACTTCGAATCTTTTTGGTCATACCATATTTTAGGTAAGAATAGTAATGATTAAAGAATAAACCTAATAAACCTAATGAAGCAAGGAAGGGTATGTTTGTGTTCATCTATTTAACATATATGAATCTTTGTTTTCTAAAAACCCAATGCAATGCAAATTTACAGAGACTATGATTTATCCGACTACAGTTTACAACTCTTGCTTTTTTAACCAGAGGCCCTGTATGACCTATTGTGATGAAATCTTACTGATTAATATGAACTTACCTTATTCATAGAATGACCTTTTGGCAAAACTTCCCGTTTTTCGTTTCTCAAAAACAAGCCTTTTTTCTTCTTACTTAACACTAGATAGATTGCATAGGAATGAATGAGAAATCTTTTATTAAGATAAAAAAACAGCACAACTATTTAGCGATAGTTAGAGACACTATTCTGGAATATGAAGCTTGACAAATGTTACGCCAACCTCTACCTAGCTTCAATACAGATGTCTATAAATAAGTCTGTGATCGTAATGTTAGGGATGGATTGTTATTGAAAAAATTGTGGAGTATGAAATATTTATGTTTTCCAACTATGAATGTTATCAGTTCACTTGTATTACCACATTAGTCTGACTAAAAAAGGTTTTATCAATTGAAGAACGTTCTACTGTTGTATAAAAGCAATGTACTGTGATCTTAATGTCACTTAAATATTATTTTATTTTGTCTAGAAAAAGTGGCTGAATATCCATTTGTCCTGATGAAGACAAAAGACTTTGTCGAAACGCGTTGACGCACAGCCCTATTCTCCATAACCAGAGAATATAATTGAAAGACAGAATCTTTTTTATATATACTGTGATGATTCTTTATATATTTGAAAAAAGCCACAAGCTCTAAGAAAAATCTTTTTTATTGTGTAATTTGTCAATTATATGTATCTATTCATCTTTTATATTTATATTAAAAATTATCTTTTTTGATATCATTCCAGTTCATTGCATTAATTATTATTTTTTATTATCTTTGTGTATATAAATATGTCTCCATAATTAGCCAGCTTTTGTACTTCAAGCCTGCCTGGGTATATGCTTTTACATAAAAACTGTTGTCCCTGACCCAGGAGTCTTATCCATATCAGGGGGTCCTTGATACCTACAAAAATATGGAGAGCATACTGCCACGGTGCGCGTCAACGGGCACACCTCCCCTCGCTTACCGATTGAAAGGGGGACCAGACAGGGTTGCCCCCTTCCCCTATCCTTTTTGCCCTTTACATGGAGCCGCTGGCGCAACGGATCAGGCAATATGCTCTTATCAAGGGCAATCCATTTGGAGGGGACACACACAAGATCAGTCTATATGCAGATGATATATTACTCGCCCTCACCGAGCATTTCAATCGCTCCGCCCACTTTTTATTGAACTCCATAGTTTTGCGCTGGCCTCCGGGTTCAAAATTAACACCGATAAATCAGTGGCCCTCAATATATCACTGTCACCCGAGACGCTAGCCGAGGTACAAGGTGAACATGATGTGCAGTGGTCTGACACCACAGTCCCTTACCTGGGAGTCCTCCTGGGCCCTACCATCCCCGCCAACACCAAGGCGAACTATGCCAAGCTTCTCTCACGACTTTGCGAAGAACTCCAGAGGTGGAAGCACCATTCACTCTCCTGGCTAGGGAGGATAGCTGCCACCAAGATGACCCTCCTGCTACAGATACTTTACGTATTCCAGACCCTCCCCCTGCGCCCGCCGACAGGTTGGATTCAACAAACACAGTCCGAGTTGGCGCGAATCATTTGGAACAGTCGCCGACCGCGCTTTAAGCACGCGATCGCAGTCCTCCCGCCCAGTGACGGTGGAGTAGGGGTACCAGACCTCCAACTTTATTACTACGCGACACATCTCCGCAGTCTCCTGGAATGGCACCAGATGGAATCCGGCAAGCACTGGCTTTTCGAAGACCAGGACGTTGCCGGCATGCCCCTACAAGGGATCCACATCCTCTCCAAGCATCATCGGCCGCCTATCACGGGCACTGTCCTGGAGGTATGGGATCGGGTCGCCATCAAACATGAGCTAACATCCTTCCCCTCCCCTATGACACCGTTATTTGCCAATCCCGATTTTACCCCAGGCATGGAACCTAAAGCATTTACAGCCTGGCGACATTCCCCCTGCAGAGCCTTAGGTCATCTTTTTAATCTAAACAGTGTCCTCTCCTTACGACAGATGAGGGAGGACTACGGCATACCGGAGACCGATCGACTGCCCTACATGCAGGTGCGACACTGGGCACTGCAGCCGGAATTCAGGCCGAGAGTACAACGCCTCCTCACCCCATATGAGAAGTGGCTAGTCACTTGCACTTCCGAAAAAAGGCTGATTTCTGACCTATACCAACACCTCCTTCTCACAAACATTTACACATACAATGCGGGTAGGAGCCGATGGGAGCGGGAACTCGGAAGGGCCCTCACAAACAAATAATGGAGCGGTATCTACCATAGGGCCAGACACTCTACATATCATACCGGCCTAATGGAAACCCTGACCAAAGTAGCCACCTACTGGTATCACACGCCTGAGCGCTTACATCAATTTGACCCCCGCATTACCGACCGCTGCTGGAGAGGGTGTGGGAAACTTGGCATGCTGGAGCATTTACTTTGGAGCTGTGACCGCTTGCAGGGATATTGGGATACAATATTGGACGACATAGACTGTCACCTAGACACCCAACTCCCTAGGTTCCCTGCTTACATCTTGCTGGTGCTCCCTAACGCTTTGATGTACCCTTTAAAATCACCGAGAGGCAGGCTTATCACTATTGCTCTAGGGGCAGCCACGCAGAACATCCTGGCGCACTGGAGGACCACACAGACCCCCCACACACAGGTTGGTTGAACAGGCTGTGGATGGTGTTGGGCATGGAGAAAATGTCCCTATCACGGGCTGGAAGAGGCAAGGAATTCGCGGAACTCTGGCGGCCCTTTCTGACTCTGCTTACAAGGGAATTCTGGGAATTAAGCTGCCCCCGTTACTTACGCTTCCTCCGTTTAGCAGATACCCCGATTCCGGAGCAGAAGGTGCCTGCACGCAAACACAAAGTTGGTCCTTGATGGCCCTCCTACTGCTTTTCCCTTTTTTTTCTTAGTGGGGTACTCCTTTTGCTTTCTGGACAGGGGGGGGAACGGGGGAAGTGGGTACTGTTACACTTCTTCCAGGTGTCATATGGGACCTGCATTGCTGTCCAACTCGCTATAGCATCAAGTTTGACTGTGTTTCTTATGGTGGACTTTGCCTTGATACACTTGATGGAAAATTGCGGTCCGACAGTTTTTTCCTGTTTTGAAAACTCAATAAAAGATTTAAACCATAAACCAGAGCATAAGGCGACGTATCGCAAAAAGCAGTACTGGACTCAGAACAGCTGACAGCCCACAGCCCAAACAGATGAGTCCCCTGCGAAGATTAGGACACTTCTACCTAAGCTGAGGTGGAAACCCAAATCTAGACCACTATTCTTGACCAAACAGCGTGGCAAGCCGCTTATCAAACAACAATTTCCTCTCCCTTCGCTCCTCTTACAGCCACGCACCTATAAAGCACATGCTGTCTATGGAAAAAATCCAGACAAATATCACTTACCCACACAGGGTTCCTCATCACAATTTTAGGCCAAGTAATACACGTAACCCCAAACTAGTGCTCATATCTCACTCACTACAACTGTACCTTAAACTAGCCTAAAACATGCTTTATTAACTGCCAGCATCTAACGAGGGAGATAGAGAAAATATGGTAACACTGAGGAACAAATCTTTACATTTTTTAGGAGCTAAGACAGGCTTGACACAGGATATGTTTAATTCTTTTAAAATGTTGAGACGTGTCAAGTGGGTAGGTCCCAGCAAAAAGACTTTCAAAGGGGATTGTACAGTCCTATCCTTAGGTTCCCCTCTCTTAGTAGAAGATATTTTGACCCGGATAGATTCAAGTTGTTTGATGGCTGAGGGGATAAAAGTGGTACCTCTGGGTTTTTTCTATCGGCCTAAAATGTTTGACAATAATAACATAGCCCTGGCTGGTATCCCTACTAACAATCATAGCAGATACATTTTAGAAGTGTCAAACAGGTTTGGTCCGTTATACGCATTGGAGGATGTGGATTGACAAACGCTAGCCATTGCTGCTCATAAGTCTGTAATTAGTGAAGGGCCTATAGCTTACCAAAGTCGTGGCGATTTGGTACCCGTAGCAGAATTACCGAAAAATGATCCTAAGATATTGTCTGAGGTATCCCTAGTAGCAGTCCCTTCTCGGTCTGCCCATTATAGTATTAATCTAACTAATTGTTTAGGTATACATAAAACGGGTGACATTCCGACAATAGGAACTGAAGAACAGGGGCAAAAAGCCCAGGAGACCAAGAAGGTACAGAATGAACTTGTAATTGCTGGAAGTACTGATAAAAGCTTGTGTGCCATCATAGAGTCAGAGATGGGTCAAGATGGGGAGGCGAGGGACACGGTGTCAGGGTCTCAATCTAAGTATGCCCAGGGGCAGGTGAGAATAGCCTATTGGAATATCTCTGGGCTTCAATCCAAGGTCAACAATCCAGCTTGATTAGATTTTATTAAGAACTTTGATATTCTGTGTTTGCAGGAGGCCTGGCTGCTGGATGAATTAAATTTTTGATGGTTTCAAAACGTTCCACATACCTGCATGTCGTTCAATTCATGGGTTGCATAAAGGGGGGATCTGTGTGTATATCTCAAATGTACTGTGGGCTTTGAGGATAAAAACGTTAAAGCCGACTAGCTATTACCAAATTGTTGTCATTAATCTTTCTTCATTGGTTGAGATAGCGGTCATTAATCTTTATAACAATACAGACGGGTAATTTTACTGACATGTTAAATAGCCTCAATGAGGAAATTAAGAAGTTAAGTAACACATAGGGGAAGGATACCATTATTATTTGGGGTGGGAACTTTAATACCAATATTTGCACCCAGTACTCAGGTGGGTTGGGGACCTCGAGGAAGAGGATTTTGGCCAAATGGCTCACTTCACACACTCAACAAGGAGTGAATGTTTTAATGATGTCATGGCAATGCATGATCTTGGATTTGCCAATAAGATGTGCTCCAGACCTGTTGATTTTAGCCTCACGCTTATCGGTCGGGCCACAGTACATTGATTGATGTCATTATTCTCCCAAATCGATATGCAACTTGGGCTGATTAATTCATTACCCATCCAATGGGCTTAGCAATCACCTTCCACTAAGTATTAACATTCTATTCCCCCATAAGAGTATACCCTCTGTAGTAAAGAGTATAGCCTGGACTCAAGGCTGTGCCCTCGAACGACAGAACGGATATTCATTACGCTGGGCCAAGAATGACCCTGAGGTCACAAATTCAAAAATAAAGCTACAGGCCAAAATCCCAATAACCGAGTGTTTGCTAGAAGAGATCTTCCACTCCGAGATACTGACAGCTTTTTCCTGAATTACTGGGATAAGCAAAACATTTTGAAAAATAGTTGGTTTGATACCCACTATACAAAAGCATATTCTCATATAAAAGCTGCTTTACATAGACCAGTGAAGGATTACAAGGAAATTGGGAGCACAGGAAGGCTTGCAATCTAGCTAGAATAGAAACAAGCGAAAGAAGGAAATTAAGGATCAGGCCTGGACTAACCTGTATGAAGCATCCTTACAACGGGTTTGCTCCCTCTTCTGGGAGGGAGTAAAGGCCCCCTTTTGTTCGACTTGTGAGGGATCAAGGATTGAGGTGGCAATAAGAAGACTCTTGGGTCGATTTCTTTTCCTCGATTTATGGCACTGGGTACCAGTAAGTGACCAAGCAGTACCGGGTGAGTATACACATTTCTTACTGATCACTATCCACTTCACGCACAAGGAAGTATTAGTGGCCATAAAAGAGAGCAAAGGAGCTAAGGCATGAGGCCCGGATGGGACCCCATCGATCGTATAAACATACGATTGTGCTTTGGTCTCCACTATTAACACAAGTCCTAGAGGCCAGCTGTGCCAAGGGTTTTATTAACTCCTGGTTGGAGTCCATAATTATTCCTATTTTTAAGAAAGGGTATGGGGAAAATCCTGCTTGCTACCGACCCATTTCCTTGCTAGACTCTCTTATGAAAATTGCAGGAAGGGTCATCCTGAACAGACTGCAACAGTGGGCTGAAGATAACAAGGTCCTAAATCCGGTTCAATATGGGTTTAGGGAGGGGAGGGGTACTGTCAAGCAGGTTTAAAATACTCAGGCTAAGCGAGGCAATTTATTTGCGGTATTCGTAGACCTTACCGCTGCCTTTGACTGCATAGATCATAATTGACTATGGCAGATTTTAGAGGGATTAAAGGTAGAGCAATCACTTGTGTAATTTCTGAGACAATTATATGCGGGGGCCTCCGCGAAGGTGAGGTATGGATTAAAAGGGGAATGTACTAAGCCTTTCCACGTGAGGAGGGTTGTGAGACAAGGCTGCGTTCTTGATCCGTTCCTCTTCACTTTATACACTAATGAATTGGAGGAGGCACTGGTGGCCAGTGTGAGAGATTCCCCGCAAATTAATAATAGTCAAATTTTCTCTCTTTTACATGCAGATGATGCGGTTTTAATTGCCAGAACCCAGCTTGGTCTCCAGAGGGCTCTAAGCACTTACATTGACTTCATGGATAATAGGGGTTTGAAGCTCAATGTCAAGAAAACATTTGTTATGTCCTGTGGAAAGGGTAAGAGCAGATCTTGTACCCTTGTAGCTGGGAAAGACAAAAATGAACACACAAAAACTTTCTCCTATCTTGGCATCTTATTGGAGGATTCAGATTCCTGGGGTCCAGCTATAAAGAATAGGGCCCTTTTATTTAAAAGGTCTAAGGCAGCAGTAATGATTTTTTCTAAAAAAGATGGGTAAGAGGCCGCCGGAGATTTTACTGAAAATTTGCCAGGCTAAGTGTACAAGTATAGCCGCATATGGAGAAGGGGTCTGGGTATTTTATGACGTTTCACCCATACAAGCGGTTAGATAATGCTTTCTTAAGATTTATTTTAGCTTTTCCCCAAAGTGCATTGGTTTTTAATTGTCATAGCAAACTACAGATTCGCTATATAACTGATGTTATTAAAATGCAACCCATGCTGTTATGGCATAGGGCCTGGACATTACCCAATTTAGGATTAAACCAAGACATAATTAAAGACTCCATGGGTCTGGATCAGGCTAGAAATATCCCATGGTTGAACTACATCTCTAAGCTATTTAAAGATCTGGGTAGGCCTGAATTTGATGGAAACCCCGATTTCTTACTTTTCATATCCAGAAAAGATCTTAAAGATCTTAAAGCATTGTGTCTGAATCATTTCGAGTCAGCATCAACTTACCCTGGCCTCTACCTCCATTCAACCCTATTTAGTGTGGTGTGTACGGGATAAGACAGATATATTATGACCAGGTTTAGATTTGATTATTCTTTCCGCCTGGTTTCATTCCCTAATACTAACGACGGGTCTAGGCAGCTTAGTAAATGTCTGTGTGATAATTTATCAATTCAATCTACTTTACACGTGATCTTTTTCTGTAAATTTTATGTAACTGAACAGGCCAGACGGATTATACCCCTTTTAAAGCAGGGTACATGGCGACAATGCCGTCCGGCCCTTTTATTTTTACAATTATTAAATAATGTGTACTGCAAAGGAATCATGACTGTTTTTTAAAAAGCATTTTGAGGAAAAGAAAATGTATAATTTGTTCTTAACTTACTAATGTATGTATATTTCTAATGAATTGTTGCTTTTATGATTTTATCAATTTGTAAAATCGAATAAAGCATTTTCTAAGTAAGTCTAAGTAACTGCCAGTTGGCAGTCAAACATGCTGCTGATATTGCTGGCTTTATCCTCACTCTGGACCTGGACCTTCTACTAATCACAGAAACATGGCTTAATGAACTATCATCCCTCATAGTGGACATTCAAGCCCCTCCCACCCATACAACATTCACTTGGACCGTTATCCCGGTTAAAACAAACACTGACTCACACACTGTCCTCCTGCAAATATCTAGGGATCAATCTCTCAATCATGGATAGCACATTATGCACACTGGACATGATCCACCACCCTTCCTTGCAATAATCACATTTATTGAACAAATCTTTGAGGTCAACTCCACCAAAAATGGATCATACAACAGCCATATTTTCTTGGTGATTTCAATATCCATTGGAATGACACAAACTACACTTTCGTCAATAGCTTCAAAACCTTCCCTCATGACCTCAACTTGGCTCAAGCATGGAACAGCCCAATGCGTAACAAAGAGACCTAACAATAGCAAAGGAGAACAATAACCAAGCTCAAACTATACTACCATGCAACTGAACAGATTACCATTGCATCATGTTCCATGTGTCTTCATGGAATAAGCAGTAGTTATATTCAAAGCACGGAAAAGGGCAGATGAATGGCATGTGTATGGTTATTTGGAGGTGACCAACATAACTTGAGAAGTAGCATACAGTATGTGATATACCTTATTAAGATGTGACCAATATTTCATTTTTTTCCTTATACACAGAGAACTTTTCTATCCTCCATTACTAGCGGAGGTACCTTTACTGAGCAAAAATATTCATAAGCATAACCATATAACAAATATTTCAAGATATATATTCATTAATATTTGAGATATTTAATTAACCTTGTTATTGGTAATTTGAATAATGAACTGTAAACATAATTATGCATAAATTATATCTTTTGAACTCATTTGTGTGCCATTTTTTCAGTTAACAGATTATATAATAACGTACTTTTTAGTTGTTCAAACCAATGATATTTTTGCCACTATAAACCAATTCCTTACAAATATTTCATGAAGTGAAACATGGCTTAGGAGAAAGGCAGAAAATCTTGATGTGTTAACTAAAATAACTTAAATACAGTTACCATTATTTGAAACTCTTGTTCACCTCCAATTTCCATTTCACAAATAACGTCGGAAATAGTTTAGGAGGTTTCAAAACCCTTAGGGCTCTCTTGGATTAAAAACTGCAACAATGTCACACCTGTAGTAAAGAGCTTTCACATCCAGGTTGGCACATGAGTAGCAGTATGCTTCCACTCATCAGAGCATACGAGTTGAACCAGTGAAAGTCAAATGCTGGGTAAGAGACATCAGAAATATTAACCCTCTCACGCGGTTGGCTCTCACTAAGAACATTCTATCTCCATCCACTAACACCTCGGACACACAAGACCTCACTGATTCCTAGATGAACTCCATGTTTGAAATCATGGACACCCTGTCTCCCAAACAACTGAAAAGAGTCCAGATCAAAAACTCCAACCCATGGTACAATTGCAGCCTCAAGGAAGGATGTTGCTCACTGAGATCGGCGGAAAGGACATGGAGACTCTCACCCACTATGACCAATCCCAATCTACTGAGACAATCAATAAAAATATATAACAGGCTTATCAGAAGTTCCAAAGCATCATTCTTGAGACAACAACTCAACATGGCCACAAACTGCCCCAAAAAATTATTTGAAATTGTCAAAAAACAAAGAAATAGGAAATGTAGTCCCTTTTCAAATGAAAGTCAGCTCTGTCCAGCGGCAACATATCTGCCTCCTTCTCTATCAAGGAACTAAATCAAATCAGCAATGATCTCCAAAATGCTATGAATCTCTTATCCACCAAAACCACTCCGCCTCACTCCCCCATATCTCAGGTAGAACACCTTGAATGCCCCCTACCTCACACTCAAACACATTGCCTCCTTGTCCATCTTTAGGACTCTCGATAAATCTGACATCTTAAAAATATTATCTTCTCCGAAAAGTTCTACCCACTTCATTGACCCCCTACTGTTGGATCTGTCATCCTTAGTGTGGTCCTCCCAACTTTTTGCCTTTTGCCTCCCCCTTTTTGCTGTATCTTTTTTGTGGACCTAGGGACTCTGGGCACTTTACCACTGCTAACTAGTGCTAAAGTGCTTGTGCTCCTTCCCTAATAATGGTGACATTGGCATACATCTGATTGGAATATTTCGTTTACTATACGTCCCTTGGTAAAGTGGTTTCCCAGATAACCTGGGCCTCTACTCCAAATGCTACTAGTGGGCCTGCAGCACTGGTTGTGCCACCCACCCAAGTAGTCATTGCAAGGCCTGTGTTTGCAGTTTACTGCCACCTCAGATTTGCATTTAGACCACTTGCCAAGCCTTAAACTCCCCTTCTATTACATATGTCACCCCTCAGGCAGACTCTAAGTGACTCTAAGGGCATGGTGCTTTGTAAATAAATGGAAGGATATGTACTTTAAATTTGTATATGTCCGAGTAATGACAAACTGCTAAATTAATTTCTCACTGCTGCGAGTCCTACTCCTTCCATAGGCCAGCATTTTGAATTACATAACACATTTTTAATAGGCTATTCCACATCAGAAATGAGCAACTCGTCATGTTTGGTAGGGTTGGAATAGTAATTATAAATCCTCTTCAATGGCAGAGTTGGATTTATTACTATCATTTTAGAAATGCCACATTTAAAAAGTGGACATGTCTCTGCTCTTAACTTTGCTTTGTGTGCCTAAAGCCTGTCTCCAATCCACGTCTGGCCAGGGTGACAGCTACACTTCTGTGCACAGGAAGGGCTGGGTGTGCCAGGGGATACATCTGTATTCATCTGCATACTGATTGCCTTCCGGGGTTGAGAGGTGGTTCATACTTACATTTGAATAGGCTGTGTCCTGCTCTCACACAAAGGGCTGATGTACCACCCACTGGTAGTTTGGCATCATGGTTGGGCTATAAGGGATCACTGTGCATTTGTGAAGTCTCTTTTTGAAGTCACCCCAACATCAAAGGCATTTTGGGATACATGTATGAGGGCTCTGACCTTATTAAATCAGTACACTACTAGAAATAGGGAATAAGTCTGCTGGAGTGAAAACTGCTGTGCTGTAAGGGTTGCCACTTTCCGTGACTGATTGTTCCAAGGAACTGCTTCTCTGCTTTACTGAGCTGTCCTGCTGATCTTGCCCTGCTGAGGAAGAAGAGCTGAACCAATCCACTTATAGCCAGAGTGGTTCCAAGGGCTTGCTGGCTTGCCTCCTGTTTTGAATGTCTCAGGGACAGTAGAGACTACAGGACCCAGACAGTTCCTACTGAAGAAATACCTTGGCTGGAGCAAGTGTTGATGTTGAGAGCCTACTGTGTCATCGATGAGCAAAGGGGGTCTCATGTTGTCATCAAACTCCTTTGAAGTGAAAGCAATGCCTCTCTTGCACGCTTCAAAAAGGAGGCCAAATCCTTCCTGATGGGTAAATACCTTGTCTAAACCCTTACCTTCAACTGCCACAGAGATCCTGATCAATTCATGGATATTGCCTCCCTCCGATGACCTTTCACCCCGCCAAGAAACCTTGGGCCTGTTTTCAGAAACTGTAATGTAAACTGTACATTGTATCCCACCATCCCTCTTGTACCCAGCACCCCACCCCTCCCAATTTATAGTGTACTCTTTGATTCCATGCCTATTGTACAACTCTATGACTCTGTAAAGGGCTCTGATAGCCCAATGGTTCAAGTTTGCGCTCTATAAAACACAAAAATAAAATAAATAGATAAAATCAAACTGCACTGAGCGTGGTCATTGAGCTGCGCAGGCTGCGAGTCTGCTGTCGCCGGGCAGCCTCTGCGTCGAAGGGTGATGCAGCGGAATTTCTCAGGCAGTACATGCAATGGATTGGTTTTTGTAGAAAGAAGCTGCACAACCCACTTCTGAGTCCCAGAGTTTGGAGAGGGCACCACAGGCAAGGATGGGACTCATGAAAGCAGAGTCCAGCAGCACCAGCAGAATTTCTGAAAGTCTTGTGTGTCCCTAAGACTTCAAACAACAGGAGTCAAGTCAGCAAACCCTTGTACATCACTAGGAAAGAAGACAGAGCCCAGCTCTCCTTCAGCAGAGTCAGAGAGCAGCAGATAGCAGGGCAACAAGCAGTAAATCAGTCCTTCCAGAATAGCAGTCCAGTAGAGATCTTTATGCAGCTCAGCAAGTCCTCTGACAGAGTTTCAGTTCAAGATCCAGAAGTGCCTGATTTTAGGGGTCAGAAACCTAGCACTTATACTCACAAGTGCCTATGATGTAGGGGGTGACTTCAAAAGGAGCTCCCAGTAGTGCACAAGGATCCCTTTCAACCCATTCCTGTCTGCCAGGCTATCTGTGGGGGGTAATCAGTCCTGTGTGTGTGGCCAGGACACTACCTATTGAAGTTTAAGGTCAGCACCTCCCTTCTTCCTTTGTTTGTGGTGGTCGAGAGGGAATGCATAAAGTGTAGCTGTCATTCAACGCACACTTTATTGGAGACAGTCCGTCAGGCACCAAGAGCAGTAAGTACAGAGAAATGTCTACTTTCTAAATGTGGCATTTTTAAAACAGTAATGTTAAGAATGCGGCGCTCCCGTGGACAGAGCTCCCCAACCTCCGTCCCATCTCCCTTCTGCCTTATTACAGCAAGATGGCCGAGAAGCATGTCAATGCACACCTGTCCAGTTACATCGAGGCAGCGGGCGGCCTAGACCACTCGCAATCTGGTTTTAGGCCCAACCATAGCACCGAATCAGCCCTCCTTTCAGTGACAGATAACATCAGAATGTCACTTGACAGGGGGAGCTCAGTGATTCTGGTGCTATTGGATTTGTCCGCTGCCTTCGACACGGTGTCGCACAAAATTCTCCTCGACCGTCTGAAGGCAGTGGGAGTAAAAGGGACCGCCCTTGCGTGGCTTGAAAGCTTTCTTGAAGACAGACAACAAGGGGCCAAACTAGGCTCCCGCAAATCTGTCTGCAGGAAGCCTACCAAGGGTGTGCCACAGGGCTCATGTTTGAGCCCCACGTTATTCAACGTATATGTGGCCCCTTTGGCAGAGATTATAAGATCTTACGGGTTCTCTCCAATCTCTTACGCTGACGATACTCAGCTGTTGTTTCCCTTCCAGACCATTACACCTGCAGTCATGAAATCCTTTCAAAACGGCATGAGAGCGGTGGTGGGTTGGATGGCCCAGAACTTCCTCCAATGCAATGTGTCCAAAACGGAGGTCATGTTGTTTGGAGGGGCCACCCTGCTCTGGTCGCCGGATTGGTGGCCACTTGAGCTAGGACCTGTCCCAGCGCCCAAACTGACTATCAAAAATCTGGGGGTGCGCCTAGACCAAGCTCTGATTATGAAAGATCACGTCAGTCAGGTCACTGGAACGTGTTTCCGTACAATTGGTCTTCTACGGCGTATCTTCCCTTTCCTACCTAACATCTATAGGAAAACGCTGGTACAGGCACTAGTCCTTGGACGAGTGGACTATTGTAATAGTCTTCTCATTTCCGCCAATAATGAACAACTACGCAGACTGCAGGTGGTGCAGAATACTGCGGCAAGACTCATCCTGAATGCCCCTCCCCGTACACCTTCCCGTCCTCTTCTCTCCCACCTTCATTGGCTCCCAGTGCAACAGCGAATAAACTTCAAACTCTGCTGCATTATGCATAAGTGCATATATGGGTCTGGTCCCAAATATTTAAAAGAGATTTTTCTTCCCTATTCTCCTGGACGTGCTCTGCGTTCCAGCAACACTATGCTGCTGCATGTACCTAAAGTTACCAGAGCGAGACAGGGGGGCCGAGCACCCTCCCTTAAAGGCCCCTTGTTGTGGAACTCTCTTCCACCTCAGCTGAGGCAAATCTCTAACCTCTTTTCCTTTAGGAAGAAACTAAAAACTCACTTGTTCACACAAGAATAATTTGGCCATTCTCTCTGTCATCCCCTCATTACAGTCTGCCCAACTCATACAGAAGCTACGGGCGGAGATACCCCTTCGGGGCTGATTCAGGCGCGCTATAAGACTATAAATAAATAAATAAATAAATAAATAAATAAATAAATAAATAAATAAATCCAATTAAAAGAATCAAGCATTACAATTCCTAACATATCAAACATTAAAAAGGTACTCCCCTCAGATCAGGAATTACAGATTTACATATTAAAAGTGCATTAAGGAATTACTGATGCTGGACTAAGAGAGGAGTAGGGCTCACAATACTGAAACACAAAATAAGCTGCTTGTCACTACCAGGTTATGCAAAAAATAAAGGTACATGCCCTACCTTTTACTTACACAGCACACTGCCCTTAGGGTTACATAAGCCTTAACTTAGGGGTGATTTATATGACTTCTATGTAACAAAAGGAAAGTTTAAACCTCAGCAAGTAGTGTTAAAAGCAAGTCGAGGTGGCATTACGCTGAACACATAGGCACTGCAGTGGCAGGACTGTGACAGGTTTGAAGGGTACTTGTGTGGGTGGCACATGAGTGCTGCAGGGCCACAAGTAGCATTTGATGTACAGGCCCTGGGTATATGGTATACCACTTTACAAGAGACTTACCAGTACAATAAATATGCCAATCGGGTATACACCAATGTCATCATGTTTGGGGGAGAAGCACAAGGCCTAAGCCAACAAAAAAGATCAGCAAAAATGGGAGGCAAAAGGTTTGGGGTGACCCTTCGGAGAGCGCTATTTTCCAACAGTCCCCCACTCGTTCCCGTTTAGTTTGTTTGCTCTAGGACTATGTGTGTTATGCCACTGCTTAACAGTGGCATAGCACCTTTACTTTCTCCCTTCTATATGTGTTAAGCATAGGTTTCATCTAATTGGCCTACTTAGATTCCTGGCCGTGGCTAACTCCACAAGAAATGCACCAATGGCATGAAATTAAAAGCCATCTGTAGGTAGTAGTGTGTGTTTTTACATCACCCACAAATATGTTAAAATATATGCCGTTTATGAATGCCATTGTGCTGACGCTGAGCTGTTTAGAAGCCTAATAGTAGAGGTATATGGCAGATAAAGTGTATTTGCCATGTAGGAAAACCTATTTTATTTTATATATTTAATAACTCATCCCAAAAGTGTGCCTTGTAAGCCCACAGGACTCCATACTTACTTACAAAAAGTACTAAAAATAGTATGCTGTCAAAGAGCACAGGTCTAGGAGCAAACAAAATCCTCACTTTTAATCTTGACTGGGAAAATTGTATAAAAAAGGTACAATAATGTTCTACTAAATTGAAAAAATCTAATTCACTGTAGCAAGTAGATTGGCTGAACTTCATGAATGACTCCAACGTAAGTATGCGTGAAAGTCTGACCCTGTGGGCGGGCGGTTAACCCATGTTGAGGAGAATAATGCGGAGGAGGATTTACTCTATTCCTGGAAAGTACTGGTTCAACGTATGCTTTTTCAGACAGCACAGGTGAATGATAGAGAGAGACTTCTCACAAGCAGTATGCACTTGTATACATTTTAAACTCTGTGTGTCCCATGGGAGATACATGTGGAAAGATGAGGAAAGCGCTCGGACCGGATAAGGCAATTTATGAATACCAATGCCAGTATTTCGAATGATAAATAAAAATGGGGGCTCTTTAGAAATGAAGAATAATACCCCAAATGCGGGTTAAAAAAAGCTTTATTCATAAGAGCCTCAGACAGGGGGTTCCAATGATGGTCAATGGAAAAATAATCAAGCAGCCGATAAGCAACAGTCAAACACTTTAATGTCCTGATATGATGTGGCACGCAGTGCGAATGAGGATAGAGAGAACATATTGCATCACAATAGAACATTAGCATGTCAGTACATCATCACAACACATCCTCTATTCCACAACGACAAAATAAAATGTAAAGCATCAAGGGGGAGGACAAATGATGGTGGGGATAAAGAGAAACAAGGTGGGGAGGGGACGGCTCCAGTGGTAACAGCCCACAAGTACAATGGTGTGCAAGGGGAGCAACACAGGAGAAATTATACACCAATGACATATCATCACATTTCTTAGGTTTGACAATTTGTCTATTACAACTACTCGTATGTTTCTGGTGCCAACAGGACTATCAGAACCACTGGGTGACAAGAATCACCACCCTGGATACTGGCACTAAAATGGGTGGTTTCAGAGGAGACTTGTGCCCTGTCAGAAGCACTAATGCTCCCCATAAAAGCATCCACATTACCACTGTTAGTAGGGGTGGCTCTAGGCTCATGGCGGCCCTGTTCAGGGATCGTAGGTAGGAGGCCCCGGAAGAGGGGGTCCAGGCGGGGCGGAGCGTGGAGGCCAGTGAAGAGGGGGGTTCAGGGTTTTAGGAAGTGGAACAGAGCAGGAGCCCGCCAAATCCCTGCCAGGGGTCGCCACGCAAATAGGTATCCATCCTCAGAGGATTATTATATTAAGGATATTTATTGGTGTGGTGGCCCCTGTGCAATCGTAAGCACTGGAACAACTACATATGAGATTAGTCATTAAACCTTACCTCGATAAAAGAACGCAGAAGATAGTATTCATTACTAGGAGTGTACCTGTCTCCCTGCCTGACAACTAAAACTGTACAAGTGGACTGGATTACGAATAATATCAATGATACGTCTCACCATGAGACCTATATTTATTTATGTCTTGATAAAGATGGTATAAAGTTGGATTGCAACATTGAAACGCGTCAATGCATTTATCACACAATTCGTGTAGTTGGCTGAAACTGCAGATACCAAATGAGTGCCAACGTATCCGGTTCCAGTCGATATACTGTTCAACATTAATGTGTTTTTTGATGACAAAGTGTACGGTCTTTTTCTTCTCTCATTTCTTGTGGTAATGTCAACAATACACTTGTGTTTTCTGTCTTTATGATAATGCTACAACGCATATGAAATGTTTTTCTTATTATGTTCTTTTTTTAAAACTCTTATGTGACTAGGAAAAATGTTTCCTTTCCTTTTTAAAGAAAACTTTTTTTGTTGAATAAATTCTGTACATTTTCTTCTACCTACGTATTTTTGGTATACTGTTTGGGCCTACAGTATAATCTCACAGTGTGTGACTAGTGTTGAACCTTGTGGATTGAGTGAATGAATACGAGTAGTGTTATTTTGCAGTAATCAAAGGAAGACTTGCTTTTTACTTATTAATAGTACCCTATTCCTTTGGTGAAGTAAAAGGGCCCCTCTCTTGACAATTTGGTTCTCACAAGGCCGCCAAAATAGTTTACAGGAAAAGGGAGACGGTAAGCGCTCCAAAAGGGCACCACTTCCCATGATGGGCAGTCCCAGGTGTTGGCCAGTGTAGCCCTTGGAAAGGAGATGGTCCCAGTCAGTGAAGGGGGAGAAGCTGAGTTAAAATTAGTGGCTCTGGCTTATAGGGATAAGTTACCTAGGGCCCACATGCCAGCCAATACTTCCAGGTATAGGCAGTGGGTCACCATAAGTGGGCAGAGAGTGGAGGTCCTGAGGGACACAGGAGCCAATATGACTACAATAAGGTGTTATTGTGTGTCTTCAGGGCTGGAAATACCCAATACATTTCAGCATGTTGTGGTGGCACACGACCATGAAAGCAGGCTCTTGTTTCCTTTGAGTGGGAGTTTGAGCCGGGGGGGGCTCAGGGTCTCTTAAGTTAGCGATGCTGGTCGATTGTTTGCTAGGAAATTACTTGGATGACACTGTCTGGAAAGAAGTGGAGGTCAAGTTTCACTTGGAAATGTTGGAGTTGCCTAAGTGGGCCTGTGCAAATACACGCCCAGGAGGGGAGTCAAGAGAACTTGGAAAAATGGCCCAGGCAGCTGCAAAGAAAGGTAAGGATGGGGAGGCAAAGGAAGCCCATCTTTGATGTGCCAGTGGTATCGGATGATGGGAAACTGGGCTTGGCACTCACAGAACCAACCGGGGAGGACATTGGCTCCCTAGGTGACCTGCCTGAGCTTGCACGGTGGCAAGTTGAGGGTGGGTCGTGAGGAAGAATTCTGCAGAGTGCGTACAGAGTGCCCAACCCTTGAGGAACTGAGGTGACAGGCCGAAACCCAGGCAGCTGGTGATACCTCTGGAGAACACCTGATCTACTGGGAGAACTAACTCCTTTAAAAGGAGCCTACAGCTCTGGTGCTTCGGGCAGTATGTGTTCTGGCGGTCCCCCAATGTTAGATTGTCTGGCTCATGAGATACAGTTCAGTACAGAAGAGAAATGGTCCCAGTAGATCAATTCTTAAGAACAAAACAAACTTGCAAAGTAATACACTAATTCACTACGGATATTTATAGAACAATGTTATTTAATCACGTTGAACATGATTGCTGGTAAATCAGCAAATGACTGTGCATCAATTACTCCAAAAGTAGCACCAAAACAGTGCCCCACATAAAGGGGGAGAAAAGAAAAGGAGAAGGTATTGTGCATCAAGTGAGGAAAGCGTAGAGGAAAAATAGTGACATTATATTCATCACATCAATATTTACAATGAAACACAGTTTTCTCAGCCACACATTTCAGTAATACGCAATACAAGGCCATGATTTGGAAAACTCCATCACAATGATAAAGCACTGCTGATCCAACTGGCGTAAAACAATGACATAGTTGACGTTTGGACCCCCAAGAAACAGAATAGGGCACTTAAGTCCTTATGACGGAGTCTTCCTCAGGACAGAAAGAAAGGGGCACCCTGATCCAACCAGAACTGGATGGTGTTAATGTTATTGGAATGGTCCTGTCCTCTGGGACACGAGTTATCAGTAACTTTCCCTGCAATTGATGTTTCACAGGGAATATTTCTACATTGAATGTGCAAGTCCCATAAATCTGCTCTCTGCCCTTTGTAGCCTATGGGCCAAACAACTACATTAACACCATCCAGTTCTGGGTGGATCAGGGTGCCCCTTTCTCCTCTGTGTGGTCAAGTTTTTTCTAGCACATGGCTCACTAATGGTAAATTGGCAAGTGAGAATTGGCATCCCCTAGTGGGAATTACGGCTGCAACGGTGGCCCCCAATGAGATTTTCTCAAGGTAGGCAGTTGTAAACGTTTGTTGTTTGAAAGCTACTGCTCGATTAGAAAATATACTTGAGTGGCAGCAAATAAGCAGTGCCCTCTGGAGCATGCATGCTGCCGTTTGCTCGAGGCACAAAAACCCAGTGTGATGTTACAATTGCATGCGTATAAGAAGAGGGAGAGAGAGGACTAGGTAGCTAGTCCGAGTCCCCTAGGGTTTATATGTGATTAAACAAGAAGGACTAGCTTAAGTTGACCAAAGTGTAACAGTACTCAAATTAGTTCTGTCACGGTTTGTGTATTCATGAAGCCCTCACCCACCAACCTAGTTGGTGGCATGCTTCATCATCGGGCCCACCCAGTGACACCTAGTATGTCCCTGGTGTGCTACGACGCCTGGTTACAGCGGAGCTGGTATATTCCTGAGAGTGCAGTGAGGTTGGGTGAGTTGTGATTTAAAATGGCTTGGTGGTGGTCCCAGTACCCGAGGGTAAATTAAATTTTAATAACTGGGCCGTCACCAGCGGTTAAAAGTAAGGCTACAGGACGCGTAAGGGTGGCGAGTTACTGCCCCCTGCGTCCTTCAGATGGTCGACATGTTTCAGCCAGTGCCTTAGGGTATTCTGGCTCTCCTCAGGACCGTTTTTTAAAAAGGTGTGGTGGAGTAAAACAGACTTAGTGTTGTGGTACAGACTATGCGATACACACACTAAGGCGTTTTTCTATATGTGAGAGGGGGATTCCCTTCTCAGGCATACGCTTTGGGTTATTAGCCAAGGCTTCCTGGAGGGAAGCGGTAAGGGGATGACCAGTCTTTCTGGTCAGTGCCTGCCTTGTACCTATTGTCCCGCCGTCGCCCTCCGGTAGGACGACGGCGGGACAACAGGTCATAGTCTGTACCACAACACTAAGTCTGTTTTACTTCACCACACCTTTTTAAAAAACGGTCCTGAGGAAAGCCATCTTTCTCAGGTTTCCACTATACCATTCATGAAGAAGAAAAAGAGTGTGGGGGACAAGGCTGTCCCACCCGATGTTTAACAGCAATCTTAGTAGAAAGGTCACCCTATGTGGTCTACCGAACCTGTGCAAATGTGTTTGTGTGAAGTATGAAGAGGAGATCGAGTAAGTCATGTGGAATCCCGAACCGAGCGGCGGATGGTAGAAGTAGGTGACTAGCCTTTCCTTTCCACTTCCAACTAATATGTTGTTATGAGTGAAGCACCTACCCCCTGCTCGCTGAAGTTCAACTTGAGTATTACTCCAGTTTTTGTTTACACCCTATATTTTAGGCGTGATTTCCCAGAGAAACAATTTTTCATCTGGATGGCCAAGGATTTAGGACAGGGTGCGTCTTTTAGGGGACCCACACCTCCCACTTCCTTGTTTTGGTCCTGAAGAATACCGGGGATCACCCCTAATGGTAGAAACATGTTGACCAACACATAGTAGAGATACGTAGGTCGTAACTCCCCTCCCTGTATCTCACCGTTACGTTTTAATTTTTGTCCAGTTACCTTTTTATTAAAGTCTATATTAAGTACTAACCAGGACAATTTTAACACTCACACTTTTTTTGTCTGCAACCCACACTTCACTACCTGCTCCACTGTATTCCAGGTGTTGAAGCACACCCAAGTGACGCTAGGCCACTTGGGTGGGCCCCGATGATGAAGCAAGTCACCACTAGGTGGTGAGTGAGGGGTTTACTAACAAAGGAAAAGTGTTTCCCAGTTTGGAAAAAGCCTTCATCTCCCTCATCGGGTAGTACTCCTCCATTTGTTCTTTATAAAGTCTTGACCAGGGGATCAGGAGTATTCCCCGTCCAGCATCCAAGGACGAAATTCCTTACTCTCTATATGTTCTAGAATCCCTAACTGGGTCAATACAACCCAGACAGAGTCCCTCCGTTCTAGATCAAGTGCTGCCCCCAAATGTCCATAAAAGTCTTACAGGTGGTCCTTGTTGATGGTAATGTAATTCCAAAATGTAGTCATAAAACCAAAGGTCTGGTCGATAGTACCTATGTTATTGTGAAAGCCTGCCTGCTGGTGTGACAGGACCTGATGATCTTCCATCCACTCCAGCAAACAAAATAGAACCTTCCCACGGAATATTTTATGGGTGTTAGACCTAGCACCCTGGCGTGGGTCTCCCTTCCAATTTTTTGCTGTTGCCTCATGTGTTGATGCTGGGTATAGATGGTTTGGGCACTCTGCCACTGCTGTTCAGTGCCACAGTGCAAGTGCTCCCTATGGTAAATTAGTGATTCCATGATTGGTTGGTTTGCTTTACTTGCCAGACCCTAGTACAGTGCACTGAGTGTGCCCAGGGCTTGTAAACCAAATGCTGCTGGTGGGCTTGCAGCACTGGTTGAGCCACCCACAGAAGCAGCCTGTAAAAGTGTGTCTCAGGTCTGCCATTGCAGAGTCTTTGTGCAGTCTGGTACTGCCATGTTGATTGGGCAAGTGCGCCCACTTGCCAGTCTTTAAACCTTCCCTTTTCTGCAAATTAGTCACCCCTATGGTAGGCCCCAGGACAGGGACCATTGCAGGTAAGAGGTAGGACATGCCCTGGTGTGTGTGGCATGTCTTAATAGTGAATTACAACCATTTTCGTTTTTCACTATTACAAGGCTACCTGTTCCCCATAAGCCAGAATGGGCAGTTTGTTTATTACATTTTATAATCAACAAGGTAGAACTTTGAGTTTAGTATGCCTGAACTCAGAATGATAACATATTTCCTTTAGTGAAGTTGATTTTAACATTCTGTGTTTGAAAATACCACTTTTAGAAAGTAGGTATTTTCTTGTCTAACCATCCAAGCCTGCCTCTGCTAGGTTGTGTATTCCTTGTCTGGAGTTTGAGTGACAGTGGCTGGGGGTTCCAGGAGACAGGGTGAGTGAGCACTGGGCTGAATAGAGAGATCTTCATGCAGATGTGAGGGAGGAGTTCCAGCTGGGACCTGAATAGGGCTGTGCCTTCCCTCCACAATGCTGGCTCCACCTCCTGCGGTGCGTCTGATGTCCCTGGCCTGCACTGTGAAAGGAAAGAAGGGGTCTTGTCAACAGAGTGCTCCAGGACTGACCAGAACTGGTTTGGACTAGGCAAAGGCATATCTGCCTTCAGAGAACAAAGAGAAACTGTGTATATAAAGGGGGACCCAGACCCCAGAACTTTAGATCACTTTTGGGAAACAAGAAGAAACCTTTTCTGAGGAGAGGAACCAGAGAGACTGAGTAGAGACTATCCCTAAGCGTGAGGGATTGACCTGCAGTGGTTGCCTGAGTGCCAAAGAGAGGAGAAATGACTTTGTGCTACTTCAACTTGTGAAGTATCTCCACAACTTGTGAAGTATCTCCAAGGGCTTGAGATAGAGCTTGCCCTAGATAGAACTTCAACCACCAGCTCCCCAAGAGTTTTTGGAAGTGCCTGCAGTTGTGTTGGGCTTTCTGAGGGGCTGTGTATCGCAAGGAGCTGGAAGCGCGACTCACGAGGAAGAGGCGTGTCGCCGAACTGCTGCTGTCACTTCACAACCCAAAAGCACCTTGCATCGCCGGGGGAGAGGATCAACATCGCACCAGACACCGCCGCATCATTGGAGAAGTGTGTTGCTGCCGCAGCCGCTGTCATCGCATCGCTGGGAAAGCGTGTCGCCGCTGCAAGCTGTCGCATTGTTGCAGAAGTGCCTCGCATCGCCGGAGTAGAGGATCAACGTCGCATCAGACGCTGCTGCATCACCGGTAAGTGAGTCGCAGGGTCTGTCACGGCTTAGAAGAATCGTTTAGTCGCCACATGGCTGTCGGGCGTGCACGCATCGTGTCGCATCAAAGAGAAGTCGCCATTTTGTTAATTGCACTGGATCTTCATTGCATCACGGCATTGCGAGCCGCATGCCCACGGAAGTACAGTAAGAAACCAACTAATCACCTTCCCACGACAAGAAGAACCAACACATCGCCTACGCATCACTAGGGACCCATCGCATCAACGTTCTTGCGTGTAAGGATCGACGCATCACCTTCCCTGCAACACTTTCGTTGTATAGCGTTACGCATCCTAAAGTACATTGACTCAAAGTGTCGCATTTTACATCTTAAGGGAACCAAGCTAATTCTACCATTTTTAAAGTACAGTATCGTGGATTTTTATTGTTTGCGATCTTGTGTTAAGATCTATATAAAAATACTTATTTTTATACTACAACTTGTGTGGTGCCCATCTGTAGTGTTGTCACTGGGTTACTGTAAGTGTTCACAAATGCTCTACGCACTGCCTCTGAGATAAGCCTGTCTGCTCGTGCCAAGATACAAAAGTGGGTGAGCAGGGGTTATTTTAGGAGTGTACATCCTTACCCTGTCTAGACTCAAGGGTCCCTATTTGAACACAGTTACCTACCTCTGCCAACTGGAGACCCCCAAATCTAACAATGGGTGTTATCGATAAGGCTAATTGACCTACGGTTTGCAGGTGTGTCTTTTGGGTCCTTTTTATTAATTGGGACAATAATGGTGCCACACCACGACTCTGGGATTTCTTCCCCATGCAGAACAGCTTTGCTTAGCATGTTCAGGTTGGGTGCCCAGATTTCAGGTTCGGAGACGAATAAATCCGCTGGAATAGTATTTACAAAAAGGTGAGCAACCCAATATACCCTTGCGGGCTTGGGCAAGATTTGTAAGAGAAAAATGGCCAGCAAGGGGTTTTGTTTTTTCTAAGTTATTTACAGCACTATTAGGACTTGTCAAGGTTTAATCACAGTACCTAAACATGAATTCAATCAGTGGCTGTTAGATTAAATTCAAATGAAACAAAAATCATAAGATGTTACCACACTAACATCCAGCTTAGGCAAAAGTGCTCAATAAAACAAGGAACCAGGGTTTATTGTCTAAAAGTTATTATTGAACTTCAAGGCAAAATATATAAATTTCTGTACAAAAACAATGAACAATCATAAAAAATAGGGTGCATACATGGATATAATAAGGATATTCAAGGTCTTGGTTGCTTTTCCTTGGACATATCCAGATTTAAGTCCAGACTGCTACGTCACAGTAGTTGATTGGTTATAACTCAAAGTCAGAAGAAAATCAAGAGATGACTTGAGACAAACTAGGCAGAATTGGACTGAACAGGTCGACGTTTCGGTCTTATTATGGTTATTCTTAAGACCATCATCAGGACTACAAAGTGGTATATACAATTGATGACCCTCTGTAAAAGAACAACAGTAAATTACAATATGTACAGTTTGAGTTGAATACCTGGTTAATGACATACATTTATTATGACAAAACTGAAAATATTTACATTTTAATATTTTGACTAAACATATTAGCAATACATTTCTCGCATTTCACATTTCATGAGAGATAAGTAAAAAATAGTCGGTGTGGCGACTAAAGTGGTTCATTATAGGTAAAGATAGATGACTTGAAAAATTTGAATGGATTTATTCAAAGAGGTAAAGCCCAATGGGCAGAGTCTACTTCAGAAGTTGGTTACTGAGCATTGAATTGCGGCTTGCACTTACTTTTTACAATAGAGACGGTGTCAATGAAAGAATCTTGGTGACACCGGTGCTTGAAAATAGTGGCGCTGGTGTCACCAAGATTCTTTCACCAGGTATTCAACTCAAACTGTACATATTGTAATTTACTGTTGTTCTTTTACAGAGGGTCATCAATTGTATATACCACTTTGTAGTCCTGATGATGGTCTTAAGAATAACCATAATAAGATCGAAACGTCGACCTGTTCAGTCCAATTCTGCCTAGTTTGTCTCAAGTCATCTCTTGATTTTCTTCTGACTTTGAGTTATAACCAATCAACTACTGTGACGTAGCAGTCTGGACTTAAATCTGGATATGTCCAAGGAAAAGCAACCAAGACCTTGAATATCCTTATTATATCCATGTATGCACCCTATTTTTTATGATTGTTCATTGTTTTTGTACAGAAATTTATATATTTTGCCTTGAAGTTCAATAATAACTTTTAGACAATAAACCCTGGTTCCTTGTTTTATTGAGCACTTTTGCCTAAGCTGGATGTTAGTGTGGTAACATCTTATGATTTTTGTTTCATTTGAATTTAATCTAACAGCCACTGATTGAATTCATGTTTAGGTACTGTGATTAAACCTTGACAAGTCCTAATAGTGCTGTAAATAACTTAGAAAAAACAAAACCCCTTGCCGGAATAGTATTTAGGCTGAGAGCTTTCTCCCTTCTAATGTGGGGAAGGCTGACCCTAGTATCTTCGGTTGAAAATTCTATAAAGGGGTGCTAAAGACAAAAAGGATAGATGGCACTGCCATTATGCTGTGGCACATGTTCTCCACCTGAGAGTAGTTTCCCTTGCTCATGGTCATGCTTAACCTATATAAAGCTTTGAAATGATCGATCCATACTTTCTCCGGAACATGCTTGTTGGGATAGGTAGAGCCACCTTTGCCATTTGATACTACTAATTTCTAAAAGGTTCTGTGATCCCGTTTCCCCAGAGCTTTGAGCATTTTGTTCCACTGCTTCACTTTCCGATGACCCTTGGCGTTGATCAATCTAGCTTTGTAGGCCTTCCTAGCCCTCACTTTGTCTATTTTTGAACCTTCTTTAACAGCCTTGATTAACCCACTATTGCCTCTCTACACTCCTTGGCAGACATGGGGCATCTATCGGAGGCAACATGTCCTTTTGCACACTGCTTCTTTAAGTAATATTTAAGGGTGCTAAAAAACTCTGTGCTTGATGTTGGAACATTGCTGCGTCCCAGTCAAGGGGGTTATAGGTTCCAAAATGGTCTTCAAAAGATCGATGAATATTTTCATTGCCCCAAGTTCCATGCTAATGCTTGACCACTTTATATTCCAGCGATTGTTTGTGAGACTTAGTTGTCATTGCCTTGCTCAGGGTATTGATGGAACAGATCAAATTGGAAATGCATTATAATCACTATCCTAATGTGTTACAACTTCATTGTCTATCCTGTAGTGTGATAGTCTCAAATCAAGCAGGATATAATCTATATTACTTTTAACTTTTAAAGGTAAAACAATGAAAATCAGATTTAGTGTGCCCTTTAGCAGCTCTCAGGCCAGAATCTAGGCAAAGATGGAATATTTGACTTTAGTCTTTATGCCATTTCAAGGCTGGTGTGCTTGCGAGATCAGGGATCCCCACTCGTCATCCTTGCCAGCTGTTAGGGCTTTAAGAGGGTTGAGGGATTTGAATTTTATTTGGTGTTGCAGTCCCCGCTATTATCAAATGCCTGGAATGGAATATGCTACCCTCTATTAGTGCTTGAAATGTGTGTATGGGAAGGGATTTGGTCCTGTACTGTATGTAAATGTTAATCACAAGTGGAGTTTCAGTACAGTAGTACTATGAAAAATGAGGTGTCCCTTGATCCTGCATCTAGTAATTCTTGAAGCTATTAGAGTTTTCTGCCAGATTGTTAAGCCTCCCAAGCTCTCCCAGGAGTTGCTGGGATTGCATTTTCAAAGTAGGTGAGATACCTGACCTGTAAATTGGCTCAGTGGCCCATGTTTCCTGTAAAACAATGATTTGGTGGCTTTCTATAGATTCCACCCATTCCAAATCATTTTGTTTGGCATGTAGCACTGTGACATTCCATATGCAAAAGAACTTTTGATGGACAGAATGCTGGACAATTCAAACATTCACCCTCAGTCACAATGATCTGGGTTAAATCCAACATTCTTAGGCCAGCCCAAATGGCTAAGCCACGTCCTCCCTTGACCGGAAACAAGCATCCTGGGACCGGTTTCTGGGCATCACCATTCATCAACTAGGCTAGCTTTAATCCAGTGGTGTAAGCAAGGGACCCATGTCTGGACATACCCTTCCCACTTAGGGTGACATATGCAAAATAAACAATTGATGGACTGAATGCTGGACAATGCAAACATTCACTCCCAGTCACTGCTCTCCATGCCACTGGAGTCAAGCTATTCTGGCTGATGAGGACCGAAACCGGTCCTAGGATGCTTGTTTCCAGCCCAGGGAGCACCTGGTCTGGCAGTTCGGGCTTGACTGTTCCCACTGGGTGCAGGGTCAAGACTGATTTGCATACGGCTGGGTCCAAACTGGAATGGCATTGTGAGCAAAAAACCGATGGATTTAGGCCCAGATCTCTGTACTGGGGTGGATGTATGACATTGTTCTGCATTCTGTCCATCAAATGTGCGTTTTGCATTGGTCACCCCGAGTGGGACAGGTATGCCCAGAAGAGGTCCTGTGCTCTCCATGCCACTGGAGTCAAGAATGTATGACATTGTTCTGCATTGTGTCCATCAATTGTTATTTTTGCATCTGTAATATTTCATGGCAAAAGTTTGACATCAAAGTTTTGACTGGGTCAGGGGTGGCAAGTGTCAGAGATGTGTGATGGCCTACAGAGACAGATCAGGATTGTGTAATTAACAACTCTCGCAGTCTCAGGTGTGGTTGACCTCCTGCCCCCGGGTACAGGTGACCTACTGATTTCTAAGCCAAGCTTGTCCCCAGTAGCGGATAACGCAGCATAGGGCTTAGCTCTAGATTAGGTGACTTCCTTGAGAAGTCAATCTACAACAGATGTGGCCCGGGAACCTGTGCAAACGACCTTTGCTTTATATGCTGCAATTTGGTAAAGGTTGGGATACTACTATCTTCCGGGTGAATTGTTGATAGTGGTTTTATTATAATGCGCATGTTTGAGGCATTGTGAAGGGTTAATCTACGCTCTAGATTTATTTTGCTACTAATGAACCTAATGCGTACACAAAATCATTGCCTCCCAGCTTACTGCAAAAGTGCCTAGCTTGGACGGTATCCTTCCTGATTATGGACCAACAGTTGCATACTTTGCATAGCCAGTGAATTCGCTTGTTGAGTAATGCTTCATTACTTTTGATGGCCCTGGAGCTTAATTTGGGAATATTTGTTAAGATTTCCTCCTCCATATGGGCACCAACACAACTCTCATCTTGCACACAGTATTGTGAAGCCAGTCTTTTGCTCGCTGAGAATGTAGTGCTATATTCATTCCCATCAGAATTCCTTGCAACACCTGGTAAGGGTTGCAATGCAAATACACAGCACTCCCTACCCTTGCTGCATGCCACTACCTTCTCCGCATGATGGGCAAATGGTCTAGAGCAAGGATTGGAGTAAAAAGCCTGGGATACATTAGAGGTTGTAAACTGGGGTGAGCTTCAAGACTGAGTGTTTACAGCTGCCACATGTGGGTCTGAATCAGACTGATCAATATTCTAGAGGGGCAAGCCCCCTGACCTCCTCTAGATAACCCAGCGCTAGTCTGTCTGTTCACTTTTTTGGCCAAAGTCTGCATGAAAAGGGTAACACAGTTTCTTGACTTACAAATCTCACCCATCAGTGACATCAGCAGGGCTTCCGTGGAGGTGCCCTATTTAGGTTCACTCTAATCACTTGAGGCTGTAACACTCAGGGTTGGAGAATTCTCATGCTGATAGAGAGCTGAGAACTGGTTTGTAAATCCGATGTGACATGTATAGGGGTAGGTTGAGTGTCACCTGCTCCAGCACCAAGTTCTGTCCCAGACCTCAGGGGACCTTGTGTTACACCAAGTACTTGCGTTGTACTCTGATTACAGCATGGTGGGGTTAAAAAGGACTTTATGCCCAAGCACTTTGATTCGGCAAAACTTTTAGGTTCCCCTTCACTTTCTGAGCCAACAGTCCTTCCACTTCTGCAATTAAACCCTTGATATCATCTAAGGTACAATTTTCTGCAGCATGCTTTCCCTGTTTCTTAGCTTTCACTGGTTCTCCTGAACAGACTTGCATTTCCCCATTATCCTCTAGTCTATGAGGGAAAGAAAAAAAGGGAGCAAGCTGCTAAAAGGGAGCAGGCCCGCTAATAGATGTTTGAAGTAGATATAGCCAGGTGCCTTGCTCGTGTTACAAAGTCTCATTTTTTTCCTTTAGCCCAAGACTTCGGCTACTTGGTCTAGCCCTGGTTAAAATATTGAATAGACACTATACTAGATGGACCATGAAGAGGATATGGCAGTCAATCCCAGACATCAAGTTTCATGAGAAAAGAAAAACACTTCCTCAGCCATAAAAGTGCTGTAGCAGTGAAAAATTACAGACTCCTAGGCAAACAACAGAATAACCATTGGATATTGATATATAAAAGCGAAAACAACAGTACGTTGCTGGTGAACCAAAGGAGGTGGCCAGTCCTGTTTTGACTAGCCGCTGATGGAACCGCCCTTGACTCAGGCACAGCCCCAATCATCCTGCACTGCAGGAAATCCAGGGCCCGCTTTGAGTGCGTTAACAATGGGCAACCCACCCTTCATGGTATGATGCAGCGGCTCAAGTCGAGTTTCTGGAGCTAAGAGTTCCTTTCCAGTGGACCGGTGGTTTCTTATGTCAGTCTGGTACCCCTCCCTGCCACAGTCTCGGTCCCAATTGAAAGGGCCTAGAGCAACCTGTAGCCTTCATCAGTAGAAGGCTACGTCCCCAGGAACAGAGGTGGAGTGCTATCGATAGACAAGCCTCTGCTGTAGTGTGGGCATTGAAAAAGCAGAGGCCATACGTGTTTGGGACTCACTTCCGAGATCAGACAGACCACAGGCACCTCAGATGGTTGATACAGCGGAGGGGTGAGCATCCCAAATTGTTGAGGTGGTCCATCTCTTCACATGGAATAGACTTTATGGAGAAACATCACTCTGGGTCAGACCAAGCCAATGCTGATGATCTCTCCAAGATTGCATGCGTTAGTGATGAGAACGCCTAGCGGGTTGTGTAGATTACCCCACTTTCAGCTGAGGGGGGAATGCCTGTTAGACCTGTCAGCCTTGTAATGATCTTATCTCAAACATTTCATCTTTAACTTCACTATTTCTTTAGATCTCGTTTTGCTGGTTTTAGGACTCTGTGCACTTTGCCACTGCTAACCAGTGCTAAAATGTACATGTGCTCACTCCTTAAAATATGGTAACATAGGCTTATACCCAATTAACATATTAAATTTACTTTACTTGGTATTTTCCTGCCTTAATAATTTAGTGCCTGCAGCCTGTCTGAGTCACATGACCAACTCGGTGTAGCTAGCTGGCAGTTGGGTTTTGTGTATTCCTCTTAGGCAGCCACAGACAATAGAGAGCTTAGGCATGCCTGGATAAACCATCACTGGCAAGATGGGAGGAAGGAGGAGTTTGACACAGCATCACTTAAAATTGAATAGGCTGTGTCCTGCCTCCCCACAAAGGGCTGCATACACCTGTAGTAAGTCTGGAGTCAAGGCAGGGCACCTGTGCACTTTAAAAGGAAGTTCTAAAAGCTTCTTTCCCACTTGAAAGCCAGATCTGTGAATGTATGTATCTGTCTGTCTGTCTGTCTGTCTGTCTGTATGTATTATTCTGGATCCTGTCTCAAAGGACTTCGAACGTACCTATCTGCCTTATGGAACCGCCCCTTCCTCTCCCCTCCAGCTGCCAGAATCAGAGGTGTCTCTCCCAGGGATGGAGGCATCCTACGCCTCGCATGGCTGGCTCTTTAACATCCCGGACTAGGAGGATGCCAGCCCGCTTCTTGGAGGTGGGACCACGGAACGTCATCGGGAGATAAGAGCCCAGGAACCTTCGAGGAAGAGGTTGAGACCCAGAAAGAGGAAAACGGATGAGCGCATCAAGAGACGGAGAGAGTGGAGCAGGGAGAGAGAGGAAGAAAAGCCACCGGATAAGTCGCAGATACAGCTGAGGAGCAGCCAGGAGGCCAGCAGTTTCACCAGCACCCTGCCACGTTTCCGGAGGAACGTGGCTATTACAGGTGCGTGCCCACTTCCAGGGACCCGGGAAGCTAGATTTGATTTCACGGGGAGAGCAGGGGAAATATCCCTTCCAGTAGGGAGATCTTAAGGATAACACGCAGCGTAACCCTTACCTGCCTTGGTTACTTCCCCTTCTCCCGCACTTTCCTACGAACCGACTGGGTGTTGCCTCCCCTTACACCCTCCCTGTTCCCTGTATTGAGCAACTATAGCAGTAATCAGAGTGCACATTTTTTTTCTTTCCCCCTTACGCATTCATGCAGCGCCCGCCACATTCTCGGAGGGACGTGGCTAGAACAGGTGTTGGCCCGCATCTGGGGAACCAGGAGGCTGGATTGAATATCACCGGGAGGCGGGGAGAGCAGGGAAAATAGCACTCCAGTATGGAGACCTTAAGGATAACATGCAGCGTAATCCTTACCTGCCTTGGTGATGGCCCCTTCTCCCGTACTTTCCTAGGAACCGACCGGGTGTTGCCTCCCCTCACACCCTCCCTTTTCCCTGCATTGAGCAACTATAGCACTAATCAGAGTGCACCTTCTTGTTTTCTTTCCCCCTTATGCATCGGAGCACCCAACATACCAAGTTCC
The DNA here is from genome assembly GCF_964263255.1 of Lissotriton vulgaris. Lineage (NCBI taxonomy): Eukaryota > Metazoa > Chordata > Amphibia > Caudata > Salamandridae > Lissotriton > Lissotriton vulgaris. Next base: position 269,105,210 of record NC_141695.1, read on the forward strand.
AGCGAGGATGCCGAGGAGGAGAAGCCCCATCCGCCTGAGGATGACATTACCTGGATGACCCATTAATAAAAACCCTTGACTCAAAATACCCGGTGTCACGTCTCTACCTGCCCAGTGCAACATGTAGATAGCAGATCTCTTGCCTGGGTGAAAAGGACTGGATCTGCATCTCTTGAACGCAGAGCCCCAGTGTGAATCCATGGGTTTGTTGTGTGGCCTCCTGATCTGAAGCCTCAGGGGCACAAAAAACAACCTTTCAACTGGACTTTGCCCCCTGAGTCTACTCCGCCAAGTGGTGCTACCCCAGTCCTGGACGTTTGGAGGTGGCCAAAAGGTGACTTGTCATGCATCGGAGCACCCAACATACCTCATTCTAGCGAGGACGCCAAGGAGGAGAAGCCCGTCTGCCTGAAGACGATGTCACCTGGATGCCCTTAATTCATTGAATATTTTGCCTCATTAATAAAAGCCCTTGACTCAAAATACCCAGTGTTGCGTCTCTGTCAGCCCAGTGCGACACGTGGTGGAGAATGCAGGCAGAATAGGACCATTGGGAGCACAAAATGGAAGCGTTTATTCAACATATAGTAGAGGGCCAAAAGAAGTTGGAGTGGGCGGTGGAACGGCAGATGAACTCCGCCCATGCTCACCGTGAAACTCTTAAAGACCTCATAAAGTCTCAGATAGATGCCCTACCACCGGAAGAAGAACCCACCTCAGGAGGTAACCGGACAAAAGCCATCCAGGAGTGCTTTGGCCGCCCCCAACATATTGCTGCAAAAGTACATCCCTGGAGAGGACCTGATGCCTTTTTGCTGAACTTCAAAAGGGCAGCTAGGGTAGCCGGCTGGCCCTTAGTGAAATGGCCCTTTTTCCTTGCTCTCCTACTCACTGGTGAAGCCCAGGTGGCCTGATCGCAAATTCAGGTGGAGTCATGCCTTATGAGGAGATAAAGGCGATAATCCTGGACCACCTGGGCATCGACGCAGAAGCATACAGGCTCAGATTCTGGAGAGAGAAAGGCGCGCCTGGGGACAACGCTAAGACTCTATACTTCAAGCTGAAGCTTGCCACTAACAAGTGGCTTAGGCCTAATGACAGGTCCTAAGACGAAATCATGAAGTCAATCTACCTAGAACAATTTCTTGAATCCCTTCCTTACACCATCCAGCATTGGCTGAGACAGCACACCCACCTTACTGCAGAGCAGACGGTGGACATGGCAACTTCATTTGCTCTGGCTCAACCTCGTCTCAACCCCTGGGAACCAGAAAAACCCTCATGGTCAGTACCTACCCCTAAGAAGGCTCTCAGGCCCATCAAAGAACCTGATAGAGTGCGGATCAGGAAGTCAGAGAATCCCCTGCATCTTGGGCCTCAGGGTTTTGACTGTGGAGCCACATCGCCCAGGCCTGTCCCTGAAAGAAAATGGATGAGCCAATGGATATCAGGTATGTCCCTAGAAACCTTATGTACACAGAGGAGATGGGAACTTGTTTCTACATAAGTCTCACAGTTAATGGGTCTCCCAATATGGCCCTCTTTGATTCAGGGCTTCGACAGTCTGATCAAGGGTGGGTTGGTCAGACCTGAACAACTTGTCCTGGGGAAACAGGTCCTGATACACTGTGTACACAGGGACACCCATCAATACCCCACAGCCAGAATACCCCTCAAATGTCCTGGAGGTTCCCTCTCTCTAGTTACAGTGGGAGTTCTTTCAACCCTACCCGAGGATCTCATCCTCGGTACAGACAACCCCAAATTCCTGTCTCTATTTTCCGACCTGATAAAAAAAGAACCCCCACTTAGTCCTGCCCCTAAAATCACCTTACTAAAAACCCTATTGTCCCAAGGACTTTCGCTGGGCCCAGAAGAATGACTCCACCTTATCCCACACAAGAAGCCCTCAACACCAAGACCCGACCAGTCCATGCCTTCCCTTATTTTCAAATAACCAATGGACTTTTGTTTAGGGTGGCCGGGCGAGACGCGACTCCTTAGCTCTTGGTCCCAAAAGACTTCCGCAACCAGATTCTTTTTTTTCCTCACTCCCACCTATTGGCAGGTCATTTTGGGGCTCTCAAGACCACCCCAACCTCCTACGATTGTTTTACTGGCAGGGGGTCTACGCACATATAAAAAATGACTGCCAAGAGTGCCCGTTGTGTTAAAAGAAGAACCCCAATCGACCCCTGCCGGTACCCCTACTACCCTTGGCAATCAAAGGAAAGCCCTTCGAAAGGTAAGGTATGGACCTCCTTGGTCCCCTACCAAAGTCCAAAAAGGTTTTCAATATGTCCTGGTCCTAGTGGACTATTGTAAATGCTTTCCTGAGGCCTTCCCTCCTAGGGCCCAACCACTGCCAACATAGCGGACAAACTACTTGAGTACTTCTCGATTGTCAGATTTCCTCAGCAGATCCATACCGATCAAGACACCCCCTTTGTGTCATGACTTATGACACAAGTATGCAAACTGCTGGACGTGAAACATATCAAGACCTTGGTCTACCATCCCCAGACCGACTTGTTGGTTAAGCGGTACAATGGGACCCTAAACTTTACTTTGAAAAAATGCTGATGGGGGGATAGAAAGAGCTGGGATCGTTGTCTTCCCCTTGCTCTCTTTTTCCTTCGAGGATAGGTCCAGAGCAGCCTGGAGTGTTCCTCTTTTAAATTGCTCTATGGCAGGCAATCCCGGACCCTGTTAGAAATGACAAAGGAGACCAGGGAAAAGGAGACAGATAACACCTCGGAACTCCTTGATTATACCCAACATCTTCGGTCACGCTTTGGAAATTATGGGATCTTGCCCATACCAATCTAGAGAGGAGTCAAAAACCTTTACGATAAAGGGAAGAAGTGGAGGGTGTTACAGGTTAACAATTAGGTCCTTGTACTCCTCCCTTCCTCTCTTTATTAAAATCAAAACCGAGTGAAAAGGCCCCTATCAAGTAGTATCTACCATAGACAAGACAAGATATCGGATACAGCTTGGCCCTAACAGGTTCCAAACCTATCATATCAACGTGCTCAAAAAGGGGATAGGTCCCCCCTCCCCGCAATCTATATGTAGCCTGTTCCCCCCTAGAAGACACATACACCCTAGGGAATATGGTATTCAATGAAGATTTAAGCCCCAAACAACAAAAAGGACTATTAGGCCCGCTAGTGTCCTTTGCTCCCCTTTTTTCTGACCTCCCAGGCAGGACCACCCGGGCTGAGCACCACACAGAAACATTCTCTGGGAAAGTAGTCAGACAAAGACCATACTGGATCCCGGACGCTAGAAGGGAGGCGATGTCTAGCGAGATCAGGAAGATGCTACAAATGGTAGTCATTCATCTGTCATAAAGCGACTGGTCCTCCCCATCGTCATGGTTCTGAAACCTGATGGGACAGTTCGATTCTGCATTGACATTCGCCAAGTGAACGCAATATCCAAACTGGACGCCTACCCCCTTCCCCGTGTACACGAGCTTATCGAACAACTTGGAGATGTCTGTTACATATCCACCCTTGACCTTACTAAAGGCTACAGGCAGGTGCCCCTCCGACATTCTGACCAGGAAAAAAACGCCTTCTATACTTTCGACAGTCTTTTTGAATTTACTGTCTTGCCCTTTGGCCTGCACAGGGCCCCTGCAACCTTCCAAAGATTAATGAATCGATTGCTGCAACCCAACCAGATGTTTTCGTCGATATACCTGGACGACATTGTCATTTTTAGTCCCACCTGGGAAATGTAAATGTAAATCCAGTATTTGTAAAGCGCACAGCAACCCGAAGACATCCCGGTGCTGAGGTCCGTCGGGAAGATTAAACAAGCTATTGCTCAGAGTCACATGGTGCTGGACTGACCTGCCGCCAGTGCCAGGGATCGAACCTTGAGTCCCAGCGTCCTCTGTTAGGCGCCCTGGCGGCAGCGCCTCACAGTCGTCAAGTATTCCAGGAACTACAGCAGCCTACACATAAACGCTAAGAAGTCTTGAAAGGGGTTTCAGAAAGTGAGATACTACAGCTATATGTTAGGGAACGGGTGCATAGAGCCCCAGGAAGAAAAGATCCAAGCCATCACCAAGACACCTCTGCCCACTACCAAGAACGAAGTTAGTGCCTTCTTGGATCGTTTGGGCTACTGTAGGAGGTTCATCTCTCAGTTCTCTGAAATAGCTACTCCCCTTTTGGACCTTTCGAAGAAGGACACCCCCCAAACACGCCATAACTTCTCCTTATTCCTCGGTCTTGGAGGTCTTTCAAAGATGAAAAACATCATTCACCAGTAGCCCTGTCTTGGTACACCCGGACCACAGTCGCTCCTTTATTCTACAGACAGACGCCTCTGATTTAGTCCTTGGCGCGGTCCAGTAACAAATCACAATGGACTGTTCGCAGAGACCCATTCTCTTCCTCAGCAGGAAACTCTTCCCCCGTGAACAGAATCATCCAGTGGTGGAAAACGAGTGCCTGGCGATTAAATGGGCCATCAAAAAGCTTAGGTATTACCTGGAAGGGAGCCACTTTACCCAGTATACCGATCATGCTCACTTGGTCTGGATAAGCCGGAACAAGGGCAACATCCCGTGAGTGATGCCCTGGTTCCTGTCCCTCCAGCCCTTCGCCTTTGATGTCTGGCACCGTAAGGGGGTCCTAAATGCCAACGCTGACTTTCTCTCCCGTTTTCCCATCATACCCGAATGGGAAGATTATGGGGAGGAGTGTGTCGGGATCCTCTCCCAACAGACCCCGAACGTACCTGTCTTCCTTATGGACCCTCCCCTTTCTCTCCCCTTCAGCTTCCGGAATCAGAGGTGTCTCCCCCAGGGCTGGCTGGCCCTTTAACATCCCGGATGAGGAGGATCCCAGCCCCGCCCCTTGGAGGTGGGACCACAGAGCGTCATCGGGAGATAAGAGCCCAGGAGCCTTTGAGGAAGAGATCTAGACCCGAAAGAGGAAGACAGACGAGCTCATCGAGAGATGGAGAGCGTGGAGCAGAGCGAGAGAGGGAGAAAAGCCACCAGAGAAGTCACAGATAAAGCTGAGGAGCAGGCAGGAGGCCAATGGTTTCATGCAGCGCCCACCACATTCTCGGAGGGACGTGGCTAGAACAGGTGCTGGCCCGCATCTGAGGACCCAGGAGGCTGGATTGAATATCACCGGAGGCGGGGAGAGCAGGGAAAATAGCACTCCAATATGGAGACCTTAAGGATAACATGCAGCGTAATCCTTACCTGCCTTGGTGATGGCCCCTTCTCCCGTACTTTCCTAGGAACCGACCGGGTGTTGCCTCCCCTCACACCCTCCCTTTTCCCTGCATTGAGCAACTATAGCACTAATCAGAGTGCACCTTCTTGTTTTCTATCCCCCTTATGCATCGGAGCACCCAACATACCAAATTCCAGCGAGGATGCCAAGGAGGAGAAGCCCCATCTGCCTGAGGATGACATTACCTGGATGACCCATTAATAAAAACCCTTGACTCAAAATACCCGGTGTCACGTCTCTACCTGCCCAGTGCAACATGTAGATAGCAGCTCTCTTGCCTGGGTGAAAAGGACTGGATCTGCATCTCTTGAACGCAGAGCCCCAGTGTGAATCCATGGGTTTGTTGTGTGGCCTCCTGATCTGAAGCCTCAGGGGCACAAAAAACAACCTTTCAACTGGACTTTGCCCCCTGAGTCTACTCTGCCAAGTGGTGCTACCCCAGTCCTGGACCTTTGGAGGTGGCCGAAAGGTGACTTGTCAACCTCTGTGGATCCAGCAGAACTGATGCATCTCCTCTGCTTCGCAGCACAATCTCTAGGAGAACTGATGCATCACTGCTTGGACTGGAACTGTCACAAAGACCCGGATTACCTCCACACCATCTTCAGTAACATCGCTGCAAGGTGCATCCTCTGTGCAGGCCCTCGCATCCCTCGTCAACAACGCCAGACTGCATCTCGGCCTCACAGCTCCTTGGAACCGACGCATCGCCTCGACTCTGTGATGCATCCTCAACACGGTATTTCGCATCACAAGTCCCCGCCAAAGGGATCCTCGACAATGAAGCTGGACCTTTCATCACAGTCTCGCCACACCTGTTTGCATCGCTCTAGCTGTGCAATGCATCTTTGAAGTGGATCCTCACAATGTTCATCTAAACAGGACTTAAGGTATGTTGTCCAACGGGCCTCACTGGGTCCCTGTAGTTGACCAACGCTCTATCACAGTGGGACTAAACTTGTGCCATTGTCCTGGTCTGGCACAACCAGATTATGTTGGCACTATTTTCCCAAAAATTATTATAAATGAATATCTCCAGTTCTAATGATTGCATTTTTTTTAAACTTTTTTTTATTCAAAATAACTTTTTTTTCAAATTTAGTATGGTATCCTTTTTGTATCATGTTTTCATCACTTTATTTTGTATTTTATTTGAAGAGCCGCACAAATGCTATACGCATTGCCTCAAAGTTAAGCCCGACTGCTCTATGCAAAGCTACCAGTGGTGAGCACAGGTTAATTTGAGGTTTGAATGTTCCTTGACCAGGGCTCACACCTCAGTCATCCAACAACCCCATTTCTTAATATAGTCATCAGAAGAGAGCAGACATTTTGGATTTACAGTTTCCTTCTGTTGAAGTAAAAATCAATATCATCATGAAGCTATTACAGCCCAGATTATCCTCATTAGAGCCCTTCAAGGACCTTCATGTTCACTGGGAACAAACCCTGTTCTTGCCTTCCAGTAAACAGATAGGGGGCACATCAACACACACACGTCAGGTGACCCCGCTTTACTTACACATCACGCCACTCTGGAGAACCTGGCTTCTATATGTAGGGTAACACCAATTTTTCTTTGACCAACCCCCAGACAAAGAGAGTCGAGGCATTATGGGAGTGTTTCCTTCAGCTAGCTTTGCCCATCATTCTGTCAATGCTAGCTGCTTACTAGGAAGATGCTCCCATGCCTCAAGGGACTTTGTCACTGAAATCTTACTGGCAGACCCACAGATATTGCACACTAATTTGGCACAGACAATTCAAGATGGCCAGGATGCAGTCAAGTATGTTGTCTAGTTGGGCCTGGATAAATCTGTCTGCTTAGGCAGAGCAGTTGCTACTAGAGTACTGCTCTAGTGCCATATATCGAAGAAATCCATATTGTTCTTGGTAGATGTTCAGGCATTATTCATGGACATGCCCATTGATGGGAGATCACCTTTGTTGATGAGGTGGCATCCATCCTTAAATACTTTAAAGAAAGCAGAGCTAATACATACTCCCTTGACCGTTACACATCGCAAGGCAGTCTCAACACCAATTTTTCACCTTTCAAGGAATCACTATGCAAACAGACGTCAAGGTCCACAATTAAAACAATTAGCAACCAGGTCTTTTTGAGGTCAGGAATCCATGATTTAACCCCCAGGCCCACAGAAACAGCCCACCCTGTCCCCAGCCCTTCTGGCAGAAGCCTCCAAGCCACTTTAGTGGCAAATAATCACCCCGTGAGAGGCAGGATAAGACAATTCTCCATGGGTGAAAAATGATTGCATCTGACAGGTGGGTCCTGCAGATAGTCTAATGAAATGATTCCCCTTCATTCCTTTCTATTCTGTCACACCTTTCAACATCATTTGGTGGCTCTTGGAGGACCATTTGTCAATTTTCCTGCAGGACGCACAGGCTTTAGAGGGTCCTAGCCTTAAATATCAGAACTGGGAGCTACTCCAGATATTTTATCATGCCGAAGAAAGAGGGAATCCTCGTATCAATCTATACCTTCGACTCCTCAATTTCCTCCTGCAAGAAAGACAAATTGAAGAAACATACACTGGCCAATCCATTTGACCTAAAACTGGAAGAATGTAGGATGCTGATTGACCTGCAGGGTGCGCTTTTTCTGGATACTTCTCCTGCAGCCCCAATGATGCTACCTGCAGTGGGCCATGGACATTTCCATTCTTTGTGCTCCCTTTCCTCCTTTCTAGTGCCCCTCAGGTGTGCATGCCATCATGATGGTGATGGCAGTAGACACTGCCCATCTTCTGAGGTACCAGTGTTCTCCTAACTTTATGACTGGCTGTTAAAGGCAGGTTTGTCACAGTTAATCAGTCACAGGCCATCTCGAGGTGATGACAAATCTCCGGACATCAGTAGGGTTCATGATAAACCTGCCAAATACTCATGTGACTCTTTCGATGATGATCCCTTTCATTGGATTCATTCTGGATACAGTGTTGTTCTGGGTCTTTCCTTCAGATGAATGAGTCCGGGACATTGGGGCTTTGATTCCGATGTTTCAGTCTATGTGTCCTGGATTTCAAGGAGGATGACTTTGAGGCTTCTAGGCTTACTTTCTCCTGCATTCTGCTCATCAGCCATAACCATATGGCAAACGCAGGCTTTGGTGTGTGATCTAAAGAGTCAGTGGGCCCAGCACCAGAGAAATCTGTCAGAGTCCCTCTGAGTTTCAAAGGAGGCAGCAAAAGTTCTGCAGGGTTTGTAGATCAACCACAAGTGAGCCAGCAGCAGACCCTTCTCCCTATCTCCACCTAGACCTGATGGTGATGAATTTATTACTTCCGAGCTGGAGAGGTCATCTGCCAGAGGTAGCAATCAGAGGGTTCTGGTCTCCGTGAAGAGATGCTTCCACGTCAGTTTTCTGGAGTTGAGGGGCATTTACTTGCTGTTAAATGTGTTCCTGCCTTCCATCAAGGGGAGGCTGGTTTATGCCCCACCAACAACACCACTGCCATGTGGTATTGTCGTAAGCAGGGTGGGGTAGGGTTCTGACCCCTATGCCAAACGGCCTGCACCGCTGACACAAGCTAGACCACCTGGGCATCTCCTATACAGGACACACCTGGCGGGTTTTTTAAACACCAGCATGGATAAACTCAGCCGGTGATGCCTAGAGGATCATGAAAGGCAGGAGATGGTACAGGGTGTCTTCCAACAATAGGTGTAACACAGACTTGATCTCGTCACCAACACTGATAGTATGTAGTGTCTCTTTTGGCGACGCATTCCATATAGAGTGAAGCACTGGAAATGTGTATTCCTTCCTGCCACTACCTCTCCTGCCCCGCGTTCTAAAGAAGACGAGGAACAACCGGGCCAAAGTCTTCCTTGTAGCGCCGCATTGGGCCAGGAATGTCTGACACCCAGAACTTCTGGGCATGAATATCTGTCCTCTGATCAGGCTTCCACCTCAGGAGGATCTTCTGTTTAATTTTTTTTTAATTTGTAAAGTTTTATATAACGCGAACAAGATCCTGAAGGATATCAGAGCGCTTTACAATAGGTTGGCATTTCCTCTTCATAATCCAACTATTTAAAATACCAATTACATTGAATTAGTGAGCTTTACAATGCTCTTCCACCTTCCTGTCTCAACTTGATACAATTTAAGATGTTAGGAAAGCTAATATTTCCCAAATGCTAGATGTGCACATTAATTAACTGGACAAAAACGTAAATTTATTGAAAATGACATTTCCATACCTGAACAACAGTAACGATTTCTGTTACTTCAATTCTAAAAGAGTAATATGAAATGCATTAAAACATGTCCTGAACCAATGCTAACCCTAAGCCTAACACAAACCTGTGCCTTTGTGTTTATAAAATAGAATATTTCATAGTTAAAGTATTTCATCTTAATACTTTCGGTATGTATTTAGGGTACCGATTTTTTATTTCTATATCCCATTACGGCAAACCGCCTGGTTATTTTTTCTGAACACACAAGCAGATATTTTTAGGTTTCGTGAATTTCAAGCCTAATGAAGTCCTCTGCATTTCTCAGCTTGTATCATTGTTCACTTAAAACCATGAGTAATATCAAGATCACTCAGACTTTAGGTTGAGTATTGATACTTAGGAGCTTGGTGCCCACTCTGATTTTTCACACTCTGATTTGTTCCTCTGGTACTTTCTTGGATCCAAACTTCTACAACAGACCAGTGGTGTTGCAGAAATATGCAGAAGCTTAGCGCTGTCTTCCCCTGCTGTATCACACCACCCCTGTGCACCGCATCACTTTATGGTGGGTGACCCAGTAGTTCCAGGACATCAGACTAAAGCCGACTAGTGAGATCAGTTTTCGGGTGTAGACGTGCAGTCAGTACAGAGACAGAGGGAGAGTGAGACAGAGGGAGAGTGAGACAGAGGGAGAGTGAGGCAGAGGGAGAGTGAGGCAGAGGGAGAGTGAGGCAGAGGGAGATTGAGACAGAGGGAGATTAAGACAGAGGGAGAGGGAGACAGAGGGAGAGGGAGACAGAGGGAGAGGGAGAGGGAGAGGGGGTCAGAGGGAGAGAGACAGGGAAACAGAGGGAGGGAGACAGAAGGAGGGAGACAGGCAGAGGGAGGGAGGGAAACAGAGGGAGGGAGACAGAGGGAGGGAGACAGAGGGAAGGAGACAGAGGGAGGGAAGGAGTTCAGTACCCAAGGTTGTAAACTCTAATGTTGGTAGCTAAAATTCTTTTTTTACAGCACAGCGCATTAAAAGAAATAAAGATAAACCCTGCCCATGGCAGAATGATTTGAAGGCAGGTTTTCCTTGGGGTATATTAAAGCTATGCTCAGTGCTAGGAAAGCAAGTGTTTGGAATGCAAGCTGGTGGTTCCTTACCGGGAAGTCCATCTTGGGAAGAACTCTGGTAAGCTTGGACACCAGCGCTGTCACTGCAGGGGAAATGTTATGGCCTAGCCTTTTAGCAAGTGTAGCATGCATAGCAGTAACGCCATTTAAATGTTACACATCTGTTTACATTCCCGGTGAAGCATGGTGGGGGAATGAAAGAAAATAAATATATATATATATATATATATATATATATATATATATAACATTTTTATTTGCGACAATGTAAGTCTTATTTTTTATTTTAGTTTAGTCAAAGCAAAGTCGTGTGCTTTTAACATGACACGAGAAACCTGTCCAGAATATTGTAAGTCCGATACAGTTAAAGTCCTACTCTTTGGTCATTAATTACATAAGAACGAATGACCCAGAGTTCTTAAATTATTGGATGTAATTACATGTTTTTATTAATATCATGATGCTAAAAATTACGATAAAAAAGCCCCTGTAGTCCTGGTTTAGAATATTGCATACATCTGGAGGCGCCGTACCCTGCTTCTTATGACTCTCTCACTCATTCCAAGCAGCAGCAAGAGGCTTGGAGCGGACGGCTGACCCTGCAAATATGGGGCTGGGATTATTTCAAGCCACAGTTCCCAAGTGCTGAGTGGGCCCTCAAGTACTACAGAACAACAAAGAAGTTAACTTTGACTCCACAGTGAAACGAAAGGGTGTAATGCCATGAGCACATGAGACAAAAGGCTGTTTGCAAAGAATTTCCCCAGTAGCTAGCTCAGTGTGCGAAGGTTGGATAAGCCAGAAATGTAAGATAAATGTCACCAGAAAATGACGCTGCATTCTTTTTTTTCAACAAAATATATTAAAAACTTGTGCATACTATGAAAACATACATTTAAAATCCAGATTTTACAGAAGGGAAAGAGCACCGAATAAGATCAGAAACGATACCTTGTGACACATCCATTAGTATTAAAATAATCTTCCCGCTCACACACACCTTAAAAAAGTCAAACAAATATGGCACACATATCCAAGTCAAAAATTCGCAGTTTTACAGCAATAATTATTTGTAATGCATAGTGGACTTACACAAAGAAAAGGCCAACAAACCTTCTGAGTTCAGGTCTGTAATTAATGATTATCCAGACCAGTAATCATGTAGAGGTGAGCCACTAAAATACTGGAACAGTAAATGTGCCTCTTCACTATTCATCATCATCTCACACGTTTCCACTTCTAGCCCAAAGCATTTTTCATTTTAACACAAGCTGCAAAATTCTGTAACTAAATAAAGGATTTTTTGGGGGGCTTCAACAACACCCCGCCCCTTTACTCATTTAACTTAAATTGCGTTTGTTCGAAGTTAACGTGCACACTGTATCCCTAAAGACACGATTCCAGGTGTTCTGTGGTCCTTTCCTAAGAGCAGTAACTATTAGTTGCGGCAGCAGGGTAGTATCTTACATCTGAGCCTTCGCAATTCACACCTCCATGTGGGATGTTGATTGTAGGCCGCTAACTGCATTTGGCCTATTTCCCAAAGTAGTGGATTTCATCTTGGCAGCCATGATTCCCTCTACAACATTTTTTGATTCCAGACAATGGCACAAGTTTGGGATTGGAGTGGACACTACTCAGACCGCAACTGTCAGATGTGTTACTTTTTCTTTTCCACCCAGCAAGGCCTTGCAGCGGGCACTCTTAAAGGTTACCTTAAAGAAATGTAAACCTTTTTGCAGTTACTGTTCCAGCTGTTCTTGTATAAATCATCTGTCGTGATGCATTTTCTCAAAGGTTTGGTCCACATTTCCCTCAAAGTCATTCATAATACCCTAGTGAGTCCTTCAACTGGTGCTCACTTCTGTTATGTGTACCCCATTTAAACCTTTAAACAGATGTCCCTCAACTCTGAAAACAGTTTTCTTTCTCTCAATCACTCTAGCTCATGGCATGGGTGAGCTTCAACTCTTGCAGTTCTGCCGCCTTACAGCACCTTCTTTCATGAGAAATTGGTGCTACAGACTACAGCAGACATTTTACCCAAGTTTGTGACACCTTTTCCTGTCAGCCCATTTACTACACTGATGACATTCTTCGCTCCACCTCACATCTCACCAGAGGAAGAGAGACTCCATTGGTTGGATCCCAAAAATGTGCTGAGCTTTTGCATCATTGCTTCTTAAGACCATGAGTGGATGATCCGTTCTTTGTAGAATTCTCAAGGGCCGGGAGAACCAGTACATAAGAGGAAGTCATCCAGGTGGATATTCATCTGCATCAGGAATGGCTATGTTTTGGCCAAGAAGCCCCTTGAGGGTTTGAGGGCTCACGCCGCCAGTGCCATGGATGCTAGAATCGTGCTGGCACATTGAGTGCCTGTCCTGCATGTTTGACTGGCTCCTACAAAAGGCATTAGTGCACATTTTCAAAAAGCACTACTACCCTGACAGCCAGGCCTGATGGAAAGGCATTTTGGTTGTACAGTCCTGCAGGGTTTTATGTTCAAAGTCACTCCACAGACCCACTACCGTATTGTTCTGAAGTTGAGGAATTGGAGCTTAGAAGCATCCATTCGAAAAACAATTGACTTACCTTCAATAACTCGGTTTTTGGTGGATACTCTGTCTAACCCCAGATTTGTTACCATCATCCTACCTCCCCATTTTGTGGAATGGACTATTTTACCATCTAAAAAGGTCGCAGTTCAGAGATCTGCACACTGGTATGAACAAGTGGTATTTGGGTTCCTTTTTTGGGGGCGCTGACAATGTCCAGAAAGAAAATGATTATTCACCAAAACGAGTGTTACTGAAGGTGAGTAACTTGTTCTTTGCGTGTGATCTTGCAAATAGCCTAATACAATAGAATTGTTATAGCATCAGTTATGACGTTTCAAAGTGGCGATTGCCACATGTAGGCAGAAACACTTGTGGCTCCGCTCTATCACGGATATAGGACAATACATGGATTCACCCAAATCAGTCACATTGGTGCAGCCAAGTGACGTCTAACCGCAAGTCTTTCTTCAATCCTTCCATCGACCTCCGTTTGTTTAGGAGAAGTGATAAAGGCTGCAGCGGGCTTGGGAACTGCACTTCCCAGTCTGCTAAGAGATCACAGGAAATCTGCATTCTGTTGCAACGTTTCCTCGCGGTTTGAGTTTTACACAGCTCTGCATAAATAAATCCACGCATTTTGTGAATACCAAAAAGGTGAAAAGTCATCTTTCTAAAACACACAACATATTACTGTAACTAACGCATCTACACAGCAATGTTACCTGGATATTTTATTGTGTAACCATGGTAGCACTCCTCTCCGAGAACAAGACTTAAGCTCCACTCACATACAGAAATGGAGCAGGTGGAACAGCGGAACAAGGGATCAGAAGCACAGGCAGGTCTTCGTAAAAGCCTGGGATTCACGCTGCAAGTTTCCAACTTTATATCACTGAGGGTGTATCTTAGTGTGATGACGCAATCGATCTTATAATGCAGTCAGAATTCAAAGGTTTGAGAAATGAGCTAAGTATGGGGCTATTTTTTGTTGGACCAGTTCCCTAGCCATACATCAACAGGATAAACTGGAAGTTAAACATTCTACCAATAAAGGCCTAAACCTGCAGACATTTCTGGTTTTCATTTAAACCTGACGTCATCTGCTGCATGCACCACCCATGAGCAGTTTCAGGACTCGGACCATAGAAAATATGGGGTACCATAGGCCGTTCCCACAAGCAAACCAAGACAACTCCGTTTTCAAGACACTAACATTGATAAAATTGTAAAAAAAAAAAAAAAACAACTGTATGATATGGACGAAAAGACCACATGGAAAACTGATTCACACAGATAATGTGAAAAAATCACATTTTTCACTCGTTAGTAGTATCTCAATGTTTCCTTTCTCCCTTCTTTATGTTAGATACCGCTGATCGCTTTTTACAATGGGGTATTAGTAAATCAAGACTACGTTGGTCTACCAAGAGCAAGCACTGATGAAGGAAAGGCTGTTCTTCTGAGATGCTGAATGCATGTTAATACCAAGAAAGTTTAGATTGAATGAATTACCTTAAGGTGGTTCTTGACACAGTCAATTCTGTAACTGGTTTGAGTAGTGGGGAATACTAGTATCCCTAGGAGAGGTGATAACATTTATATATGCTGATATTTTCAGTAGCATGCTAATGTTATTGGCAAATGTGTTTGCAAGAACTCGATTAAAGATGTATATGCATAGTCACATATTGACTTATTACTGAGAAGTTATGCATTTAAAACCTCCAAATTCTGTGGTTTCACACTGATTTATCCAAAACCTAAAGTAAGACTGAAATTAATAATATTGCCACCTAGGTGAATAGGATAGTGAAAGTGAGGACAACACGGGTTAATACAGACAAACCGCTCTAAATGTTATAAACATATTAAATATATTAATTACACATACTCACAATGCACAGAGACATTGACAGGTGCCGAGGACGAACTCCCAAGGTTATTGTGAGCCATGCAGTGATAACGCCCAGAGTGCTCAGATGTAACTTCATGCCATTGCAATTCAGATGAATTTTCGTGCATCAGGTGGTCATCTTTGTACCAGGTGTAACTGGTCACAGTAGGGTTACTACTGGTAACCATGCATGTTAATGTCAGAGGAGTTCCTTCAACGGGACTGGGACTCACAATTACTTGAATTTCTTTGGGAGCATCTAGAAAACAGAATATAACGTTATGTTCTTTGACCAAAGAGACATCCAAACTGTTCCAAGGATTTGTGAGCCTGCAAGCGGTTAGTGGACGTTTTTTGCATAGACAATCCCTTGCAAAGTCATCACAGTCAAGCAAAGCAGCACAGCAAGCGTGCAAGCCTGACGCTGTTGTATTGACCTATAAAATGACAAATCAGAGGTGTAATAAAATATTCGAATAAACTGACTGGTAAAATGAATGCCATCTAGGTACTTATGCTTCACCGTAGATTGGAAGTCAATCTGTGCTGCTGAATCAAATACAAACTGAAAAAAAGCATTGACACGCCCAGAAAACTCTTCCCCACCAATTAGCGATTTCCCTGTTTGTTGTGGTGAAAAGAGATTGAAGGAAGGAGAGAATGAGTCAAAATTGGGTTGGATGGATGAGGAGATGCAGGGGAAAGTGAGTGTATTGATTAAAGACTAAATAAGTATATAAATGAGTTAGTGCATGGATAATGGGAAAAGTCTGAACTAATAAAACTGAGATGAGAGAGTGCATGGCTGAATGCATCTACGTAATGTTAAGAGTGCATGGATAGGTGAGAGCGTGATGCTTGAGGGTGGCTGCAGTCCAGCGGTGGGCACGAGGCTGCTCTACCCTTTCACTGCAACTTCCATACTCATCCTTGCAACCACTCATTCATTCACACACCCCAACTCTCACTCACTGCTCAGTCTAGGCACTGCCACTCACCCATCCATGTAGTCACCCATACATGCACCAATAATCGCATTCTTGCTCTCACCCACTCACTCAGGCATACAACCAAAATGCACTGCACTTCAAGCAGCAAAGGCTATATATATTATTTTTTTTTAAGTCGTACAAATTTCATTTGCGAATGCGGATTTTTATGAAGCACTTACTGCCGTAGTCTTGTGGCGTATAATATTTTCTTGGGGCAGGTGCTACTTTTCCCAAAAGAAATTATTTTAATCCTCCCGGCAGGTAAAACGAAGTCATCAATGAGGGAATTCAAACCTTTGGATCACAGGGAGACGGAGCTCAAAATAGATTAATAAATTCCCTAAGGAAAATAAAAGTAGAGTCTGGATGGCAGCAAGGCAACTTTCGTTATCTGGCAAAATCCACTTCTCTATAAATGCCTTCAAGCCTCAAACTGCCCAACGTTGGCAGATTTTTGAACTGAAAGACAGTATGATTACATTTGAAGAGGATCTCAACGTGTTAAGAGTTGCAGTGAGAACAAGAATACAAAGGTCTGGCAACTGAGCATCTAAAGTACCTACATCCATATAAGGTTCAAGAGCAGGTGAAGGTTAAATGGATAAAAAGTCTCTTACCAATCCCCGAATGTTGGCATTGCAATTGGGAAGCATTGGTGTGACTGTTTGAATAAGCAGCCTTTGTGTGTTAATGATTGAGAGGTTACTCTAAAAAACACAAACCTAGTTCATTAAAAAGAGATTTACCATGACAGAACCAGGGAATAGGATGTGCTATGCCAGAGCTCATTAGTGCTTCAGCCAGAAGTCTATATTGCAATAACTCAGGTAGACCACAACTTAACCCAGTAAAGCAGGAGCTTCAGGGATGCAACTTCCCCAATCCTTTTAAGCCCAGTATCAAAGATTAACGGTAACATGGGGGTACTGTGGGGTGGAGTAAAATCTTTTTCTTTAACAGTCAGGCCACCGGTATTGTCTGCCCTCCAGATTTCTGTTCCAGACAGGGCTGTAGCCTGGGCCTTTGCCCTGTACAATTTGATGGCTGAAAGGACTGATGTGGGAGTTATTGCTTTATATCTCTTTGTTTTTGCTGATGCACTGCGAAGCAGAATCAGTTCGCATTTGTGAATGTGAGAGTTCATTTGCAGGTTTTGTCGACTATCTCACAAATAATCAAAATATTCAATAATATGTCGGATTTACCCATTCATTAAAAACCTACCTCTAAATGTTCTATGGAGGGTCGAAACCCCATCATTTTGATTTTTGTGGTGTTCACTTTTAAGCCTCAAAGATCACAAAAGTCAGCAACTCTGTTGAGCAGCTTTTGAAGCTCAGAAGGTTTACAAGATAGCAAAAGGGTATCCCACTATCCTCTCGAAATAGCAGTGCTGGGATAGAACATCCACCCAATCTAGGGACATCGTGGACGCAGGTGTTAAGATGGTCAACCATACCATTCACATATAAAGAAAATAGGGTTGGTGTGCGAACACAACCCTTGCTCAACTTGTAGTAGATTAGTCAGCTCGCCCCCTTGCCCTTTCCTGCCTTGGCAAAATTGGTCTTGTGCAAGCTAATTGGAACATTCAATAAAACAGAATTAATTCCCATTAGGGCAAGGGTGGACCACAGTTGCTACCTGGGTCTAAATGGAAAGCTGCCCTGAGGTCCATGAAAACCATGTACAGATAGTCCCTAGAGAACCTGAGGTAGTTTGTGGCTAGCAGACCGAGTCTGAAAATTGGATCTACTGTACTCCCCATTAACTGAAACCCAGCCTTGACAGAGTATTATGTGCTAGTCTCATCAATCCAGTCAAGGGGTTTGTCAAGGATTTGTCTGCAAAACACCTTCTGTATTTTATCAATTTGGCTAATGGACTGGTTGTTATTTGCAATTGTTCTATCATCTTTTTAAATTGTGTAATTACCCAAGCGCCACGTCTGAATCTGGAATTTTCCCTCCTGCCATAATTCCATTGGTTAGAGCATTTATATAGTGTCCTAATATAGCTGGCTTTGACCAGTATAAGTCACTTGGAACTTTATCTGGACCAGGTGCCTTCCCCAGTTTCAGGGATTGAATGGCTTTAAGTTTATATCCTCATGTGTTAAATTGATAGGATCATAATCAAATTGGGCTGTCCAGTCCTGCATTGCTGGTGTATCCACCACTGTCTTTGATCTACTTGGGGTATATATCTCCGTAGAGATCTACCCACTGCTATGATTGCACCAAGAACTCCATAAGGTTATGGGCTTTGGGGCAACCATGGGCAATTATATATGCTAGAATGTCTGGGAGTCTTTGCATTTCAAGGCATCAACCAAGGCTAGCTAATTTTGGTCGATACAGCTCTGCTTTGGTAGAGGATATGGTTTGCTTATATTTTGTGTGCACTGCTCTAATTGCCTCACAAAGCTGACAATACGAAATCCTCTGGGCATATGATTTCTAAAGCTTTGACATTGCTTGCGGGTGGAAAGTTCTCCTTGTTGGCACTGGCCAGCGAGGGAAAGTAATTGCTACATAATTGACTTGGCAAATAGTTTCAATTGACGAGCTGTTGCCCGGAGGAGATTGGCTAGAAGGAAAGTTGGGCAGCTGGGAGGCATCTTGGCTAGTTGTCTTGGCTGTAATATCTATAACAAAAACTGATTGAGGATTAGGCTTCAAGGAGCTTGGTTTGTGCCCTTTCCCCTTGAAGAAATGGGTTTTCTTAAGTTTGGTGCCTTGTGGGCCAGACTGTTTTAACTCTTTGTCAACATATCCTCACCTCTTCTAACAGATTATCAATAACTTTTAAGCTGCAGCTCTCGGTTGAGTGTCTCATGGCCAACTTAGGCTCCTTCCAGATCTAGGTGCAGATTTAACAGCCTTCCTTTTGCCCTTTATGACCTTAAAGCGCTTCTTTACCAGAGGCAGGTGCTAAGGGTAATGGCCCTTCCCAGACTCCTCCTGATGCTGACGGCACAGGACAGGCCCGCCCTTGGCCCATGCCTTGCCCGGGTGTGACCTCGAGTATCACGCCAATCGAGATAACCAAGGTGGTTTTGAGTATGGGAGCAGAAGGACCTGCCCCTTGAAGCTGAAGTAAGCAAATGCGCTTCCTGATGTGTTGGTTGATCGAGTCCCCAGATGTGGTTGGAGTCCAAGGGGGAAAAGTATTCCAAATGTTGCCTTCCATGTGGCCCATGCAGCCGGATAACCAATGCACTTTTGAGCATGCTCAATGGAAACCCTGCCCCCGGGAAGCTTCAGTCGGCAGCCACCCCTCCTGGTTCATTGATGGATGGGGATTGAGTCCCCAAATGGGGTTGGAGTTCAAGGGGTAGAGTACCCCCAAAAGTTGCCTTGTATGTGGCCCCCACTCTGTTGGTGCAAGTTAATTACTCTGCTTTCCAGCAGACAGAACAAAGGCCTCTCCACACAAAAGGAGTAATTAACACCCCTTCACTTAGTTCCTGAGAAGGAAGTGATGGGGAGCAAAACCTCTTGATGGCACCCATTTGGATTGTCCCAGTATGCTGTAAGGAGGGTTGGAACAGAGATGGAAGGTGATGTAGCACCCCATGATTAGGATGGGGTGCCTGGCATCTAGAACTTTCCACTCATTTAAAATCTCTTGCATGAGGGGGAGACAGAGATTTGGACAATGGAATTGGATGTGGCAACAGCACGAAGAGCTGGACCACCCCGGAAGCCTAAAAGGACTAAGGACTCTGCCTACAGCTGAACCCAGGACCAGTGGGTCTCTACATGTCCAGTGCAAGATTTGATTATTTTCCAGGGATGGGGTATGTGTGGGGGTCCCTTTCTCAGACTCTATGGGTCTGGGACCCCATCACCTAACCAAGAAAACACTGTAAATTGGCTCGGGACTCAATTCATGGGCTCCAAAAAAAACAACAATTGAAGGGGAGCACTGTTATCCCCCCTTGCAGTGATGATGGGCTAGCCACCACTGCCTATGCCGGTGTCTGGGGGGTGGGAGGGATGCCCCCCAGAGAAGCAATGAAAAACAGCCTTCAGCTGGGGCAGCCTGAGTGAGTTCCCCGGGCTGTTCCCAGCCCAAGAAGCACTCAGGAGTCTAGTGAGCACAGACACCAGGATTAAAAGTAAATAGAAAAAGATATGCAGCAAGGTCACGGAAGAAAATGGAGTGGTCGAACTCGCTCATATGCACACTCTGTGTTTGAAGCGCCCCAAAATGCCCTATGGGACCTGGAGACAATGATAATTTTGGCTTTGTGATGCCCCCTGGAAAGGAAGGGCACCACCAATAGATGTTGTGGAGACTGCAATAGGTGCAACAGCCACTCCCAGAAGAGAATTACCAAGTAACCCAAATCCTGGGTCTGAGGAGACATGCCCTTGGACATGTCCAAGGTTTTACAAGTGCTCTGGCTAGAGATTTTGCTCTACAGCCTGGGAGATCAAAGACATCTAGTGGCTGGTTCTATGGCTGCAGTTCACCTGGCCGAAATGTGTGAAAGAAAGACATGTTATGTTCATTTTGAATGCTCTATTAACAATATATTGCTAATTGTGGTTTTTGACAATAATGACTGCATTTAAACAAGGTTAATGAGTACAGTGAAATAATGGGTGTTTATAATATGGATTGTTGGTCTTTTAATGTCGTAACTCTAGAAAAAGTCAATAGTTTTGCTTGATATATTGATATTATGACCTTTGATAATGTCAAGCGGCCTGCTTCATTTAAGGTGATTCTACTACTTCATTTTGATGTTCAATCTAATATAGGTGGAGGGGTACTGCAATCTGGGTTGTCATGTCTCTTTAGGGGGCAAATGTGACTTTAGACTGTCACCCAAGGTAATCTATTGTTATTAGACATGGCCCTTTTGACAGGATTAGCCCCAAACGTTTTGAATTTTGACTCCTATTTTTTTAACCTTTTTTCGTTGGCTATAGGATTCTGGGCACTTTGCCACTGCTGTCAGTATTAAAGTGCATATGATCTCTGTATTAAATTGTGACAATGATTGGTTATTCACGATTGGCATATTTGATTTACAGGTAAGTCCCTAGTGAAGTGCGCAGTGTGTTTCAGATTCTGTAAATCAAATGCTACTAGTGGGCTTGCCATTAGGACTAATGCGGTTACCCAGTATTGCGCAGAACCTGGGACATGTAGTGGTAGATAACAATCGGTTCTATAGGGGGTATACCATTTCTTTTTTTAAGTTCAAAAGAATTTTATTTGGTAGTAATAAAAAGAGAAAATCAGGTGTCAAAACAGAATACAATGGGATACAAAGTTAAAGACTCTTAAGCAATAAAAAAGAAATCTGGGTGCAAATTGAAAAATGAAGAAGAGATAAAGGAAAAATACATGAACATGAAATATGGCAATCATAAAAACATTAAGAAACTTTGAGAAAATAATATATTGAAGGAGAAATGGAATGTATCGGGCAATTAAGGGGGTTTGGGAACCTCTTGTTGTGGAGGTAGAGGACGAAACAAACGCTTACTACAAGAGTCCAAATAAAGTGTAACTGGGGTCCATAAGTCCATGCGTTTGACAGCCAAACATGCCGGAAAAACATGAGTGGTATCGAGCCTGTGGTTATGACACACATTAAACCACCATGCTTTGAAAGAAATTTTGGAGAGGGTATACCATTTCTTATACGAAACATATTTAGTATCCTCTATTACTAGGAATATGAAAAATAAATTGTACAGGTATTAGATTTTACCAAATGAAAAACATGACACCAAACAGGATTGAAATTTAGACACAGCATGTGGTTAATCATATATTGTGAAACAATGAAAATAATAACATATCAAGGAAACACACAGGACTGTCATGCAATACATACATAAACAAATAAAAACAAAAACTTAAAATGTATCAAGACTGTAATAGATGAGATACTAGACATTACACGGATTAACATGCAATACATACATGAATCAATATGGTCTCCATAGAAAACATATGTGTTGGAGCTGGAATCCTATTTTGCTTGGATGTATAGTCTGCTCAACATAGGTAAGGAGAATTGTTGTGCCATAGGTAAGGAGTTCCAGTGGACTTGGTTAGGTTACAGATGAATAAATGTATTAATCTTTGGTGTTAGATATGGTTTTCCAGTAAAGATGCAAATGAGGCCCCAACAGGAGTAGCCTCTCTGCTACTCAGCCCAGTATACAACTGACACTCAACCTTACAGCAATCCTAGCATTCCAGTGACATCACTATCCATGCCAACATTCCACTCTCACTAGCTGAGCAGCAGAGGCAGAGAAAAAGGGAAGATGCATAGTATAAACCTAAGATATAACACACCTTCCCTCTTTATATAATACACAAAACATAGCAAATATGAGAAGAAAGATGACAAAGATACAAAGGAAACTTGCAAAAGAAAATGTCGTAAGATGCAAGTGGAAAACAGCATTAAAAAAGAAATGCCAAAAGGAAACTATAACAAGAAGGATCGCAAATGCAAAAATGCAAATAGCATTTCGTGAAATACACAAGGTACTTTAGTTGCGACTATGCATAAAAGGCATGAAAAATAAGACACAGATCTCCTTCCTTAGAAATTTCAAATCAAAGGAAACTGTCAAAAAACGCAAGGCAAAAAGAGAAAGACATACATAATTAAGAAAAAGTAACCATGAAGACAAACATAGAAAGAGCGAACAAAAGTTACCACCACAACCACACCAGCTGGCCAGACTGGTGAAGAAAAATGGGAACCACTGAACAGTAAAAGGGAGAAAGAAAAAATACCTCAACTAACCACCAATAAGCAAAGGTGACCAACACCCAACAGGAAGAGAATACACAACCAGAAAGCAAGCAAAGGGTGAAATACCCCTAAATAGAAAGTAAGCAGGGGTGACTAACACCCCAAAAAAAGCAATAAAATAGGCAATAGGTGACTAACACCCAAGCAGAAATCAATCAGAGGGTAGCTTACATCCAACCAGAAATTAAAAACGGGTGACTTATACCCAACCGACAATCAAGCAAAGGGTGAAAACCCCAAAAAGTGAATGCCCAGAACAGCAAATGCAAGGAAAATGCGATCTGGGTGAACTGTACCACACAGCAAATAAAAGAACAGTTGCACCTTGAATTAGACCACGCATGAGAGTGCATTAAAAATGTGTTCTGGGTGAACTGCACCACAAAGCTAATCAAAAGTAGAGTCACACCTCAAGTTAGACCACACATAAAAATATACGCAAGAAGAATGAAGAAGCAAAAACTTGCATACCAGAAATAATTATAAAGTAAATAGATAAAAAGGTGCCATCTGGGTGAACTGCTCCACATCAAAATCAAAAGGGCAGCAACACCTAAATTAGACCACGCAGGAGAATAAACTAAAGGAGAATGCATGCTAAAAGACTTAACCTGAATAGAAAAAATAACTGAAAATGGAAGATTTGTAAGGAAGCAAATGGATACAAAGGTACAAGAAGACAACTAAAATGCTCCAAGTTGAAATACAGACAGGAAGAGCATATAAAATTTGCATGCTATAAAAGAAACACACTAACAAAAAATCACATTGAGACAGCAAAATACGTTGCTTAACACAATATAACCTAAAGTTCAGCACTTAAAAGTCTGCAACAAGGAAAGCTGTAAGGCGTCTCAATACACAACAGCGCAGTCGCATGTAAATAGCAAAAATGAAATAAGGTTAATTATATGAATACATCAAAGCAGGAATGTAATAATCATATGCAAGGCTTGCAAATATAATGAGCGTTCAATGCAAAATAAGAAAGTATATACATATTGAGACAAAAGAAAGCAGTAGATAGGATAAGTGACATGGCATGGAAATTAAATAAACACAGGAGCAAAAAATAGAAGAACTAAGAAAGAAACGAAATTAAAACGCCGTATGTAGAGGAGCCAAAGGATGACTGCAAGGCGCCGTTTCTTCAAATACGAAGCTTAACCTGAAGTTCTAAAAGAGGAGGTGAGGAGAGAGACGCAGCGACGTAACCCTGCAAAGCATCTCTGATCGGACGGCAAAAAGGGCAGAAGACTAGAAAGTAATGCCCCAAGGTACTTCACATAAGTCAGGATTCACGGACATCGAAAAGGCAACAGCAGGCGGAAGTCAAGAAAGAGAAAAAATCCCAAAAGTACTTCAGATACATTAGGCTCCACGGGCATCGAGGAGACAACAGCAAGATCCGGACTGTAAAATGAAGGAACACCCGAATTAACATGGCGGCGCGTATAGGAGACTCACGCTGGATGGCTCAAAGAACGGAAATGAAATGTAAATGTAAAAGGTCTCCGAGCAGGATTCCAGGAGTGCATGAAAGGAGCATCCACGAGCACAACCACATAGAAGGCAGCGTGTGCTGTGTCGATGGAGTCCTCGTTGACAATTTGAAAGGCACACAAAGTTAACGGTGAGAATGAGCGCTGCATGTTCGTGCTGCAGAGTGATAGAAAATGGCACTCGGGTGAATTCAGACCCCAAAAATAAAACTGTCCCGAATTCATTTTGTGGTCCAAGACGGTACAAAACAATCACAACAGGCGAAAAATCGAAAATAAGTTGGAAAAGTAGTGCAGAAGTAACTTTGCGAGCTCAGTTACTCCAGAGTGCATCAAGATTCTCAGGTGCAGGTTTAACTTAGCCATATAATTAACATCCAAAGAACATCAGAAATCCATGGTTGCACATGCTGTAAGAGGGCTAGCCTGTAGACGGGAAGATGAAGTAAGCAGAAGCAGGAAGCATATGCCATGTCAGTAGTAGCAAAGTATAAATGGCAGCATGAAAGAGGCAGTAGATGAAATATATACACAGTCAATGGCAGCAGGTGTCAAAGGTAGCAGGAACCATACAGCATGGGAATGGCAGAAGGAAACATACGCACTGTCAATGGGCTGTCCTGTGAATCTGGATACTGATGGGGCGGGAGGGCGTAAAATCCGTAGGTAGGTTCTTTTTTAAGTAAAATCTTGTATAAAAGTACCTTATGAAGCTTGAACTAAATCCTCATGTGTAGTTTTGATCCAAATCGTTGCCAATTTATGTTTTGTCGTAAGTAAGGAGTTCCAGTAGACTTGGTTAGGTTACAGATGAATACGTTTATTAATCTTAGATGTTAGAAACGGTTTTCCAGTAAAAATGTAAATAAAGCCCCACCAGGAGCAGCTTCTCTGCTACTCAGCCCAGGATCCAACTGACACTCAACCTCACAGCAATCCTAGCATTCCAGTGACATCACTATCCATGCCAATATTCCACTCTCACCAGCTGAGCAGCAGTGGCAGAGAAACAGGGAAGATGGATAGTATAAACCTAAGATAGAACAAGCACCTGTAATTATCATCGACATTTCGACCCAAAGACGTTATATGTTTGTAAATACCATAAACACAGGTCTTCTTCAGGACTAGGAAGCAAAAAGAACACTCTGTGGTTAGGGTGAGGCCGCCTCAACAGTCAGCATCCCATTCAAACATTATAAATATAGGCTCCCCAACAGGGTCTAAAGTTTGGTGCGGGCTTGGTTACCTTTATTTTCTTTTGGAAATTGTGAAACTTCAATCAAGGTCAGAATCATTCTTTCCGTCTTAGTCTGAGTCTAGAGAATATCTAACTGCATTAGTATTGTGGTCCGACACATCACTGTATTTAGGATAAATAATTTTTAGGTCGAGCCTGATCGACCTTTTGTATCCTTATCTATAGGCTCTGGCAAACCAATCCATTGCCATTGGTTTTTCTTATTGCCAATATGAAATGCTGGCATTGTGTTGGTCCATTCCTTTCAACTGTCCCGCCCCTGGGGGCTTGTTTCAGCGGAGGCAATTTCACTAAGTGATTTATTTTGTTGGCCATCCACGCTTCCGTTTCACACAGAGCACGATGGCCCCTCCTTGCCTCTGGTCATTGAAGTTGGCTTGTTCCAATTAGCAGGCGCAGCAGGCTGGCGCATTGTCATCTGCCAGGCTTGAGATTGCGTCTTGGCATATGAGCTATGTTTCCCGGTGTGCATGCTGCAGTCCCTTGTCAGCAGTCTGAGATGGCTGCGCGAGGACTGCATGAGGAGCGGAACAGGAGGAAAGCAGAAGGATGGAGCGGGCTGCTAATGCAATTAAGTGAAACATTTCTGGAAAAAGCTCTGCCGCGTATGTTTTCGATACTTCAGTGTAAACACGATGTTTACTATGAACCATTAACAAAGCCTTAGGGCGTGATTAGTAACCTGGACAGTCAAAAACCACAAGACGTTTTGCATTCCCTCGATAAGGTTAACCCTATATCTCAATACATTAAGCCCTGGCAGCGAAGTTAGCCAGCTCCATTTGAAATATTGAGAATTGCAGTAAAAAAGTAATTTGGAGGAAAATGATTGTTGATTTCAAGGCATTGGGCCTGTGATGTCTGGAGGTTTGTTCCATTGCATAATTCCTTCAACAGGCTTTCCCTTGGGGGCAGACAGAAGCCACATTAGCGACCTCTCCCCATTATGTGTACCTGGGGATTCACTTCGGGTCAATAAATAAATCAGGCGCACAGCGGACACATACCTCTCTCTGAATTCAAAGCAAACTGACAAAAAACTAAGCACAGTCTGCCCTCATACTCCACCGGGCCCCACATGCATTCCACTGCGACTAAAGCTAGCTTCTGACTATAGCCGCTCCCACTGAAAAACCGGCCAGGGTCTCCGGGGCTCTGCCTCTCTTGGGTTTTCCTGTTTGTTTCGTTATTTGAGTGGAAGAAGGACTCCTTTTAACACATTTTATTTGCTCTTTACAGGACCTATTTATTTTTTGCTTGTATCCCAGCTTTATTGTGTACTTTGGAACTGGGGTGTAAATGTTGCTTATTAAAATAAAACTTTGTTCAGGAATCTCATGTTTATTTTTCCAGAATGATAAAATGGTTCTATATTTTTAATTAAATTAAAAAATGCATTACTTGTATTAACTATTTTGTTTTTCCTTTATATGTAGCTTATAAATATTAAACGCTGTATATTGTGCTGACTTTGTAATTGGGGAAACATGTTCGAGCACCATCGCGGGCTCCACATCTTGTGATTTTGGGCAAATAAATGAATCAACCCTTTGCCTATGAAAAATGATAGTGTACTTGTGTAATGGTTCTGGTGCTTATGTAAAGCACTCCAATACTTCGTGTCAAGATCGCTTTATATTATGGCAATTTGGGAGCTCTGTAGGGATTCCTTCAAATGGGTCATTGAGAGCCCCGTGTCCAATCATGCCAAGGTGCTGTGTGAGGTGGAATCTGATTTACTGGGACCTAATATTAAAACTAAAAAATGTGGGCCAGTATTTTTCCCTTGATGATGATAACATGCTTTAATTTGTTTAGCACGGTTAAAAAATGTATTTATCATGCAGCTTAGTTTCTCCTCAATAATAGCATGCTTTAGTAGGTTTTATTAAACAATAAGCCCTAATACTGCACACTGGCCTTTGGAAGTAGTTTAGCACAAACACCCACTCGTAATTCAACGACCAAAGCCCACTTCTTCCTAGGGGAGAGGCAGGGCTCAGCATATTTTTCTACACATGAATATTTGGAAAATGTATGGGCTTAGTAGGTCTTCGTAGTTCTAAAAGGGCACTAATAAAATCTTTCAGTATGTTGATGGTGTGAAAAGCAAGCCTAACCCTCATTCAACAACTCCAAGATATTGGTAGCAAATAGAGCATTTCTCACCACAGATTTGAATGAGTCTAAAAAATAATAGGTGATTGATATCATTTCTGCATGGAGGAGCAGGAGAATACCTGATCTTGTACACTTACGGAAATAAGTAACGCGGTCAAAGCATTTTCCACGCTGTAGCTAGTAGGTTAGCTCTTTTATATTGAATCTTTGTCAACTGATACTACATGCCCACTGCACATGTCCTGTCTGGTGGCACATTTAGTTATCCTGGTCCAGATGCCTAGTGTGCATTTCTCAACAGTGAATGGCGCGGAGTGTCCTCTGCCCCTAACACTGTCAACACTTTGGGACCCTAACAACCATCACTCATTGGCTGAGCCTGGAAAATAGCCTTACTGACTGAGGGATGGATGGAGCGCCCTTAAGTAAACGGTAAAGAGAGTTTCTGC
Source organism: Lissotriton vulgaris (assembly GCF_964263255.1). Taxonomy (NCBI): domain Eukaryota; kingdom Metazoa; phylum Chordata; class Amphibia; order Caudata; family Salamandridae; genus Lissotriton; species Lissotriton vulgaris. The sequence goes on from NC_141695.1 coordinate 269,133,384, forward strand.
CCATCCTCAAATCTGCCTTATTTCTGCTGTCCGCTGTCACTAAAGGTCATCTGTCCTGTTTCCTGCATTTTTTCACCCTCCTGACTCAGTTTTGGTTGACAAAAGAGCTAGCCTGGAGCTCTCTGCTCCCTAGATTTATTAAAGCTCATCTCTACAGTGCAAAGTTCAGCAAAGGGTTATGAGAGTGTTCAGAAATGTGGAGGCGCTCAACAGGTAGTGGTAAGTGGGTAGTCTGTGAAGTTAGGTGTTTGGTGCTTCTTGATCTGAGATAACCCTTGTCTCAGAGAAAAGAAGGGGAGCAAATCTCAACCTTCTGTGTACATGAATGCAATGTCAAGGGCACACAACCTGCAGTAGTATATCAATTAAGTTTGGTAGTCATTAAATGAACAGGATAAGATCCAACTCCAATGTTTTTAACTTGTAAGATGTTTATTCATCCAATGTAAGTATTAGTTTCATAAGAAAAACCAGCCGACACGTGTTTCGTCAAAACCGGGATAAACCTGTGACTCTTCAGGGCTGTGGAGTACAATGATGAGAGCTGTGTCGTCGGACCGGTGATAATTCCAACCCGGTCCTAATCGGTATATACAATGGAAGACGCTTGGAGGAAGTGCTTCTAGCGCGTCTTAATGGTGTAGGGAGGTGGAGAAAAACCGATGCCGGATATAGTTCGGAGGGAGCAGGGAAGCAAATCCGCTTGCCCTCGCATATGAGCTTGTGGTCGTAGTAACGAGGTAGAAAAAAGTCCGTAAGTGTTCGGATCCCTACAGTGCCCTGTCCTAAGCATTCGCCCATCAAAAATATGCATTGGAGCTGAATAAGAGCATCACAACAACTGCAAAGTGTGAGACTTGTATGTGTGCGCATTTGTGTGTGTGTGCATGTCTGTGTGTAAATTAATGGGTAAATGTTAGTATTTCTTTATATTTGTGCCTAAGTGCATCTGTTTAATAGTTGTAAGAATGTCGTTGTTGTTGATGTCTCCATATAGTGGGTATTCCTCCCATCTGAAGGTATTCATTCGGTATGTCCCTTCCTGGCAAATGGTGGCCATCTTTGGCATAGTGTAAACATATGTGGCATCTGGCGGGTGTCCCTGGTATGTGGCGATCATCCCTGCCATGTGGGACATTTTCCTAGTGTGGTGACAAATATTGACACATGCTGCCCCTTCATTAAGGGAAACATATTGACTCAGCTGCTGTGGCTGCTCTCTTCGACCCTCTGTGCTCAAACCTTCCCCCTTCAACTGCCTTACCCAGTGCTTATCCATTTTTGGATATCTGGGACACTTTGTGTTAAGGCCTTCCTAATCTTTTTTCCACAAAAGGCATCCAAGGCAAATTTGTTTCCGTTTTTTTCAGTTTTGAGGATTTTAAAGGAACCCAGAGATGATGGACACAAACACTGACCACCCAGAAAAAGGCAACACAGTATGCACAAATGCATATTCCATTAACACTAGCATCACAATAGAAACGCCGATCACCAGTGCACACACTGCAGCAACAAAATCACATTTCGCGGAGGCATCGCAATATAAAGGCGAGGCCTATTTGCAGTGCCAATGCTGGTCTTTAATTGGAACCTAAGTAAGAAAGTTCCCTTGAGGCAGAGCTTAGCACAGGTTTGCAAATCCAAACCGTACAATGTCACAGGTACATACAACAAAAACATATTGAAAGTTAAAAGTTCATTTATTTTGAATACATTTAAAAGACACAGTAATAGGGCTGACTGATCTAGATCCCTAGTCTAAAACACGATTAAAACAGTACACTTAATTGCGTCCTGCACAATTAAGAACAGACAGAACAGGTACAACATAAAATTGTTGAGTACAAGTTGTAGATTCTTGCTCCGATGTAATAACACCAGTGTTGTATCACTCGACCTCAGCATATCAAATATGGTGTTGGAGACTTGAATTATACAGTTTGTTGCGTCGACGCGTTTCGGTGGGTTCTCCTTATAGTTACCACCTTTGTCAAACATGTCAATATCTGTCACAACCAGGCAGTGCATATAATCGCCCCTAGGTTTCTGTTGACGGTCACTTATTATGGTCAATTATCAATTCCTGATCGGAACATGGACATCAACTGGAGGCCTGTTAAATTGCTGCTGCCAGTTGTGTATCCTGTTTTGCTTTTATACGACATTTATTTGTCCCACTTCATGTCAGTATCCAAAGTTAAATTGGTTGTACTGTAAATCTTTCACTAACGACGCGGACCCCCACAGACAGCGGAACTTTTATCTACTGACCACATAGTCCTTCAAAGGCCAAGAAAGAGATTTAAAAGGGTCAGTGAAACTACGTGCCATCCTATTAGGTAACCTTTGAGAGGCCAATAGTGAGGTACCCACCACAAGCAACCAATTCTATTAATAACTACAAGAAGATGGGACCCCACGGATACCGTTGATGGCAATTGTAGCCTAGAAACAAATAAATCAAAAGATTTACAGTACAACCAATTTAACTTTCGATACTGACATGAAGTGGGACAAATAGACACAACTGGCAGCAGCAATTTAACAGGCCCCCAGTTGAAGTCCATGTTCCGATCAGGAATTGATAATTGACCATAATAAGTGACCGTCAACAGAAATCTAGGGGCGATTATATGCACTGCCTGGTTGTGACAGATAATCACATGTCTTGACAAAGGTGGTAACTATAAGGAGAACCCACCGAAACGCGTTGACGCAACAAACTGTATAATTCAAGTATCCAACACCATATTTGATATGCTGAGGTCGTAGCGATACAACACTGGTGTTATTACATCGGAGGAAGAATATACAACTCGTACTCAACAATTTTATGTTGTACCTTTTCTGTCTGTTCTTAATTGTGCAGGACGCAATTAGGTGTACTGTTTTAATTGTGTTTTAGACTAGGGATCTAGATCAGTCAGCCCTATTACGTGTCTTTTAAATTTATTCAAAATAAATGAACTTTTAACTTTCAATATGTTTTTGTTGTATGTACCTGTGACATTGTAAGGTTTGGATTTGCAAACCTCTGCTAAGCTCTGCCTCAAGGGAACTTTCTTACTTAGGTTTAATAACCTCATTTCCCTTGGCTTACTCAAGGGGTACCTCTCCACTTTACACACGGTCTTTAATTGGATTCAACCTCCCCAGAAAGCGGTCTTTTAGTTGGCACATTGCCACAACATATGATGAATCATCATCCATCTCTGCTATGACACCGTCAGAATCTTTAATAGCGGGAAGTTCTATTGGCCCATGTGTCATAATTTAGGTCTGTGTTTGTGGTGCCTCTTGGATGTATGTTTAGTATGACAATCGACTACACACATGGCTGCACTTTTGAGGGTAATGACCATTATCATTCCTGCTTCCTCCTCCAGGTTGGGTGTGGGTCATAATGATAACTTTACCATTCCTCTTTGTCCTGAACAATATTTTCCATGGAAACACTGACTTCTGTTGCAGCATAATTATTAATAAATTGTTTTAAATTTTCCCTGAAAATCTCCCTACTGACTCCATCTCGATTTGAGGAGGTGCAGACATTATTGCTCTTTATTGTCTAATGCACTCTTAGAAACAAGCCAACGCATTACTTAACAAAGAGATAAACTAGAAAAAAATAGTGCCCAATGAGAACATTTGGCTTGTTTTGTGAAGAAAAGGAGAGATAAAAAACCAGTACTTGTATGAATTTCACGAGAATGGAGTTCAACACCAATGCACTCCTCTTGACTTGCCAGGGACCAGGCTTAGGACATACACACGTCTCCTGCCTCTCGACTTTGAGAATAGCATGTGGGCACCAGGGGCGGCTCTAGGCTCATGGCGGCCCTGGGCAGGGAGTGTAGGTAGGGGGCCCTGGACGAGGGTGTCCGGGCGGGGCGGAGCCCCCCACAGCTCAGGAACTAGGAGGAATGCAGGTGCACAGGACAGTGAAGAGGGGGGGGACTGGGGTCAGGGTGTTTGGAAGTGGAACAGAGCTGGAGGCCGCCAAATCCCAGCATGTGACCACTATGCAAATATGTATCCATCCTCAGAGGATTATTATATCAAGGATATATATTGGTGTGGAGGCCCCTAGGATTTGGTGGGACTTGTGCAGGTGCACAGCTTGCACATGCCTAAGGCCGCCCCTGTGGGCACGTGCCCATGGGGAGGCCGCAGCAGGACGTAAGAGGCACTTACGGGTAACGCGTAGTGAGTCATGTGGGGAAAAGCCGCCAAACTTCTAAATATCAATGAAAGGAAATGGTAGCGCACCCTTTGGCATGGGGCAGTAGTGATAAACTGTCAAATAAAACATACACAAATAATATATTTATCAACAGCAATAAATGAGAAAGTGGTCACTTAAAACGAACTGGCAGCAGCCAGAAAGAGGAACTGCTGGATGGGTTTATATAATGGTTATTGTCTGTTCACCTGTGTGACTCACATCAGTAGTTTTTCTGCAAGGATTCGAGGGTGGTGTAGTCTGCTCAGTGCTTAAACAGTACAAAAAAAGTGTACCAAGGCCCCCGTCAGGAGGGCACTACAGCTTGCACCATCACTTGCTGCCAGTGACAGTGCCAACACAACAACTATCCTTCACACTTTTACAATGTTTTTTCCTGAATGCAGTGGCAGCAGGCACATCATGTACGCGTGCTCACCCTGCTCATTTCTCACTAGTGGAGAAGTTATGGCATGACGTCATGCCAGGTGACCGTTGTAGGGGAAGGGAGACCCTTAAAAGAGAGTTATTTTCTCTCTGGATTTCCCTTCTCTTTTTGAAACTCGGGAGCAGCAACACTGTACTGATATTCACCAGGGCTCTAAGTGGAAGCTTTTTCAATATTATATACAACATGCCATCGTTGCTGCTCATTTATCTAATGTAACTAACAACCATTGACAAAGCCAATAGTCCTGACTTGTTGTAGGTATGATGTTACTTGTTGCATCATATATCTAGATAGCATGACAAACAGCAAAATACAAGTCGGGTGGCACACTATCCTAAGCACAGGTTTTTTTTGTTTGTGATTTTAAGCGACGCACCTAATGACACTGGCCATGCCCCTTTGGGAGACCCTCCAGTTTTTTCATCACACTTCAAGCCCTGAGTGTGTCAATTCATTCTTTTCCAGTCCCCCCAAAAAACATAAGAATGGTTTGGGAGGCTGGTATTATAGACCTCCTGGCCCCGCGGGCGTATTTCTTCTGAGCTGTGGGGATGCTATTGCCTCTAGGGCGGTTAGGTTTACACATTATTTGATCTTGGGGGACCTTAACATTCACTTGGATTGCCCTGACACTTGGGAGGCGGCTGACCTGCTGGATATTTTCCATCTAGCCCAACTTGTCCAGCATGTCCGTCTCCCTACTCATCAGGCGGGCCATCTTTTAGACCCTATCTGCTCTAATTTCCCCCTCCTCATAGGAGATCCCTGTCCTGTGCCCTAGTCCGATCATTTTGTATCTCATTTTTCCTGGGTGCTATCTAGTGCTGCTCCACGGGCCCTTCCCTACCAGAAACCTGCTCTTGGTAGGATCGACCCTCTGGAATTTAAACTGGCTCTTGACCATTCTAGACCTGCTTTGTCTGGAGCACTGGAGGAATGTCTGTCAGGGTTTACTACTTCTATTCTATTCTATTCTATTGTTTTGGTAGAGCGCAAACAGCTGCCCCAGCAATGAGGGGTCCCGGCGCCAGGAACCACAGACCCTGGCCTGAGCGGGAAAGGGAGGGAGGGAATTAGGGGAGAGGGAATAGGTACTTTTTAATTGCTTTCCGGAATGCCGGCAGGCTTTCTATGGAGCGGATGTATTGTGGCAGACTGTTCCATAGTTTAGCTCCAAGGAACCTAAAAGAGCGGCCGCCCATGCGGCAGAGTTTTATGCGTGGAACGCATAGGAGGTTTTGGTTTGAAGATCGCAGGTTACGTGACGGCGCGTAAGGGGTGAGGAGTGGTCGAAGCAGTGGGGGGTATCCAGTTTGATGATTTTGAAGGGCATGATGAGGGCCTTGAACTTAATTCTGGAGTCGACGGGTAGCCAGTGTAGTTTTTGTGGGTTGCCAAGGCAGCCGCTTCCGCTGCCTCTCCTCGGCTCTTTAGATCTGCCCGAGATTCCCAGTCTAAACCCTGGTTTAATGACACTCTCAAAAGTGCCAAGCATGACTGCAAGGTTTTGGAGCGTGCCTGGCGCCAGAGCGGATACTGGCCTTTAGCTAAGAGGAAATTGAGAGTTATGCAAAAAATCTACTATGAGGCTATCTCCGTGGCTAAAGGGCAATTCTTTGCTGCCCGCATTGACTCAGCTAGGAACAATGCTAAAGAAATTTTCTCCATAGTGCAGAATTTTACGGCTCCCCGGGTCCAGGCGAGTGTTATTCCATCTTCTCTCGCCTGGTGTGATACGCTTTCCCGCTGCTTCAGAGAGAAAATTCAGGCCATCCAGGCTTCCTTCTCCTCGGGTAATGGCGGTTGCATGGGTTTCCCGCCTATTCAACCTGCCGCCCCTGCATGCTCTCTTTCAGCTTTTAGAGCAGTTGCTCCCTAGGAATCTCTTAAAATCCTCAGGGGTCTCAAGTCGGGCTCTCCTTCCGATTCTTGCCAGGCCAGGCTCCTGGCGTCTGTGGCTGAGAGCTTGAATATGGAGGTGAACTGTATTGTCAACTTGTCCCTTCAGACTGCAGCTGTTCCTCCGAGGCGGAAGCAGGCAAAGCTTTTGCCGCTTCTTAAGAAAGCCTCTCTTGATCCCCTTATTCCAGGGAACTATCGTCCCATCTCCCATCTCCCGGCCATTGCTAGGGTATGTGAGAAGGTTGTTAACAACCAACTCACACAGTATGTGGAGACAGAGGGACTCCTGCATCCTGCACAATCAGGGTTTCGCACCTCTCACAGCACAGACTGTTCTAGTGGAGGTGGTGGAGGCTATTCAGGAGTGTCTGGATGCGGGTGGGAGGACAGCATTAATTTTGCTTGACCTCTCGGCCACGTTCGACATGGTCCCTCATGTCCTCCTTGGCTGAGATTCGGGTTTGCGGAGCCATTTGGGGTTGGCTTAGGTCCTTTCTGGAAGAGCGGGTTGAGCAGATTTGGCTCCCCCCTTTCTCTTCTTCCCCTCAGTTGGTCACCACTGGAGTCCCTCAGGGCTCTTCCCTTAGCCCTCTCCTCTAACATTTATGTTACGCCTCTCTTACATCTGGCAGAGGAGCTCGGGCCAAGGTAATGGCCTATGCTGATGATACACAGTTGCTGTTCACCTGGGATAAGACTTTCAGCTCAGTTGCAGCAGCCCAACAGTGCATAGTTTCAATGTTTAAATGGCTGGCTGACGCACAGCTGAAATGTAATGAACAGAAATCTGAGATCTTATTGTTTGGCAGGTTTCCCACTGACTTTCGCGAGCAGCTGTGGCCCCCTGACTTCCCGCTCCCCCCTGTGTCGGGACAAACTGCAAAAAACCTGGGAGTTTGGTTTGACGAGAGTCTCTCTTTTTCTGCCCATATTAAGAAACTGGCAGGCTGCGGCTTTGGCCTCCTTAAGACCCTGCGGACCTTCTTCCCCAGGCGGCTAGAGAAACTGTAATCTGTGCTCTGATCCTTTCCTGCCTGGATTACGCCAATGCTCTTTTCGCTGGGTCCCCTGGATATCTGCTTAAAAAACTTCAGGTTGTCCAGAATTGGCCGCCAGTTAGGTAATGGGCCTCTCGGCAAGGAACAGTGTGACCTCTCAACTAAGCTCTCTTCACTGGCTTCCTGTTGCCGATAGGGTCAGTTTGAAATCTTTAGTTCTGGCCCACCGTGCCCTTCAAGGCCTTGGTCCCCTCTATCATCAGAAGCGGTTCTCCTTCTATTTCCCGGCTCGCGCTGTTCGTTCTGCGACTCAAAATCTTGCCCGGGTGCCTTGCTTCAGGCTTCAGAGGATGGGGGCAGTTCCCTTGCTGTGAAGGCCAGTGTAGCCTGGAATGCCCTCCCCCTTTCCTTGCGGTCGATTCAGAACCCTACCATTTTTAAAAAGAAACTTAAGACCCACTTCTTCGTTTGTTAATCTCCTCTTGCTCCCCTCAGGCGCCGCGCCGGAACACCCATGAGTATCAGTGCGCGTTACAAGTGGACATAACATAACATAACATATTAGTGATTGAAAATGTCATTTGAATTAATAAACAGCATTTGTTGTGCTCATACCGAATAATTAGGCACACAGTATCACCATGTGGCAGTCTGTCATAAATGCGGTGCTGGCAATTAAGTGCCGTTGCCCAGAACTGGCTCAAATTAAGCACTGATGTCCATTATACTTTTTCCTATGTATCCCTATATTCACAAACGGGCTACCATATCAAATTAACAGCTGTAGGGAAAAATAATACTATGGAAAAAGCCTTTCTCCAAGCACACTAAAGTGCTTTACAAGCTTGTATTTTAATAACTGAAAAGGTCAGCATGACAACAATAGGAAGTAGCAATATTCGGTGGAATAATGGGGTCAAGTGCTGATGTAATGAATGGATTGAGACAATGTGCTGTGGGATTCATATTCACATCCAAAGTAGAAATCCGTGGATTACAGGATAATGCCATCAAAAAAGTGATCTAAGCCTTAAAGAAAGGCAATTGCATGCCTTGCCCTTTTGGATGGTACAATTATTGTTTGGGGGTAGGCCTAGAATTTATCTTGTAGATTGTGAGAAGCTAAAGTTTCTTAGGACTCAACTGTGCAACTATCTTCTTAGTAAATTGATGTCATGAGCAATTTGGAACTTTTAGGGAAGCTTATTATCAATGTGTGAAGATTCTTGCTGGGGTGTACTTTTAGTTAGCACAGTATATTATTCACATCTTTAATCATCGTTAATATGATCGTTCTCATTCAGATGATTTTCCTAACATTTGTTTTACTCATGTAAGTGCAACCAAGAGGATGCAGTGGAAAATACTAATGCTTATTTTTTCTCGCTGAAAATGTTAAAGTCACCATTGGGGTCTAGGGAAATTTAGTGGAAGGGATGTTCGAAAGAAAATGTTTTATAACAGCTGTGTCTGCATATGAAGAAATCGCAAATAACAAAACCACCAATCAAAAGCAGTCCATAGGTTACAATATATAGTGCAGGCGGCACGACCTGAGCAATGGGTGAGAGCTTCTACAAATAAATAGTACCTACTTAGAGGGGTTGGGTGGCGGACACCTACATGAATGCTATAGGTAATACTAATAATCCACATTTGTAAAGTGCAAACACTCACCCGCAAGGGTCTCTAAGCGCTGGGGGCCGTCGGGAAGATTAAGCGAGCTATTGCCCAGAGTCACATGGTTCTGGGCTGACCTGCTGCTGGTGCCAGGGATCGAACCGTGATCCTCAGATTCCAACGTCAGTCGCCCTGGCCGCGGCGCCACACCTCTCCCAGGTGCATGTCGTAGTGGAAGAAAATGGCAGTCAATGTGGAAAATCTGTTAAGTCCGACTGTTGACCACAAGAGCACCCAGCCCAAACATGACATTGTGACACAGAGACCACACCCAGTCCTGAAAGCAGTTGTTCTTTAGGTAATATATTTCTTGTTAGGATGGTTGTACATGTAATCTTTTGCCACCTCACCTTAAAAAAAGGAAATCTCGATGGGAGACCCCCCTCAAAGATCTGCATGCAAGGTTACCTTCCACGTACTGCTTGAGCGCGTTTGAGTGCAATGGGGGTGGTGTAGAGTGGATGATTTAGGCTCTCAGTCCAGCCCGGTTAGCTGGTATTCCCACAAACGTCATTGACACATACATTTTCATATATGTCTACACAGAAGAACCAGACTCCAAAGATTAAGCACTTTGGTGTTGAATACAACACTGCAGACGGGTTGTCCTCACCCTCCTGCTTTAGTGAGATGCACGAGTATAAATCATACATATTGCATGAGATGAGATCAGATGTCAGATCATTCTGGATCCGCTCTTCAGCCATAATGAGAAAACACATGATATGACATGTTATCATTGCCAATTATAAAATACATACATGCAACATATTAACTCACGCTCAATGGTTAGGTTCAGGGGTGCGGACTTTCCTGATCCCACTGCATTTGTTGCAGCGCAAGAGTACGGTCCGCTGTTCCAGGCGATGCTGTTTACAGTAAGTTCCTGGCCATGGCCTAGTGAAGGCTTTTCGTCCTGACCCACATACCAGCTGTAGTTCGACACATCAGGATTAGCAACAGCAGAGCAGCTTAAAGTCACCCTGTCTCCTTCTCGTAATGTTCCATTTCCACGAATAACAACTGCTGTATTCCTGGGAGGATCTGGGAATTAAAACAGAACGTATTACTTCATGTTATATATATTTCTTCAATCTTTTGTCTTCAATTGAATGATGTAGCATGAAAACAACTATAACACAAGTTAGAACACATAACCCACACAACACAGTCTGCATCATCTGAGGTGGAATTCAAGAGCAGTGAAATGTCAATATGATATTGTAGTTTGTTGGAATTTTCTTAATATTATGCCAGACCAGAGACATTTAAAATGTATTGTTTTTTTTCTATCAACTAAATTATGTTGAACACCGATGGCATTGTCAGTCTGAATCATCTGAAGAAGATGATACAGTTTAGACTATGGAACACCTATAGATAATGAACAATAGTAGTGTTTATTGAGACCTGTGCTAACAAAAGACAGGTACATTTTTATTTCACATTTGTATAAAGCAGTGGTCTGGTAGGTGTCTGTGCTTTACATAATTAACAATGGATAGGTCGATAGATATTCAATATTGCAGTTACCAGATTCTCTTTATAATAATATGGGTGACAGAGAAGAGTACCTCACAACTTACATTACACTCAGGAAGAATCAGCATAAATATCAAGGCGGGCAGAGTTAGAGGAAAGGGATTGGTGCAACAACCCGGTTCTGAGGTGTGATCAGGTGGACATTCGGGTGCCTGGCGTCGTGGGCGATGTGCCAAATACGCCATCACCCCCCTCCCGCGGTCTATGGGGTGCAAGTTCATCCCTTTTGAAGTGCACGCAATTTTTATTGTCTCTGACCTTGAGACAAGGAGGGTGTGTGCCTCCCGCCTTTTTGTTCGGTGAAGCCCCCCTTTTATGTTGCACTTCTACAGACATTTTTTACTTTCACATCCTTTGGTAGGGTGGGCCTTAGCGTGCCCATACCGCCGGGGTTTATTCACTCTAGGTCCTGACGAATGCCAGGTTAACTATACCAACATCGGCAGAAACATGTTGACCAATCACTTTCACTTAATGTTATTGGAAACAGACCATCCAATTTAGTTGGCCTTGTTTACCAACACATCTTTTAATTTTGCCCTTGATGATCATCCATTAAATCAATTTTTGATACATACAAGGCATTTTTAACTCACCACTTCACTCTGTTCACGTAATTCACCACATAGCCCTCACATCTTCACATTACCCGCTCCGCAGTAAATCTGGCGTTGTAGCACACTGGGGTGACATTCGGTCACACCCAGTGGGGCCCGATGATGAAGCATGTCACCGACCAGGTCGGTGAGTGAGGGCTTTCTAAACAAACCTAATGGGCTTTGTTGGTCTCTTGTGCTCTTTCACTTTTGTGTCTCCAAACCAAGGAACACTCTTTTGTTGTTTTCTTGCATGTACCCTTGCACCATGGTGCAAGGATATCTGTGTCGTGGGGAGATTGTTTTTGTGCAGGAAGGGACTACTTCCTGCACAAAAACAATCATTAAAGTCATGTTCCTCCTTCAATGTGTGCTGTGGAATGCAGCATGTATTGAAAGAGGAAAAAACTAGGAGAAATGAAAACATTTCTCCTTGTTGTGCCTCGCTACACCACCTCTAGGGTGGCACACAATTCACAAGTATCTACAGATTTACACTTTGTAAGTCTTGAGATGTGTTATTCCATGGGTGTTGTGTGAGTACACACACAGCAACACTCATGGAATGGATGTATGACGTTACAACGCGAACTTTTAAAACGCACTCCATTACAATGCATTTTTTACAACGCAGGTGCATTTACAACGCATACCTTTACAACGCATGAAATTACATAGCAGATGCTATTACAACGCATGCCATTACAACGTAAGTATAGGTAAGTATATTATTTTCTTAAAAAATTTAATTAATTACAATTAAATTAATTTAATAAATTAAATAATTTTCAAATAATTATTTTGTATATATATATATATATATATATATATATATATTTTGAACTATTATTAATAAAGAACTATTATTAATAAATATTAAAATTATTATAATACATTTTTTTAATTAATTTGAATTATTTATTTTAAAACTGAACCCTAAAAATACACCAGTTCCCCAAAACCCTGAAAACACCCCTGTACCCCAAAATCCAAACCCAACCCTGAACCCTAAAAATACCCCTGTACCCCAAAACCCAAACCCCAAACCCAACCTTGAAACCTAAAAATACCCCTGTACCCCAAAACCCAAACCCAGCCCTGAAACCTAAAAATACCCCCTGTACCCCAAAACCCAAACCCAGCCCTTAAACCTAAAAATACCCCTGTAACCCAAAACCCAAACCCAACCCTGAACCCTAAAAATACCCCTGTACCCCAAAACCTAACCCTGAAAGCTAAAAATACCCCTGTACCCCAAAACCCAAACCCAACCCTGAAACCTAAAAATACCCCTGTACCCCAAAACCCAAACCCCAAACCCAACCCTGAAACCTAAAAATACCCCTGTACCCCAAAACCCAAACCCAGCCCTGAAACCTAAAAATACCCCCTGTACCCCAAAACCCAAACCCAGCCCTTAAACCTAAAAATACCCCTGTAACCCAAAACCCAAACCCAACCCTGAACCCTAAAAATACCCCTGTACCCCAAAACCTAACCCTGAAAGCTAAAAATACCCCTGTACCCCAAAACCCAAACCCAACCCTGAAACCTAAAAATACCCCTGTACCCCAAAACCAACCCTGAAACTTAAAAATACCCCTGTACCCCATAACCCAAACCCAGCCCTGAAACCTAAAAATACCCCAGTACCCAAAAACCCAAACCCAACCCTGAACCCTAAAAATACCCCTGTACCCCAAAACCCAAACCCAGCCCTGAACCCTAAAAATACCCCTGTACCCCAAAACCCAAAACCCAGCCCTGAACCCTAAATATACCCCTGTACCCCAAACCCAACCCTGAAACCAAAAAATACCCCTGTAGCCCAAAACCCAAACCCAGCCCTGAACCCTAAAAAAACCCCAGTACCCCAAAACCCAAACCCAGCCCTGAACCCTAAAAATACCCCAGTACCCCAAAACCCAAACCCAACCCTGAACCCTAAAAATACCCCTGTACCCCAAAACCCAAACCCAGCCCTGAACCCTAAAAATACCCCTGTACCCCAAAATCCAAACCCAGCCCTGAACCCTAAAAATACCCCTGTACCCCAAAACCCAAACCCAACCCTGAACCCTAAAAATACCCATGTACCCCAAAACCCAAACCCAACCCTGAACCCTAAAATTACCCCTGTACCCCAAAACCCAAACTATATATATGAAATTACTTTCATTAATTTATTTTAATTACTTTTAACATTTTTGAAATTAAAAAAAGGTTAAAAAAAATGATATACTTACCTATACTTACGTTGTAAAGGCATGCGTTGTAATAGCATCTGCTATGTAATATCATGCGTTGTAAAGAATCCTGCGTTGTAATGGTGTGCATTGTAACTGTGTGCGTTGTAATAGTTGCGTTGTAACTGTGGTTTCCCCATGGAATGCCCCTTCAAAACAAAGTGCTGCGTTTGAATGGGTCGTATTTTCAAGGAGAGGAGAAGACACGCAGGGTGCCTTTTCCTCTCGTAAATATGGAGGAGTCCCCAGCGCCATCACTACGTTACAAAAAGTGACGTACTGTTGGCGCAGGGGGCTTGTAAATCTGACTCGTAAGTGCTTAGGTATTGGCTGAGTGATACAATAAGAGCATAGTGCTGGATGGCTGATTGACCAACTGCATGAGACTGAAAGGAGTTATCCTAGGCTGCATGAGTACTACTTCAGTATTTAGTGGAGGGTACCAATAGCATGTATCTGCTTAGAGGTTTGTAGGGATTGTATTGTATTGTATTGTATGTTGGATTTATATAGCGCTTATAACCCAGGGGTCTCTAAGCACTTGCCTTGGGAACCGGTCCTGGCTTTTTTCCTGTGAGATAGCCCCTACAGGGCATCCCCAAGGTGAAAGCCAGGCATCCCGCCGCGGGGGGCCGTTGTGGAGATTAAGCAAGCTTAATGCCCAGAGTTGCAGAGTGTGAACCCATGATTAGGTCAGGCACCGAAGCGAGAATTATCGAGTCCGTGGACATTTGAGCTCAAGACCCTGCCGCGTCGGGAATTGAACCCTGGTCCCGGGTCTGACCTCTGCTTCAGGGTCTGCCTGCTCTAACCAGTGAGCCACACTTCTCCACGTTGTGCACAGAATATTGTACATATACTTGTGTTGGCGCCTAGGTCATTCCATAAGAACATCACTAGTAACTAGAATGATGACAGTGCTGCAAACAGATTGGTCAGTTAATTTATTAGTGCTTAGGTATTGTCTCAATGCCTGAGTCATTCTGCAAGTGCATAGACAGTGACTGGGTTCATAGAGTGTTAGTAGCTGACAGAAGGATACGTTTATAAGCGCTTATGTTTCAGCAGAGTGATTAGATAAGGACATGTTTCTGTCAGGATGATTGTAGGAGTGGACACAGACTCACAGTGTGATTCCACACAAGCATGACTATTACCTAGACTTTTGCAGGACTGACTCAGGAGTCTGCAAGGGGTTAAGCGACTGCATACATTGTGCACATTTGACTGTACCACTGCTCCTCTCAATGCCTGAGCCATTATGCAAGTGCATAGATAGTGACTGGGTTCCTAGAGTGCTAGTAGTTGACAGCAGTATACGTTTATAAGTACTTATGTTTCAGCAGAGTGATTAGAAAAGGACATGCTTCTGTCAGGATGATAGTAGGAGTGGACACTGACTCACAGTGTGATTCCAGACAAGCATGACTATTACCTGGACTTTTGCAGTTCTGAATCAGTAGTGTGCAAGGGGTTAAGGGACTCCATACATTGTGCACATTTGACTGTACCACTGGTTGTCTCAATGCCTGAGTCATTCTGCAAGTGCATAGACAGTGACTATGTTTCTAGAGTACTAGTAGTTGAAAGCAGGATACATTCATACACGCTTATGTTTCAGCAGAGTGATTAGATAAGGACATGCGTCTGTCAGGATGATTGAAAGAGTGGTCAGAGTTGCTTCAGAGCCAAAGAACAGGTCAGCAGAGCAGTTGTAGAGCCAGAGACCCAGGTAAGCAGAGCTGCTGTAGAGACAGCGAGCAAGGTCAGCAGAGATGGCTGCTTAAGAGCCATAAATCAAGGTCAGCTGAGCTGCTGTAATGCCAGAGAAACCAGGTCAACAGAGCCCTTGTACAGCCAGAGAACCAGGTCAGCAGAGCTGCTCTAGAGCCTAAGAAGCAGGTCAGCAGAGCTGCTCTAGACCAGAGACTCAGGTCAGCAGAGCTGCTCTAGGGCCAGAGACCCAGGTCAGCAGAGCTGCTCTAGAGGTCAAGAACCAGGTCAGCAGAGCTGCTGTGGAGCCAAATAAACCAGGTCAGTGGATCTCTTTAGAGGGAGATAAATAGGTCAGCAGAGCTGCTTTAGAGCCATAGAACTAGGTCATCAAAGCTGCTCTGAGGGCAGAGACCCAGGTCAGCAGAGCTGCTGTAGAGCCAAATAAACCAGGTCAGCAGATCTCTTTAGAGGGAGAGAACCAGGTCAGCAGAGCTGCTTTAGAGCCATTGAATCAGGTCAGCAGAGTTGCTCTATAGCCAGAGAACCAGGTCAGCAGAGGTGCTCTAGAACCAGAGACTCAGGTCAGCAGAGCTGCTTTAGAGCCAGAGAACAAGGTCAGCAGAGTTGCTCCAGAGCCAGAGAACCAGATCAGCAGAGCTGCTTTAGAGGGAGAGAACCAGGTCAGCAGAGCTGCTTTAGAGCCAGAGTACCAGGTCAGCAGAGTTGCTCTAGAGCCAGAGAACCAGGTCAGCAGAGCTGCTTTAGAGCCATAGGACCAGGTCAGCGGAGCTGCTCTAGAGCCAGAGAAACCAGGTCAGCAGAGCTGCTTTAGAGGGAGAGAACCAGGTCAGCAGAGCTGCTCTAGAGCCAGAGAACCAGGTCAGCAGAGCTGCTTTAGAGCCATAGAACCAGGTCAGCAGAGCTGCTGTAGTGCCAGAGAAACCAGGTCAGTAGAGCTGCTTTGGAGTAAGAGAACCATGTAGGCAGAGCTGCTTTAGAGGGAGAAAACCAGGCCAGCAGAGCTGCTTTAGAGCAAAGGGACCAGGTCAGCAGAGCTGCTCTAGAGCCAGAGAACCAGGTCAGCAGAACTGCGTTAGAGCCGTAGAACCAGGGCAGCAGAGCTGTTGCAAAGCCAGAGAACCAGGTCAGCAGAACTGCGTTAGAGCCGTAGAACCAGGGCAGCAGAGCTGTTGCAAAGCCAGAGAACCTGGTCAGCAGAGCTGCTCTAGAGCCAGAGAACCAGGTCAGCAGAGCTGCTGTAGAGCCAGAGAACCAGGTCAGCAGAGCTGCTGTAGTGCCAGAGAAACCAGGTCAGTAGAGCTGCTTTGGAGTAAGAGAACCATGTAGGCAGAGCTGCTTTAGAGGGAGAAAACCAGGCCAGCAGAGCTGCTTTAGAGCAAAGGGACCAGGTCAGCAGAGCTGCTCTAGAGCCAGAGAACCAGGTCAGCAGAACTGCTTTAGAGCCGTAGAACCAGGGCATCAGAGCTGTTGCAAAGCCAGAGAACCAGGTCAGCAGAGCTGTTGTAAAGCCAGAGAACCTGGTCAGCAGAGCTGCTCTAGAGCCAGAGAACCAGGTCAGCATAGCTGCTGTAGAGCCAGAGAACCAGGTCAGAAGAGCTGCTTTAGAGGGAGAGAACCAGGTCAGCAGAGCTGCTTTAGAGCCATAGTACCAGGTCAGCAGAGCTGCTCTAGAGCCAGAGAACCAGGTCAGCAGAGCTGATTGAGAGCCATAGAAACAAGTGAGCAGAGCTGCACCAGATACCCAGGCCGGTAGAGCTGATTTAGAGGGAGAGAACCAGGTCAGCAGAGCTGCTCTAGAGCCAGAGAACCAGGTCAGCAGAGCTGCTTTAGAGCCATAGAACCAGGTCAGCAGAGCTGCTGTAGTGCCAGAGAAACCAGGTCAGTAGAGCTGCTTTGGAGTAAGAGAACCATGTAGGCAGAGCTGCTTTAGAGGGAGAAAACCAGGCCAGCAGAGCTGCTTTAGAGCAAAGGGACCAGGTCAGCAGAGCTGCGCTAGAGCCAGAGAACCAGGTCAGCAGAACTGCTTTAGAGCCGTAGAACCAGGGCAGCAGAGCTGTTGCAAAGCCAGAGAACCAGGTCAGCAGAGCTGTTGTAAAGCCAGAGAACCTGGCCAGCAGAGCTGCTCTAGAGCCAGAGAACCAGGTCAGCAGAGCTGCTGTAGAGCCAGAGAACCAGGTCAGCAGAGCTGCTGTAGAGCCAGAGAACCAGGCCAGCAGAACTGCTTTAGAGCCATAGAACTGGGTCAGCAGAGCTGCTTTAGAGCCAGACACTGATAGACACTGACTGACTACTCTCTACTACTCTACCACTCACTCCCTACTACTCACACTCTACTACTCATGATCTACTACTCACGATCTACTACTCACAATGTTCTACTCACGATCTTCTACGCATGATCAACTACTCTACTATTCACTCTCTACTGCCCTACTACTCACTATATACTACTACTCTACTATTCACTCTAATACTCACTCTCTTCTACTACTCACTCTCTACTACTCTCTACTACTCACTCTACTACTCTCTAGCACTCTCTCTACTACTCACTCCCTACTACTCGCTCTCTACTACTCTCTACTACTCACTCTCTACTACTGTGTACTACTCACTCTCTACTACTCTCTACTACTCACTATCTACTACTCTCCCCTACTCACTCTCTACTACTCTCAACTACTCACTCTCTACTACTCTCCACTACTCACTCTACTACTCTCCACTACTCACTCTACTACTCTCTCTCTACTGCTCTCTCTACTGCTCTCTTTCTACTACTCTCTCTACTATTCTCTACTACTCACTCTCTACTACTCACTCTCTACTACTCACCCTATACTACTCACCCTCCATTACTCACCCTCTACTACTCACCCTCTACTACTCACGCTCTACTACTCACCCTATTCTAATCACTCTCTACGACTCTACTAACTCTACTACTTTCTACTACTCTCTACTACTCACTCAACTACTCTCTACTACTCACTCTCAACTACTCTCTACTACTCACTCTCAACTACTCTCTACTACTCACTGGCCACTACTCTCTCTGTACTACTCTCTATCTACTACTCTCTCTACTACGCTCTACTACTCACTTCACTACTCTCTACTACTCACTCTCTGCTACTCTCTCTACTACTCAATCTCTAATCTCTACCTCTCTCTACTACTATCTACCTCTAACTCTCTACACCTCTAGCCTCACTAACCTCTCTCTACACATATGCACATATATATATATGCATATATATGCATGTATATGTATGTAGGTGTATATATATATATACATACATATATATAATCTGCATATCTATATAAATACAAATATAAATGCATGCATACATATACATGTTATGTACATGAAAGTTTGAAAAAACACTAATAAAAGCAAAGCTAAAAAGCCAAATAATTACAAACAGAATTGCTTTAGCTTAAACGAAGGCGAGACGTATTGCATTTTCAATGCTTGTTTACTTTGGTTCCATCAAGAGGGCATTCAGATGTGTCACACATTTGCTATAAATTCTGAATGTTAGCACTTTAGTTGCTCATTAGATCACTGTAGTAAAGCTACAGCTCACCAGGAAAGTATGCTGCTAGTACTGGAAGTACATGTTTCAGTCGGCATGTCAGATTTTCTTTTAATGAAATAAAAGAGGATTTGAGAAGTCACTCAAAATGTGCGGCTATGTTTTCTTTCTGCAGCACTACCCATACTTTCTATAGCAAAATGAACTCATTCACGTTGTTGCTTTTTACATTAAATGTTTTAAGTGTTACCAGTATATTCCAATCAAAATGGCTTTAGGTGTGCCATACTTTTGTCATAAGTAAGGCTGGAAGTGCTCTAGTTGTTCTTTAGAACACTCTGGGAAGCTGCAGTTGAACACAAATTAATCAAATGACAGTCCCTGCTCTGGTTGGATGTACATGTTTTATTGAGAATGTCAGACTCCATTTTCACATGACTGAGAAAGATAATGTGAATTTACAGAAAATATGCCCTCAGTGTAGCTTATAGATCACCTTCCAAAGCTCTGTGGGAAAAGCATGAGAAAATAGTTTTCTCTCAAACATGATTCATGATATCCCAGCAGAAGGCTTTTTTGCATGGTAAAATCACCTTAGAACACACCACAATTCCTAAAATGAGTATGGTACCATCAACAAATGAGTTCTAATGTAACTGAAGTCTTAAAACATTCTATTAACTACAATGCTTTTTAATGAGGTGCTATCATGTATATTGGTCTCAAGAAGGCTGCCAACACTTCTTGGATGAAGTGCTGACAGCCAATCAGATCTCCGCCCAGATATATATGTATTTTTTCCTTTAATATCTAAAAAACTACTGAACAGATTTACACCATTTAACAAAGAGGCAGGAGTCTGAACCAAGGACTACCTCTATGCCAAATTTGGCGTAATTCCATTCAGCAGTTCTGGCTGTAGCTGCGACTAAAGGTTCCTATGGGAAATTGCATGGGGAATACACGTTTTAGGACATCCCTTTTCTCTCGGCCCCCACTTGACAAATCACCCCAAGACAATCAGGATATGAGCCCCATCAGTTTTGAATATTTTGAGAAGATTAGTCGACCGGTGACAAAAGTTATTCCAAATAGAGTATTGCGGATTTCCTATGGAAAATATGTCCCAACTTCAACTACCTATACTGGCGACTGCCAGTAGGTAATAATATATATAAATATATATATATATATATATATATATATATATATATATATATATATATCTGTTTGGTCAACAATGTTTTCCGGTTCAACCAACAATTATACCGCCAACTCCAGGGAGTAGCAATGGGGGCCAGCTTCTCTCCAAGCTTCGCATGTTTGCACATGGGGGCTTGGGAGGAGCTGGTCGTTGGCTTTGAATACCAACATAACATTCGCAACATTTTGGTGGCATGGTTTCGTTTTATTGACGATTTGTTGGTGATTTGGAGGGGCAGTCAGGATGAGGCACTGAAATTCATTCATGACATTAATGACAACAAAGTAAATTTAAAGTTTACAGCTACCCTCAGTCAGGAGAAGGTAACATTCCTTGACACTGAACTGTATAATAATAATGGACATCATGAATCCAGAATTTTCCATAAAGCGACTGCTGGTAATAGCATTCTTCATGCTACAAGTGCACATCCGGCGCATTTGGTTTCCAGCATCCCCTATGGGGAAATGCTACGACTACGACGAGTTTGTAGCAATTCTGTTGATTTAGAGAAGGCCCAGGGAGAAAGCAAGTTGCCCTTTCTTGAGCGAGGATATTCGAGCCAATTAATTGAAAGGGCTAAACAGAAGTCTATGGCATTATCTAGGGAAGAACTTCTGGTGAAGAAATCTGATCGACAGATAATATCTATTAGTGATACACATAATGCAGGGAAGAATGGAGCTAGTTGTTTCCGAATAATAACAGGATACAACAAACAGCACCGGCAAGTACGCAGGATCATTGACAGACACGGGCCGTTGGTGATGAAGGATAATATTATTGGTAAAAATGTCCCCAATAGAGTATCCCTCACCTTCAGCAAAGCCCCCTCCCTACGTGATCACATAGTAGTGACAAACCCTGAACCCTTTGTAAAATCTTCATGGTGGCAGGAAAACAAAGGCTTCTACAGATGCAAAACCTGCAAAGCCTGCCTCCATGGAGAAAACACCAAAACCTACAAAGATGGTTTTTCAGATACTCAACATCAGATCACACAGGTCCTTACCTGCAAAACGGAATTTGCAGTCTACATTTTACAGTGCCCCTGTCAGCTCAGATATGTGGGCAGCACCAAACATGCTGTCCACAAACGCATCCTCCAACACCTGCGTGCAATCACAAATGGTGAAAACACCTATCCAGTGGCGTGCCACTTTAGGGAGTGTTATCAGAGCAACAATACCAGCCTGAAATATTTGGTGATTGACGCAGTTATGAACAATAGAAGAGGAGGGGACAGGGACGCAAAACTTGGAAGGCTTGAAACCAAATACATCCTCTTACTCAACACAAAGACCCCATCAGGCCTTGATGTTACAGAAGATTTATATACATGCTTGCCTTAAGATCTCAGTAATAAAATATCTTTTGTCAGAGGTCTCCTCCCTGTGGGATGCACGTGTAGGAGTCACCCGGCTGGGTGATACCATATGTGCACCATGGGAAGGCTGCGACCTGACATATATTTGAGAACATTAACTGAACTATGCTGCTACCTATATTGATATGAAATTGATTTTAAATTCACCACTTAAGGGCACTTTACACAGATAGGGACTGTGTGGACCCTTATATCCAATCAGTCCTCTGTGATTTAATTTTTCAGGGATTTTTTAGTGGTATCACAATGTATATACTAGGAATTCTGCCTTTTGGTTATTTTAAGATTGTGAATTATGTGGGTTGTTGAAATGTACAAATGATAGAGAATTAACAGGTTTTATATTTGATATAAATCCGATAAGTTTTTATCTGACTATACCAGGCGTATATTTTATCTTGGATTTACTCGTCCATGAAGTAACATCAGGCATGAATTTGGACTCAGGTCTGGGATTGGAGATAATAGCGTATTTTGCACATTATGATGGGGGATAGTATGCCCAACTTGCCATATTTTGACAGCTTGCGATATTTGCACAAGAGTGAGCACTGAAAGCAATATTTGCACATCTTTGATTAAGCATTTGCACCATGAGTCCAGATAACTAATCAATTCATGCAATACTTTTAAGTGTCAGATAAATACTGTCTTTTCAAAGCCTTGTAAAAAATACAAATACCTGAAACACAATATATTAGAAAAAAAGTATTTTACTGTGATTTCTTTTTCTAGCAAGCCACAAAGTTTTACATCTTTTGATATTACATCAATAAATGTATTTATTAGGGTATTATACTGTTATTAGAATGAAGTAACTAAATTTGGCTACTTTAGTTTAACTACAAAACGAACGTAGTATGTTTTCTATGTCCATACCCAAAACTCACAGGTGGTGTCAATTTTGTTTAACACTTACACTTTAAAAGGGCTGTCCGTTCAAAGCAACATTGTCATGTGAACAAGGCTCCGTTGAGCCGAAACGTCTTTGACTACTCTCTGCAATAAAATCTCAGCACCTAACTGGTCCGTGTCCGTGTCTTCTTGCCAGCTGGCGAGACTCCAGAGTGCATTAGGAAGCGGAACGAATGATATATATATATATATATATATTGTTTACCAATCCAAATTCCCACACAATGAAAGGAAGGCACTGACTCCATGAATTTGACTCAAGGAAAAGTATTTAATCCAACATGCTGCACAGACGCGTTTCGGCGGAAGCCTCCGCCTTGCTCACTTAATCTGCTGTGAGTAACATCAGTATATATAACACTTCACGTAATGACACATCAAAAACAGAACCTATGGCATGATTGGCTATCCATTGCCATAGTTACCATGAGTCATGATCCAGGCAAACATAAACATAGAAGAATTGGTTGTCTCTACGACATGCTGCCATTACCGTATTTAACCATAAATAAGATGTAATATTCCAATCGACTGAAAATGAACAGCGACTGTTAAGCCATAATCTAGGTTACTAAAGTGTACATGATGGTTGCGAAGATAATCTCAAATTAATTACATATATTGTAACATCATATATATACACTAACATCCCAGTTCTTCTCAACCCGATATACAATTACTTTCATTGTATGGTCGGTAACAGTCTCAGCCAGGACATGATTAAGGCATCTTCATGCCTTTATATTATCGTGGGTCAAAAGGTCAACAGTAGATAGTAGTATCATGTTGTTACTACGGAAGCAAATTTCAAACATAGCACATAGATATATCTTTAGAGTGCTTAGAGTAAATAGCCTATTATTTCCAATTATGTATCAATATACATTGTCTCCAAGTGGAGTAAATAACTCATAAGCAGGTATGATGCACTGCTGAAGTGGCACCGTACACTCTATAAAAATTGGCATGGCAAAAACATAACATCTTTTACATATGTACATGGCATACTGTTAATGATTATGTGTCATACAAATATAATTAATAACATTTAAACCAAACAATAAATAGTTACACAATATGTTTTTGTGCGCAGAGTTGTTCATGGAATGGATTTTAAAGCAGGAGACGCTTATCACTGGATTATAAATGTACAGTTAAGGCCTTGTCCGAGTTCAGCCCATTGGTAATCTTTGAGTTTAGCAAGATAATATATCTTGATTCTAGACGTCTTAGGGCTAGTCTACGATTCCCTCCCCTGGGATTCTTAGGGACTCTGTCTATAACATAATAGGAGATATGCTTGATATTCCCTTCATGTTGTGTGTTTATGCATCTGGCCACTGGATAGGTTGGGTCATTATTTGTGATCGCGCGCAAATGTTCGAGAATTCTGATGTGGGCTTGATGGATTGTGCTCCCAACATAGCGTTTACCACAACTGCAGACCAGAACATATTCGGCGTACTCGGTCTTAAATGAGTATCCGCCCCTAATGATATAGGGTTTTTTCCTGAATGGCACGGTAACCTCTTTCATGTTTGTACCTTGTTTGCAGGCTTTGCACTTAGTGCATTTTCTGAACCCTTTTTGAGGTGGAGGCCAAGTGGTGGGTTTTACCAGTGTTGGTGAATTACAGACTAATTGGCTGTGCATTGACTTCGCCTTCCTGAATGTTATGGAGGGTTTGTTGCCATTCAGATGTCCTATCACTGGGTCGTTTTTTATCAGTGGCCAGTGCTTTTGTAAAATTCTCCTTACTTGGTTGTGGTACATATTAAATCCCGTTATCATCCTAGGGATGTTCAATGTGGACTTTGTTTGTTTATCTTTATTTTCCAAATCCTTGGAAAATAACAAATCCTTCCTGTTTATAGTTTTGCATTTTTGTTCAGCTTTAGTCCGTGTTTGTGGTTTGTAACTCTTCTTATTCAGTCTCTCAAACAGGTCAGTTTTAGCCTTCTCTACGCCTGTTACCCTGCTGCAATTGCGTGTCATGCACAGGCATTCGGCATAGGGGATAGACTCTTTCAGTTTTGTAGGGTGAAAGCTAAGCGCATGAAGCACTGCGTTACCCGCCGTTTCTTTCCTGTATGTCCTTGTTTGTATCTTATTGTGCTCTACATAGAGTTCTATGTCTAGAAATTGGAGCATTTCTTTGCTTGTAGAGCATGTAAATTTCAGGTTTAGGGCATTTTCATTTAGATTTTTAGTAAAAGACTCTGCACTCTCGATAGTCCCTCTCCATAGAATAAAAATATCTATGTAGCGTTTATATAACACTACATTTTCAGACAAGATTTCAGCATGCTTGGTGGCCAGTACCTGCTCCTCCCACCAGCCCATATGCAAATTCGCATAGCTGGGGGAGAAGCAAGTACCCATAGCCGAACCCTGCAGTTGTTTATAGTGTAATTTGTCAAACAAAAATGTGTTATTGTTCAGACACCATTCCACCATCTGCAATATCATTAAGGAGTGTTGGTATAATGCTATTGGTCTTTTATGTAAGTAGTGTTCTAATGCTTTCAAACCATCTATGTGACGGATGCTCATATACAATGCTTGAACATCTAACGTCATAAACACATATTCATCATCCCAATCAAGGTTATACAATTGTTTGAGAAAATCACCACTGTCCTGTATGTAAGCGGGTAGATCTTTTACAAACGGTTGTAGGAAGTAGTCCACATCGGTGCTGGTATTCTCGAACAGACCGCCAATGGCGGATATGATTGGTCTTCCTGGTGGTCGCGTTGGATTTTTATGAATTTTAGGAATCAGGTATAGTTGCAGTTTGGTAGGATAATAATTTTTCAAGAAGTTAAATTCTGCTTTGCTGATTAAGCCCATATTCTTCCACTTGTATATTTCAACATGATACCTTTCTTGTATTCCAACTATTAGGTTGGGGCTCACTCTACAATAGCATTCCTGATCTTGTAGCTGTATCATAGCTTCCTCATTGTACATTTTAAGTGGCCACAACACTATATTTCCACCCTTGTCCGACCAACGTACCACAATATCAGACCTGGTTTGTATTTTTGCAATTAGAGCACTGTATTCTACTCTTCGGTTGTGGTTTTTAGTGCAAAATTGTCTTGTGCTCAGAAGTGACAGTTCTTTTAAATCCTTTATCACATTTTCAGAAGAAAGATCTAGACCATCCTTTAGTAAAACTGGCATAAACACAAATTTCGGTTTGAACTGTGTTTGCGTTGTTTAATGCGCATTCAAATAGGCTAGATTTGCTATTTCACCAGGTGTCAGTTGGCTTAATGATTCCTTATATTCCAGGGCATTGAGATCTCCCAGAGTTGCCATGTCCGCGATACTGAGAATATTATCGATTTCTTGGCCAGATTCTACCATGTTAGTTCTTTTGTTCGTACAGTTTATAAAGTATTTTTGCAATTAAGTTTTCGTGTGAATTGGAACAGGTCTATTCGGGTCTGAGTATAATCAAAGTTTGTAGGTGTGCAATACGTTAATCCCAATGAAAGTATTTTAGTCTCACTCGGTGTTAGTTCAAGATCGGTTAAATTGATAACCGTATTGTCCAGATTATTCTTTAATTCGTCATCCATTATCGTTTCTTGTTCTTTCTGTATTTTGGCTTGGTTTGTTTTGTGGCACCACCACCCCCAGCGTCTATCCTTTCTTCTTCTACTTTTTGTTTTTTGTCTTGGTTGGATTTGCCTTTGTTTCACTCTGGTCGTGAGTTTATCTAAGGCCTTAAGGATTTGAGGCGCTGTAACTGAAAATAAGACAATTCCTGTGCTGGATTCGGAATTTGACCTGTCGCGACCAAGGAGCTGTTACTTTCTTGATCTGACTCCACCGAGGTACTTAGATCAGTTCCACTTGTGGCGGGTGTTGTTTGTAACCCGCTCGCTGGTATATATATTACCTACTGGCGGTCGGCAGTAGGTAGTTATAGTTAGGATTATTTTCAATAGGGAAATCGCAACATTCTATTGTGAATAACTTTGGCGCCGGTTGAGGAATCTGCCTGAAAATTTCCTCAAATTTTCCTGGCAGCGCTCCGGTCCTTCCCTGAAAGTTTAGGGGGGATTTGTCAAGCGGGGGCCGAGAAAAAAGGGGGGTCCCAAAACGTGTTTTCCCCATGTTAATTTCCATTGGGCGGTCGACCTCACTTTTAGCCCGAACGGCTGAATGGATTTCCACAAAACTTGGCAAAATTGTAGGGACTGGTAGCCCGATGTGCCTTTGCTATGTCTCAAGATATGTGCTCCAGTGGATTTTGAGTAATTTAGGTTTAAAAAAATATATATATCTATAAGCACGCCCCGGTACGCGCACCGGGGGGCAAACCAGCGCGCTACGCGAGTTTGCACGCGGAAAGCTGATTGGCTCTCGGGTGTCTTTCAACATTCCAAACTGTCCGGAGCGGCCGCCATCTTGTGTCTCGTTGTAGGATCGAGACACAAGAGGTGGCAAAAACAAAGGGGGAAATGACCATAAGGGGGCAGAGTAGACCCCCCTGACCCCCTAAGTTTGATGTGGGGGCTATAAAAGGGCCCCACGGGACAAAAAAAAATATTTTTTTCGATTTGCGCGGGGGGAGCGACCGGTACGCGCACCAGGGAGCGTACCATGGGGAAAGAAAGTATGACAGAGTTTTAAAAAAAGTAGCCTTTTTTTATAAATTGGAGGTAGTTCTAAAAAGAACTGGTTTTTCTTCTTTTTGTTGTTTTATATTTTTTGATGTTTTTTTGAACATTTTGTACTTTTTTTGGCTTTTATGAACTATTTTATATTTTTTTTGTTATTTTTATGGGGAGAAACAAAAAACAGGGAATTGTAAACAGCTCAACTGGAGCAAAAAAAATATTTTTTTTTTGGGGGGGGCAATTGTGGTTGTCATCAGCACGGTTGATGAGCTTTATGCTTTGCTCACCATAGGTGATGGTCTTACCACAAAATATACAAGAGATCTTGTATTCCCCAAACTGTGGTTGTATGTTTGGGACCATCTCCCTTGTCTCTGGTCCCGATGGAGTGGGTTGCTTTCGTTTGGAGGTGCTGGGTGAAGATTGGAGAGGGTTGCTGGCCAGTTCTCCCACCTCTGCCACAGCATAGTTGTTGGGATGCTTGCGCTGCATGTGCTGAATCATGGTGTTATTGCCAAATAAGTATTTCTTATTAGGGTTCCCCCTTGAAAGTTCAATGCCACAGATTTGGCAAGTCACCTTTGGCGCATTCACTTTCTTCTTGCCCTCTGGGATGGAAAAAAACTCCCATACAATGTGCTGCTTTGGCCTATATGGGGTATTGTCTTCTGGTAGGAATGTCCTACTCCCCTCCTCCTCCTCCTCCTCCTCCTTTTCTTCATCTCCACCACTGTGGTGTTGTGGTGGTCCTCTTGGTGGTGGTGGTGGTGGTGCAGATGCTCCAGCTGCTGCTGCTACTGTATCCATTTTAAAGTACAAAATATTAGTCACAAACCTCCAAATAGGTCTTCCTCAGTCAAAGGACAAAGTCAGAATAATGGAAAAAGGTGGGGGCTTTCATCATTTGGAAAAAAACTGTCCTGAACCAATGAAAAGTGTTATTTTCAGGTCACATGACCCGGGCTTTCATCATTTGGAAACCAAAAATGTTCTGCACCAATAAAAAGTGTTATTTTCAGGTCACATGATCCGACGCGCATACACAACGCGCCCCCGGGCGCGCCCGGGGGCGCGTCGCGTAAGGGCGTTGGATGCTTACGTTGCGCGATCGTATTCGCTCGAGTGCTTCCGGGTGCGCTTACGCATTGCGTATCACGCAGAGGCGGCTACGCGATACGTCAGGATGATGTTTTCGTTCGCGGCAATAGCGCTAACAGGGTGCTCACCGGTGCGCGGCACGCCGGAAAACGGCGCTTTCCGGTGCGCTCACCGGGGCGCGCACCGGGAGCGCTCCAGGGCAAAAAAAAAATAAAAAATAGTATTATATAAATATAAAATATAGGATTCATTATAAAAAATATTACATGAAATTCACTAAAAAAAACATAGGTTTCACACCAGTTATAGTTAGGAATTAGTATTTAAAAAACCTATTAAATTCACTGAAAAAACCATAGGTTTCACACCAGTTATAGTTAGCTGGAAATGTTACTGACATAAAACCATTGAACTTCCAACGTTATAGTTAGTAGGACTCACTATAACAAGCGCGCCTGCAATGCACTGCTGATGACGTCACATATTACATCACTCATGACATCGTCAGTGACATCACTCATGACACCATCCTTGTGACAGACCTCCTTTTAGTGTAATGTAACCCTTGAAACACATATTCAAAAATAGAAACTAACATTTTCAAAAAATTGGAGATACCCATACCAGTTACAACAACCAATTCAGTAATTCCACCATCTATATACACATCCACTCATTCACCAACAGTTATATATAGTCACTCATACATATACTCACTCATCATATGTAGTTATATATCAGTTCAGTTCAGTTCATAATCTTTATTCGATTGTAGGTTTTACAATCATAAAAGTGCATTTTATGAGCACACAGTTAAAAACATTACACACAATTCATTTTCAAGTGGCAAATAATGACACAGTAAACAGTACAATATATCAGACAATATGAGCATGGGCAATATATGATTAAAAATATAAATAACTGTAATCTTAAAAAACACCTAAAAATTTTTTGCAGCGTGATTAGCCATCCATGCTTTTCCTGAAGCAGATGGCTTTTTTTAAAAAGTTGCATACAAACAAAGTGCAATCACTATTCAGTAGTTGTAGGTAATAAAGTGCGGGTTTAATTTGTGTGAAACTCATTTTTTTAAGACACGGTTTAAGGTATAATTTCCGTGGAGTAGAGTAATAGGGGCAAATAAAAAGGAAGTGTGCCAGGTCTTGAGGAGACTTTCCGTCGCAGCCACAAGCTGGCAACACTTCGCCCCGTTGAGCACCACTTGGGAATGCCAATAGGAGATGATAGAGGTCAAAGCGGAACCTTGTTAGCAGAAACCGTTCATAGCTGGACATAGGCCATGTCAGGTAAGGTTCTGTTTGTAAGCATGTTTTTAACAATAGGTGTTTCCTAACACTGACCTTCTGTATCTCGACCTCTTCTCTGTCGGTGCATCTTAACAAAACTATGGCATTCTTAACCAGGCTCACATCAGATTTTGTAATTGTGTTTGGGGCATAAAACAAATCCTGTCGATTAATTGCCGTTAGGCTGTCCTTTATATACTTTACCCACGGTACCTTAAGTCTCCCATCTAGCTGTAAAGCTTCTTTCAGTAGGGCATGTGTTAATGGAATATCATTGTTCAGCCAACAGTTCAACCAACATGTGACTGGGCTTACTGCTATTCTGTCGCCTAAATAGGGGACCCCCAGCTCCTCGTGTACTGAGTAGTTCCCAGTACCCCTGGGCAGTCTCAGGATCTTTTTTAGGAAGTTATTTTCTGTGACCTCTAGGTCTTTGGTCTTACGATAGCCCCAGAGCTCACTCCCATAACAGGCAACAGCAATGCTTTTTGCCTGGTACAATTTAAGCAATGCGGCCAACGGGCAATTGCCGATTTTTTTTGCAAAGCCAAGGATGGCCGCATTGACCCTTGTTGTTTCTCCCTTCTTCTTGGAGACTGCTGGGCCCCATGATAACTTGTGATCTAGCAGGACCCCGAGGTAAGAGAAAGAGTTGGTTGATGGAATTTTCTCCCCATTTATACTAAAATAGTCAGGTTTCAGGATACCCTTACCTGCTTTCATAACGTAGGACTTAGAGTTATTTATGCTTAAACCACGTGACTCCATAAATTTGTGGAAGGAATTTAATAGTTTCTGGAGGCCGATTGCTGTTCTAGAAATAAGAACAGCATCGTCAGCGTAGAGTAATACAGGTACCCCTTTGCGCTCAACTAAGGGGTAATCTGCTTCTACGTTTAAAAGAAATTCCTCCAGTTCGTTAATATACAGGTTGAATAAAAAAGGGGCCAAGATACAACCTTGTCGGACACCCCGGTTTATTTTAAATTCATCCGTTACATTAAGGTCTTGGGAGTAACGGACGTTCGCCCTTGTGTCTGTATGCAGATCAGCGAGGAAATTGACAAGGTTCCTCTCTACACCCATTCTCAGCAGAGTGGCCCATAATAGGCTTCTGTCTACACAGTCAAAAGCGGACGACAAGTCCATAAAGGCCATGTAGACGGTGCCTTGTCTCGCCAGTGTATACTTGCTTAGAATAAGGTATAGGTTCAGGCACTGCGTAATGGTCGAATGATCTGGTCTGAACCCGTATTGTATGGGTGAAAGGATATTATTTTCTTTAGCCCAAGTAGATAACCTGTTAAGAATTACACCCCCTACCACTTTAACTACTGAATTCAGTAAAGAGATTGGCCTGTAACATAACGGGCTACTGCGGTCGCCCTTCTTAAAAATGGGGACTATAGTCGAGAGACCCCAAATTCTTGGGCATCCAGTTGTTACCGCTGCATTTATTACAGCCGTGAGAACCGGAGCCCAGAAAGGGATGCTGGACTTAAACAGGTCCGGCGGCAATCCATCCGGACCCGGGGCCTTGTTGGTGGTTAGACCCTGTATTCCCCTAACGGTCTCTTGTACTGTGAAACACAGTGGAATCGCAGTTGAAGTTAAAAGATCAGAGACTTCCCGATGCTCATTACTCTTAAAAATTGTACTGAAATGGGACACCCACTCCTCCTCTGGGATGTTTGTTCCAAGGGCTGTGTCGTTTGGATTTTCAAACACAGGTTTGTTAATTATTTGCCAGAACTTACTGCTATTCCCCAACACAGATGGGTCTAAAAGGGATTCAATAACGTTCGCCTTAATTTCCTTTTTTCTAATGGCTATTGCTTTCCTATAGGCCAGGCGGAGATTTTTTATCAAATCACAATCTCTGGGTTTAGTTTTTAATGCATGTTTCAGATCCCTGCTTGCCTTTGAGCAGTTATGATCAAACCATTTGGAATTATTCTCACTATGACCCTTTGTTGGCGCTGTGAGCATGGAGCCAATTTTGGTGACCAGCCCCTCGAACCTGGATAGAATGTTCGAGGGGATTGAATCAGGTGAAAGACAAACAGACAGCTCCTCTTCACATGCGCTGGTTATGTTAGTATACAGAGTATCTTGATTTACCATTGACCATCTAATGCGACGCCTGCCATTTACGCACCTTAGCGTGCCATGGTCAATGCGTGACTGTCGTTTTGCAATTAATGGACCGCCCAAGTTTATAACAAGGGGATTATGATCACTGTATATACTAGTGAGAATAGAAAAATGCAAGACCCATTGAACAACATCTGGAGATATTAATATATGATCGATAAAGGAACCCTGCCCGTGCCCTTTAAAGGTTGGGGTGTCAAAGATTTTTGTATCGGGGACAAACGACATAGCTACAGTCAGATTGTGTTCATTCATTAGGTCGTTTAGGTTCTTGCCACCCCTACTATGGGAGAAGTGAAAACCTTCCTCATTATTACACCCTAAGGACCCCATTGGCGTACTAGCTGGATTACCACATGGTTGAACATTAAAATCACCTGCTATCAACAAATGCCGTGATACATTGTAAACATTTTTGCTCAGAATATCATTTAGGGAGGCAATATTGCAAGTTTCATTACTACTGTTAGCATTATAAAAATTAACCAGTGTCAGCACATTCTTGCCATTTTTTATATCAATATAATTCAAATTTACATTGTGGTAGTTGCTTGTATTACAGCGCAGACCTTGGTTAATGAAGATGGCCAAGCCACCCTTGGCTCTACCCCTGGTCGAGGCAACTGCTGGAATAATAAAGCTTCGAAAACCCTCAATATGGACATTGTTATCCTCTATCCAGGTTTCTTGGAGGCACACAATACTAAATTTTCTAATGAATGTTAGCCATACTGGATCTCGTAGCTTATTTGCCAAGCCTGCAATATTCCAGGAGATTAAATTTACACTGTCTTCGGGAGCAGGGCAAGTAACAGACTCTCTGGTTGATTGGGTAGATGTTAAAGTAGGCAACGCTACGCCTACCACCGCCAGGCCCACGGTACTCACTGCATCTGACTCCCGATGCTCGGATGTGTCACTATTAACTAGCCTTATATCTGGTAGGAGTGTAGAAGGCACCTCGATTTCCCCAGAGGACACTGTAAATGGTACTTTAGGGGGACTACTGTTTTTAACAGCAATTGTTAGGGCAGTGTGTGTATTTTTATCATTGCAACGACCCCCTAGCTTCTCAGGTGACCTTGAGGTACATGAAGCACTTACCCCACCCCCCGTAGCTTCTGCATTCCTTAAACATCAATCGCAGTCCTCTAGGCCGCTAAAGGC
Organism: Lissotriton vulgaris; assembly: GCF_964263255.1. Taxonomy (NCBI): domain Eukaryota; kingdom Metazoa; phylum Chordata; class Amphibia; order Caudata; family Salamandridae; genus Lissotriton; species Lissotriton vulgaris. The sequence goes on from NC_141695.1 coordinate 269,166,172, forward strand.
CGCGAACCTGTTGGTAAGCTCTAAGGGCGTAAATGGTAACAAATTTGACATGTTCCCATTGAATCCTGTTTTATAATTAAAAGGTATAGTATTCCACCCGTGTATAACTGGTGGTGGAGCCAGTTGGTGCATGTATACAGGGTTTAGAGCGGACTCAATGTTAAGGAACTGGGAAGTGGTGAAAGTATTGTTATTATGGTATTGTGGGGGGAAGACAGTGGATCTGGGGTAAAAATATGTCAGGGGGCATGGTACTATGCAGTTCTTTTCATTTCCGTAAGGCCAATTCAAGATATGTTGTACGGCATTTCTGTCTCTAAAGTTTATGACCACGACATCGCCACCAATGTCCTTCGCTCTGCCCCCCAACCAAGACAGGCGCCGGACATGGACTATCTCTCCATTTATCGCAATGGGTTTGGGTCTATAAAGAGAGAGCCAATGCGTTATTTTATTTTTTAGTTGTGAGTATCCCTCTCTTTTACCATTGGGCAATTCTGGGACCCCAGTGAGTATGACCACGTACGGTAATGCTTCTGGGGGAAGTTCTGTGGGTGGTGTCCTATACTGGCCCCCTCTTCCCCAGTTATTCTCCTTCCCTTCAGGTCTAGAGGATCTTTCCGGGAGAGTACTAGGTTCCCTGGGTGGAATGTTGGCGGAAGTGATTGTGTTACTGGGTGGTAATAAGATAGTAGGTTTACCCTGTATAGCGGTTGGAGCTGTTGATAAAGAGTTTTCACAGGTATTGCCGCCATGTGCTTTCGGTGCCTCATTTGAGGGATTAGAGGCGGCTGGAGTTGCTACAGCTACCTGGCTATTGCTTGTGCTAGGTTTAGATGGTGTAAGACCCACGGTGTTTTTTAAGAGGGATTGGGTTGTTGTGATGACTTGTTGGTGCTGTACTTTAGATTGTCCTTGTAGACGTACAAAATTCCCTAACACAGTCAAATCCCCCTCAATTTTACCTAGACGTGCCTCCATCCCCCTGAATCTGTCTGACAAGGCAAGCATGTAACTACGTATAATCAACTCAATATTGTCCAGAAGTGACTTGGGGGTGGCGGATTGCAAGTCCTCCTCCATCTGGGTATGAGTGGTATCTGAATCTGTAGATGCTTGAGGTAAAGATATCGGTAAAGTAGGGCTGACTGTTATAGTTTGGTTTGTTTCAAGAGCTCCCATTGATGGTATTGTAACAGTATTCTTCTTTTTACCAAACTCGGTGTGACTTATTTTAGGCTTATTGGTTATTGTGGTTTTCCTTCTTCTTTTGGGTGGAGGGGGCCCATGCGTTTTATGTGTCACTAGCCTCGAGTTTTTGCCTCTTACGACTTTACCAGGCCTTATTGTAGGGGATATCAGGATCTTAGGGATGTTATTATGTTCATTGGTCACTGTAGAAATGGTTTCTTGAGTTTGAGTGGGTGACAGTGCCGGAGCTAAACATTCTTGGAGGAGCAAGGGTACGCTGGAGGTCAGTAAGGTGTTGTCTGCTGGAGTGCTGATCAGATCGTCGTCTAAAGAAACAGACATTATGGGTTCTGAAAATGTTCTGTTTTTAATGCGCTCAATAGAGCGACGGCGGTCTGCCCTCCTCTCGGCTAACAAAAGCTCCTTATTACCATCTACGGCTGGTTTGAGAAAATAGTCATCCAGTGTTCGGTTGATGATGTTTTTGTCCAACCCCACAAGAGCAGGGCTTGTAGCCGCAGCAGCCATTCAGTGGTGAGGGGTAATAACAAAGTGGACACACAACAGAAACAGTAACTTACGTGGTCCTTATGCCAGGGTCTCTGGCCCAGCCCGGCCTCTTCTAGCCGATGAGGGCCGTAGAGGGCCCGCCCTTTGCCCGGGCTTCGCCCCGGGCGTCCCGCTCGCGTCCCGCGTTGCGGGCGGAGACCCGCTTTGTAGCGCCGCCTGGCGCTAGATGATGACGCGCTCCTATGCGCGATAGCGGTGCCCCCTGGGAAGGCTAGTTCCTGCTACCTGCGGCGCTGATGCTTCTCGCGTCCCGGCAGGGAGGAACCAGCAGTTTGAAGCGGTCAGGTGCGTGGGCGTCCCAAACAGCAGGCAAACGTTCTCCCTCCTCGTGCAAGCCTCCACGGACCCGTCTGTGTCGTTTAGCAGTTCGCCCCTCTGGTCGGGCGGAGACCCGCTTTGTAGCGCTGCCTGGCGCTAGATGATGACGCGCTCCTATGCGCGATAGCGGTGCCCCCTGGGAAGGCTAGTTCCTGCTACCTGCGGCGCTGATGTTTCTCGCGTCCCGGCAGGGAGGAACCAGCAGTTTGAAGCGGTCAGGTGCTTGGGCGTCCCAAACAGCAGGCAAACGTTCTCCCTCCTTGTGCAAGCCTCCACGGACCCGTCTGTGTCGTTTAGCAGTTCGCCCCTCTGGTCGGGCGGAGACCCGCTTTGTAGCGCCGCCTGGCGCTAGATGATGACGCGCTCCTATGCGCGATAGCGGTGCCCCCTGGGAAGGCTAGTTCCTACTACCTGCGGCGCTGATGCTTCTCGCGTCCCGGCAGGGAGGAACCAGCAGTTTGAAGCGGTCAGGTGCGTGGGCGTCCCAAACAGCAGGCAAACGTTCTCCCTCCTCGTGCAAGCCTCCACGGACCCGTCTGTGTCGTTTAGCAGTTCGCCCCTCTGGTCGGGCGGAGACCCGCTTTGTAGCGCCGCCTGGTGCTAGATGATGACGCGCTCCTATGCGCGATAGCGGTGCCCCCTGGGAAGGCTAGTTCCTACTACCTGCGGCGCTGATGCTTCTCGCGTCCCGGCAGGGAGGAACCAGCAGTTTGAAGCGGTCAGGTGCGTGGGCGTCCCAAACAGCAGGCAAACGTTCTCCCTCCTCGTGCAAGCCTCCACGGACCCGTCTGTGTCGTTTAGCAGTTATATATCTATACATCCTGTTATACACAGACAGTCAACAAAAAGTTACTCACACACATACTCACACATGCAAATAAACTATTGAACATCCATTTATTTGCATATACAACTATACACACACTACCTCCTTACTTCTAAGGAAACTTACACATACTTACTCTCTTAAACAATCACTTATAGAAATGCATACTTATTTAAACAGGAATTCTTACAATCTCTTACTCTCACATATACTCACTTATATACATCAAAACTCACATACACTAGATTAAAATATATGTCTTTACTAATACAGACAATTTTGAGACAGTCATTCACATATACACACTCATCTACCCTTACACTCCTGCACATATACTGTTTTCAAAACACATACAAACAGTGAGTCAGTCACCAACCCATGCAGCTACTTATACACAAAGTGAAACACCGATACATATATTTCAATATTTAAAAGTTACTCGCTAATATATGTATTCAATAAAATACACTTAATAAGGCAGTTAACCAATCATTTTTTTTTTAAAACATCCATTTACACACTTATTTAACCATTTATTCTTCCATCAACCTTTACAAATACATATATAAAACATATTAATTTTTCAGAAAGACACAAATTCACTGGCTGGTGTCATCAGTTATGTCATGAGTAAGGCTCCCGGTTTTCCGTTTAAACGGATTTTTACATATAAATACAGACGGAAAAATATTTTTCCTTTGTCTGCATTTATATGTAAAAACGGAAAAATGCCAATAAATTGCTCTCTAAGACAAGTCTGTCCGAGCACAAGCAGTGAGAGGGCTTATAGGAGTTCACCTGAATAAATACAAAGGTCGATGTTAAGGGGCCATTAGGGCCTCCTTTTGTTTAAGTATCCTGGCTTGGAGTTGCCCTGGCAGGAGCAGAGGTGCGGCAGGATGCACACTTAAAATAAATTAAGGGAAAACAAATGCACAAAGCTAATCACTTCGGGGGGGGGGGGGGGGGGGGGGGGGGGGGGAGCTGCAGGGGCTCCGTTCAGCACACAAGTCAGGCCGGGCATTTGCAGGTCTCTGGTGCCAGAGTCTTGCTCAGGTTTTGGCACTTGTGACATTCGCTCACATTTTTCGCCACAAGGGCATCTTAGAGCAGGAACCGTACTTTCTGGTGTATTGGAGGTTTTGTTGCCACTGTCCCTCTGCGGCCGTCACAGCCTGGCTCCTCAGCCTGATGTTGCAAGTGCCGTCTGTTGGCGCACTCTGAACCCCCCACTGCTTATGGTCCCGGAGCGGAGAGGCTGCCTGCTGTGCTGGACCACTCGTTGACACTTGCATTAACACGTCCTTGCTGAATGTATGGTGTTTGACCGGCTTGACTACATAGCTCAGGTATTTTTCAGGAAATCTTAGCCACTGAGAGTGCGGTGTAGTTATTTGCCAGGTGGAACCTGTGAATTATTTCTAGCCCTCTAGGCAGAGGCACCGCCTTTCTATTGTGAGGGGAAGTTTCGTTTTAGGATTTCTGCAGATTGAAATCAGAGAAAGGTGGTCCGCTACAAGGGTGAATGGTTTCTGTTTCACAAAAAAGATGAAATGCTCTCAGGGATTTTTATTCGGCTTCAGAATATGCCTGTCTGGCTTGCTCAGACTGTGGCTGGAATACAGTATGATTTCACAGGGTGCTTCAGGTCAGATTCTCCTTGCATCATATCTCTCCCACGGCTACTGGGATGGCATTGACGATTACTCCAGTGTGTAGCGAAGGATAGTAGGCCACATTCCCCGCAGTTATCTGTCTGCTCACAGTTCTGTGTCCAATTGAACAAGCATTTGCAATGCAATAGGTCTCGGATTTACGAGAGTTTGCGCTATTGGCAATGTAAATGACAATGCCTTTTATTTATGGCTTGTTTTTAAAACCAAAATAAAAGGCATTGTCATTTGCAATCCCAATAGCTTAAACTCGCACAAATATAAGACCTATTACATTCTAAAAGCGTTTGGTGCCTGTACTATAAAGATAAGCGTTAGGAGAGAGCCTGTCCTGCCTAAATAAATGTGAATAAATACTAGCTGCAGTGTCTTTTTTTGCTCACGACAATATAAATATGGATAAATACTGAAAAAATGACCAAAAAATAAATATGGATAAATACAGACGGAAATGTTAAAAAAATAAATACCATAAAACCGGGAGCCCTAGTCATGAGTGATGTCACTGACGATGTCATGAGTGATGTAATATGTGACGTCATCCGCAGTACGTTGCAGGTGCGCTTGTTATAGTGAGTCCAACTAACTATAACGTTGGAATTTCAATGGTTTTATGTCAGTAAAAATTCCAGCTAACTATAACTGGTGTGAAACCTATGTTTTTTTCAGTGAATATATATATATATATATATATATATATATATATATATATGTATATACTTTGCACCGTGGAGTCTTTCAGTGGGGCGAGTTGAACCCCTCCCCTAACGAGGCTCGGCGGCAGGAAGCAGTTGGTTCCGTTCCCAGGAACTGATTTTTACGTGAACTTCGGCGAGGAGTTTGCTGCCTGGAGCCCCTGGATACTAGAGTCCTGCCACCACTTGGGAATCGGAGCCATCAGTTACGGAAGAACCGTTGGCGTATGCGGTATCCCTGGAAGTTAGGAGACGCAAGATCATCCGGTGGGGAGTGTGCCTGGACAGTCATTGCGGTTAATCGGAACGTATTTCGAACATAGCAATCACTGTTTGCATTAGCGGTGCAGCTTTAAATACTTTGCTACATCTTAGCTATGTCCGCAGAAGCGTTGCGGAGTAGAGAGGAGGCGGCCAGCCTCATTTTTGCACAGCCCCCGGCCAGAGGAACGGATACAATACGGCAAACAACGCAGACAAACACCAATCCTACCATACGGGATCAATTCAGGAAATTAGAGAAGCTAATGCTTAAGGAACAGTCAAAATGGTGGGAAAATAAATCCCTGAATATGTACTTACAAGAGGGTAGAGTACCAAGAGGTTTAAGGATCAATTTGGCACCAAGCTACAAAACGCCAGATCCCGAAATGCTTACAGAATGGGCGGAAGCTAATCTGGAGGCGTCGGCCAAGCTAATGACTATTTTGGAAAAATATGCAGAATCTGACTGAGTGAAACTCCAAGCCCAAATAGAGAAATTGGAGGAAGAAATAGCAGGTTTGGGATCAAGTGAATTGATAGACAAGATGAGGGCTGAAATGACTTTTAGAGTTAACAAGGAGGAAGAGGTGATCAAAAAACGCAAAGCATTTAAATTTGAGCGGGATCGCCTGGACTACTTAAATGGGCAGATTTTTACCTATGCGAAGCGCTACAATAACGTCAAAACTAGAGCCAGAAAAACACGCAGTGCGCCGCCTGAGAACACTACAGTAGTCGCCTCTTCATCAGACGCTAGTTCACTTGGCAGTGAATCAGAAAATGAGGGAGTGAGAAATACGGCAGTGGGGTTTTACCATGCTGTCCTTGGCACAAGAAGTGAGTGTAATGTGCCAGGATCGTCGGGACACCTTGAGACCCCGTTTTCAAATTGGCGGACAAAACGCAAAAGGGCCAACAGAAAGCGTAGTGAAAGGTGCAAATGCCGGGCCTGGAAAAACAAACAATGTAAATCAACAACAACAAAAAAAGCGTAGGAACAAAAAGAATGCAAATAAACAGGTACCAACTCCTGCTCAGTAGTGAACCTAACTTCGATGGAACTCTCTGACAATGATAAAAAGATTTTAAGTCTTGGTTTGTCATACTGCCCTCCCTGCAATTTCAACTATGCAGATGTGTGAATGGACGCCTTTAGATTCTTTAGGAAGTTAAAACTCAAAAATTCTTCAAATTGCAACCTGTAAAGAAGAAAAATCTGGAAATTCCCAATAGTCCAACTTTTGTAAATGTGGAAGATCGCACAGATTTTGAAGAAATATGGGCTTTACAGGAAGAAGTGGGTGTATCTAGACAGGTCCCTCTTGTTGCTTCAAGAATAGATGTAGCGACCTGTACCACTCCTTTCAAACCTAAATCAGTGTTTCTTCCCACTTCAACACATGATAATATTGATGTTTACCAGGACTTGATCACGAAAGACCTAAAAAAACTGTACATAGCTACCAACAAAAAACATACAGTGGTAAACAAATTGAACCAAAGTTACTACACGTTGATGAAAATAACTGGAATCAGACCAAAATATTCTAGTCCGCCAAGCGGATAAAGGTGGTAACGTAGTTCTTTGGCCACGACAAATGTACATAGATGAGGCAGAATTCCAACTTAAGGATCAATCGTGTTACAGGAAGAGCAACCTGGGAGCAATCAAATTGCCATGGCAGGATCAAAATGCCAAATTAGTTGCGTGGAGAAGTTCCAATTTAATTACCAAATATGAATTTGGATTTCTAAAGAAAGAATTCCCGGTCATACCAACATGTTACTTACTTCCTAAAATTCACAAGCGAATAGACAATCCACCAGGGCGTCCTATAATCTCGGCCATTAACAGCTCGACTGAAAATATGTCATCCTACATAGACTATTTTTTGCATGACAGCGTAAAGAATTTGGATTCTTATGTGCAGGATTCCTCAGATTTTATATGAAAGCTAAACAATGTATCATGGAAGTCAGGTTGTATACTAATCACGTTAGATGTTTCTTCTTTGTACACATCGATACGTCACAATGATGGTATTGCAGCAGTGAAATATTATTTAAACCAACCTTCTATCAATTGTTCTGCACACAAAGCCATGCTTATTTCCATGATTAGAATTTGTTTGGAACAAAACTACTTCATTTTTAACAATCAGGTGTACCAGCAGGTCAGGGGGGTAGCCATGGGGGCCTGTTTCTCACCCAGCCTAGCGTGCTTGCACATGGGCTGGTGGGAGGAGCAGGTCCTCATGGGGAAACATCGCATCATCATGGAACACCATGTCCCCTTAAATCTTTGGTACATCGATGACCTCTTTCTGATCTGGCAGGGCACCCTAGAGGAGGCAAGTAGTTTTTTAAAACATCTGAACACTAACGACTTAAATCTAGAATTTACATCCAATATGAGTACATCTTCAGTATGTTTTCTGGATTTGGAAGTCTATATAGAATCTGACAGATTAGCAACTAGGCTATACAGGAAGCCTACTGCTGGAAATACCGTCCTCCATGCAGCAAGTCAACACCCCCTTCACCTAATACGTAGTATCCCTTTCGGATAGATGCTGCGCATTAGGAGAATTTGCAGCTCAGAAATTGTGTGTTTAAAAGCTCAGGAAGCCAGTAAATTACGCTTCCTTGCTAGGGGTTATTCAGAGGGGGTCGTAGAGAAAGAATGTCTCGCTCAAATAATAGGACTAGAGCTCAGGCAAAGAACAACATCAGGTATCTCCTGCACTGAGTCAATATCAGAATCCTCCAGAATTATAGTTACCTACAACAGACAGTGTGAGGAAATTCGCAAGATTTTCAGCCGTAATTGGAACCGGGGACCCGGTTATTGGGGAACTAGTAGGCAGAAAACCCGAATTTTCCTTTAGGAAATCTATTTCTATGGCCGACAGATTGGTCAAAAACCATTTGGATCAGCCATCTTCAAAAACTTTTATGGGTCTCAGCAAGGGTTTAAAAAAATGTTCAATCTGTAAGGCATGTAAATATGGTTGTAGCAAAACGCAATACCCGACTCCTTTTAAATCTGAACAAACACAGATTACCAAACAACTTACCTGTAGGACTGAGTTTGCGGTTTATGTGCTGCAGTGCCCCTGTGAGCTTCGGTATGTGTGGAGCACCCGTCTGCCGGCTCACAGGCGGATACTGCAGCATATAAGAGCAATCAACACCAAAGACCAGTCGTATCCCGTAGCTCGTCATTTTGAGAGCACTCATGATAGTGACCCGAAACATCTTACATACTATGTCATCGACAATGTTTTGCCCCTAAAAAGAGGTGGCAATAGGGATGCACTTCTAAGGGTCCTGGAAACTCGCTATACCCTGGAGTTAGATAGTCGTACCCCAGGGGGACTTAAAGCCAGCGAGGATTTATATACGTGTTTATAAAAATATTACTGTGAACACCTATATAAAACTGACTTAAATTCTAACCGGTAGGATTCTTTAGGGATAATATGCTACACAATGCATATAATGAAGGGTTTGTACAGATGGTTATCCTATGAGTTTCAATTAGTTTGCTCTGTTGTCTTGCTGTTTTATAGCCAGTATAAAAAAATTAAAAAATATTAAGATCTTTGGTAGGGGCTCCTACCTCAGTATTTTTTAAACAATGAAAAAAATCATGTTGGAATTTAGGATTATGCACTAATCAGCACTTGCACTTTTTATCTGAATTATGCACTATGCTATCATTGCTGCTCCATACCACTTTTGTTGGATGTAATGTTGTATAATGTTTACACTATGTGAAATGTCAAATTGCACAAAGCACTTTTTTTGAAACCCCACTTGGGGTGAATGTAAGTCAAGGAGCTTCTCTTTTTTCAATTAGGAAACAGCATACCGTATTTACTAAAATATTGACATGTGATTTTAGTGGTTTTAGATATATATTTATTTCTTGATGTAAATATGTATAGATATTTATTACTAATACGATATGTTGCACATTTTCCATCATATTGTGTATAGAATGAAATTACTCTCTAAGAGTTTCATTATTCAATGCTAGAAAACTATCTTATTATATATAGTCTGCTTTTTGTTTAATTGATGAGGAGCTTATTTGAAATAATGTGGGAGGCAGCAATACAAAGTCCGCCTTTTATGTTTATTATTTAAATCCAACTGTGGTATTGCAACCTTACCATGTGACCAAGACTGTGGAGACAGTCGAAACGCGTAATGGCGGACGAGCTAAGCAATATGCATAAATAAAGCACCTTTTTGTTTGGCACCAGAATCGGGTTCAACTCTTCGTTTGTTAAAATCCAATAGAAGTACTAATTGGGGGCGCGGGCCGCGCCAGACTAGTATTGTTTCATATATATATATATATATATATATCCGTTCCAACTCCTACTTCTCAGCAAAAGTGCAGAGTCCTCGACGTAGGTACAGACCACAAACACTGCGATTGGTATTAATTCAAGGGTGGTTTATTGTTCTTCTGTCCCCAGCATGACGCGTTTCGGCTGCAGCAAGGCAGCCTTGATCACATGATTAAAGAGAACCAATAAGTGTACTTATATACTGTGAAAGCTCCCAATCAGACTTAAATGCAACATAAACATGGAAGAAATACTTTGTAAACGGAGTTGTTATCTCAAATCCCATCAACAATGTACAATGGTCCATATGCAAAAGGCAAATTCATTACATGGTAAAATATATATCAATGTAAACACATGACAAGGCAAATTAATATATTTACATACTATTTACAAATAAATATATCTTTATATACTGATGCCTGTGGAATAAAGTGCATTGCCCATCAAATTAATGATTCACTCCAATTCATGTATAAATGTATTCCCAAGTTGCAAAAAGTCTCACATATAGGGAACGTGCAAAATATGCTGTTATAAAGTGCAATTTTTAGTGATAATGTGCAAAATTGTGCTAGTTAAAACCGAGTGCTATATTCTAATGTTTTAAGGGAGTGCATTGGTGGTGGCACGCTAATTTAATCTCTATTGATGAAGAGTTGCATGCCACCCACTAGCAGAAGTAAATGTGTGTAATAATCACAGTAACATCAAAAAACCTTTTTTAGACAACGCATGTGGTAAGGCACAACGTAAACATCATGGCAAAGTGCTCAATGTCTGATAAGAAAGGCTCACAACATGGGGTATGGGGCCCAACGGGTATGAGTACTATCTCAAGTGAATATTATGGCATAGTGCCCTTTTCACTATTTAGAGGACAGCTTAGTCCCAACGGATACTAGTTTATGAGTGAAATAACAGGGTGACTGATATAACTTACTGTACTGTTACCTCTAGAGGAAACAGTAAAGGTCCTCCCCTGTATTCAAACCGTTTGGGATTCGGGTATCGAGTAATACGATGTACTTACTCTCAAGCTGCCTTAACACTTTCTCCCTGTTTCCCCCTCTGATATTTTTCGGCACCGCATCAATGATGAAATATCTCAAATCATTGAGGTTCTTATTGTGGACCAATTCGAAATGCCGGGCTACCGGATAGTTGCCATCCGAATTGACCACAGCCCGTAGGTGTTGCAGAATGCGGTTAAAAGCCTGCAGTTTGGTGCTACCAACGTACCTGAGGCCACAGGTACATTGGAGCACATATACTGCAAAGTCCGTGCGGCAGGTGAAATGATCCCTGATCTTGATGGGAGTAGGGTCAAAAGCAGAGCAATATTCACTGGTGTTTACACCAAATTTGCAGGCCCTGCAAGATATACATTTAAAAAAACCGCATTTGTTGGAAATACGGTGAGGTTTTATTACTACCTCCGGACTAGATTTAACCAACATATCCCTCATAGAAGGAGCTCTTCTAAACACCACCCCTGGTTCAGCTGGTATGAGGGGGGCTAGAGTAATATCGGTCTTTAAAAGGGGCCAATGCTTCTTCAGAATTCCTCTCACTTTCTTGTGATCATCATTGAAAGTGGTTATCAGGCTGATGTTGTTAGTCTGGGTCTCAACCTCACTCTCAACTAGACTAGGGGTACCCACCCCAGTGATGGAGGCTAGATAATTATCCCTGTCTAGCTGGTTGGCTCTGTCTTTCGCCTCTAACAGAAGAGCCACATCATATCCTCGGGCGCAGAATCTTTCCAGCGCCTCATTCTGGCATCTTTCCAAATCTGATGGGGTGCTGCAGATTCTCCTCATCCTAAGAAACTCCCCATAAGGAATGCTTCTGATCAAATGGTTAGGATGGGAGCTACTTGCGTGCAGTATGGCGTTGCCCGCTGTAGCTTTCCTGTGCAAGCACGTGTTTACTCTCCCATTCTCAATGTAAATCTCCACATCAAGAAATTGGATGACTTGTGTGCTAATCTGTGAGGTGAAACCTAAATTGAGGTTATTTACATTAATCAAATTGACGAATTCATTAGCTGACTCCAACGACCCCCTCCAAATCATACATATGTCGTCAATGAATCGCCAAAAATGTGCCAAACAGTTGGGGAAATGATCGGCAAGTACTTTTTTGAGGACATGCTCCTCCCACCACCCTACATGTAAACATGCGTAGGTGGGAGAGAAGCATGCCCCCATAGCCACCCCTCTCAACTGCTGGTATACCTCACGATTATACAGAAAGTAATTATTGTTCAGACATAATTCAAGCATGCTCATTAACATATTACTATGTTGACTGTAAGATATGCTCCGTTTGTTTAAATAATATCTTACTGCATTTAAGCCGTCATTGTGCGAGATGCTAGTATACAATGAATTAATGTCTAAAGCAATCAAAACGAAGTCATTTTCCCACTTGATGCTATTAATTTTAGATAGGAAATGGCCAGTGTCTTTTATGTAGGATGGTAAATTTTCCACATACTCATGCAGGAATTGATCGACATATCTCGAAATGGACTCCAGTAAACTCCCTTGGGCGGAGATGATAGGTCGCCCTGGGACCGGTAGTGTTTGTTTATGAATTTTGGGAATTAAATAAAAGAAAGGAGTGATAGGAAAATCGTTTTTCAAAAAGGCGTACTCTTGTTTGCTCAGTAATCCAAGGCGCTTCCACTGATTCAATTCTTTGTGGGTTTTCTCTTTCAAGCTCTTGATGTCACTAAAGCTGCCTTTTCTATAGCAGGTGGTATCATTTAGATGTTTTTCCGCTTCTGCCATGTACAAATCCCTTGGCCAGATGACAGTGTTGCCACCCTTATCGGATTTGTTAATTATGAGGTTCGAATCACTCCTTAACTTCTTCATTAGTTTTTGGTATTGTCTCTCCATGTATTTGATTCTTTTCTTTCTACGTGCAGTGCTCATTCCCAATCCTTTCAAATCCTCCACAACAATATCACAGAAAGCATCGATGTTGTCTTTCGGCATAATAGGACAAAAAGTGGACGGGGGCTTGAAGGGTGTCACACATGGTTGATTCATTGAAATCCCGGCCCTGGAAAGATTCTCCTGGGTAGAGCCTGGTTCAAACTCCACATTATGTGCCAGTTCGTTTGCCACTTTCAAAGCGTTCACATCAGAGATCTGAAATACTTTTGAAGGTTGGGTTTGGTTGGTGATGTTAGTGGCCCGAACCTGTGCATTATTTAGTTTAAAATGCTTCCTCAATTTTAACTTGCGGATGAATTTGAAGACATCAATGCGTGTCTGTACGTAGTTGAAAGAGTTCTTTGGACAATAGGACAAACCCAAGGAGAGGAGTTGCATCTCTGCTTTGGACAAGGTGGTGTCGGACAGATTGATGACAGTGTTGTGCTGTGCTTCTGTTGTATTAGCCGTTATGTTCAGACATTGTTTATGGGCCTCTGTTGGATTATGCAGGGTTGGGTTTAATGCAGCCATTAGCGTTTCTTCCCTTGCCCTCTGCCTCTCTTTGCATAACCTCTGCCTTTTGAGTTTTCTCCTTGCGCTGCGCTTTTTGTTTGCTGTTCTTCGTTTATTTTCCGCTGTTGGCGGGTTAGCGGTCGCAGCGTTTTGTGTCTGTCCTCCACGAGAAAAACCAATTCCTCAGATGGTGTATATTTGGTAGGAACTAATCCCCGATTAGTGCCTCCTGCTGCCCCAGAGCGAGGGGAATATATATATATATATTCCCCTCGCTACGCCTCCAATTCCACTTGGATAAGAACAAGTGCAGACCTCCAAATTGTGCTTCAATATTTTATTTTGTCTCTGCCATTAAGCATTTCAGCCGTACAATCAGCCTCGATCACATGACTACGCTCGACCATTTCTCCCACTTTTTAAAGTGCTACTGCAAATGTAATTCATGAACATAGAAAACAGATCAGTTCTTCACATATAATACAAGTATGAATGTGTAAATTCGATTTCGGGGACAATTCTCATTCTTATTCTCCTGCAATATACAATATATATCTACAGTTATATAGTCATAATCTGACTGATACATTGCTCAAAAAGGTTGTCAAACCTGAACAAATGCTGTATATATATATATATATATATATATATATATATATATATATATATGTGCAACATACTGTAATATGTCAAGATATCTCCCTAGCATTAGAATACAGTGTCACAGGCAATTGTTAGAAATTAATTTACTTGGACAGGCATGCCTTGCGTGTACATGAAGCTGACATATTTTACATACAACTTGACACACACTAGAAGCAGTTATTGAAATAGGCATTACTTTGTTGAGAATGTTTTTTCCACCACCAACTACTTTGCATATGTGATATTAAAATGTAACATCAAGATATTACCTAAACCAATATGTAACTGCTAAGGGTACATTTACTCACATGTTATTGCCATTGTGATATTTCTTTTAGAAGTTATAGTATCTGTGTATGAAGCAGTACACTGTAAAGATTTCCCATTATCCTCTGCAATGGGAGTATAGTACATCTCAGATACCAGTTTCCATCTGCCATTACTGAGGTCTTCATGATAACTGCGGACATTGCGGTCCTTCCAGTCCCAGGTAAGAGTGGGTGGTGAGGATGGGCAGGTGTGAACAGCAGAACAGGTGATTGTAGCAGGCACTCCTTCAGTCATCTCTCCAAGCTCACCTAGGGAGATCTCCTCTGGGCGATCTGCGCAAAACATTATAAGTGGTAATTTAGCACCAAACATCGTAGGTTGAAAACCCCCTAGAATACACGTTGAGATTATTTAAACCTGTATCTTCATTCATCAAAAAAATTCCAAAACTCATGGAATACTAGCAATTTCACATGTCAAAATTGAGAGCACAAATCAACATAGTAGTGATCAGCTATTGCAGATGTACATATTAAGACCCCGAGTCTATAAGGCCCTTCTGTCTGGATAGCTTTATTTAGCTTTTTGACAATTTGTTTACATATCAATAATAGCAATCAGAAAGGACATTATACTGATGCGGCCATGTGAAAAAATGTCTCCTAGCACATCAAATATGTGTATTTTGCAAACATATCTATAAGTGACATAGGAGAAAAATAACACCTTAGGGTAGAAGTCTATATGTGCATGCTATTTTTGTAGTCCAAACCTAACCAAAAGGCAGCGGAGAGCTATAAATTGTCAAAGACCAGCATAAAGTTAACCTGTGATAGAAGAAGTGGCTGTGATGTGGTTGGTTAATGCATTGTGAGGGAGAGTTTCATAAATGTATGTATATGTATGTATAGGCATTTATATAGCGCACTACTTACCCGGAGGGTCCCAAGGCGCTTCGACCGCTGCGAAACCCTTCCTGGCTTCCCTGAGAGATGGTCCCTTAATGGGTATCTCCAGGGTGAGACCAGGCATCCCCGGCGGTCTGGTGGAGCCGTTAGTGAAGATGAGGCAAGCTAATGCCCAGAGTTGCCGAGTGTGATCGCTGATCAGAGTGGGCACCGAGGCGAGAGAATTATCGAGTCCGCTGACCCTGGTCCAGAAACCTGCCGCGCCGGGAATCGAACCCTGGTCCCGGGCCATCCTCTGCTCTCGGGTCTGCCGCCTCTAACCAGTGAGCCAGTGAGGTGAGTCTTTATCACTTTCATAAATTGGAACAGCTTTGGGGCCATCCTGATGGATAGGTGGAAAAGGCCTGCTGCATAGTGTTTTTTTTACACAGTCTCTAATCTGATGGTGTCCTGGCTGCAGGTGTGCTGACAACCACCAGCGATGTTGAGCTTTTCTACTAGATAAGAACGGGTGCTAGCATTGTAAATGATGTATATGGTTTTGAAGATGGTGCAGGCTGGAAAGGGGAGCCTTCAGGATGGGGGTGATGTGATCATATTTCTTCAGGCCTGGGATAATGGATACTGCAGTGTGCAGCATGCCCATAAGGGATGTCAGTGTGAAATAAGGAATGACATGTTGCAGAG
The DNA here is from genome assembly GCF_964263255.1 of Lissotriton vulgaris. NCBI lineage: Eukaryota > Metazoa > Chordata > Amphibia > Caudata > Salamandridae > Lissotriton > Lissotriton vulgaris. The sequence goes on from NC_141695.1 coordinate 269,182,044, forward strand.
TGTTGCAACCTTCAAGAAGGGGGAGTACATGTCCCTGAATAGCAGTTTTGAAGGTGCTTTCTGAAAGAAATATCTTCACTTTCTTAATAAATGAGAACTGATACCAGGCCTTTTTGTTTGTTCCTCGAGGGTGAGGTTGGTGTCCAAAGTGAACCCAGGTGACCTGACATTTGGTGAGAGTTGGTGCTAGAATCGTTTTAGGTTCATGTTATTTTTCAAGGTTTGTACCTGTTTCTTGTTTGTTGTTCTTGGCAAATGATAGAAATTCTGTCATAGTTAGATTAACCTTTAGATCTAACACCCAGGTCTGGATAGTGCACAGGCAGTATCTGGGGAATTGGATGTTTGAAAGCAAGGAGACTTAAGTAGAGCTGTTTATCCTCTGCATATTGGTTAATGTTAATGCAGTTACCTGACAGTAATGCACCAAGCTGCTCCATTTAGAAGTTGAAGATAGTAGAGACTAATGAAACCTGGAGAGCGCCGCTGAGGATCAGGATCTTTTGGGATGCGGGGTGCCCATGTGAACAAACTGGTGTTGTTTGGAGGAGAACCAATGAATGCCATTCAAGACACCGGGGTGCTTAACAGAGTGTGATCGTAGACTCTCTTGAAGGCAGCTGATAGTTCCAGCAATTTCAGTGGTCAAGAATAAATCACCTACTATATGTAAGCATAGAAGGCATGCTGCAGTTTGGTCTGAAGCAAGACTGGTAGTTGTGCAGGAACGTTGGAGCATTAATGTTATTTTGGAGGTCAATATATATATATATATATATTCACTAAAAAAACCATAGGTTTTAGGCCTTATATAGTTAGGAATTAACATATAAAAAACCATTGAAATTCCTCCTATATAGTTAGCTGGACATTTTATTGACATAAAACCCAATGAAATTCCATATATAGTTAGTTGCAATAACTATATATCGCGCACCCGCAATCCACTGCTGATGATGTCACATATTACATCATTCATGACATGGTCAGTGACATCACTGATGACATCACTGATGACATCATCCAGTGACTGTGTGTTTCTGTAAAGTTTAAATATGTTTTACATATTGAAGAATGAGTGGATGTATAAGTGTCTGGATGAAGGATTTAGTAGGTGCGTGACTGACTGACCGAGTGAATGAATGTGTCTTACTGAATGCATGGGTTAATAACTAAACTGTCTGAAAGTGTGCATCAATATGTCTGTTGTTGTGCAAGCTGCTGCATGTGTTGATCAGTAGCTATATGAGTGGCTATATAGCTTATTGATTGGTTGCCCAAGTATTTGTATGGAAGACTGAGTGTGTGTGTAACTGGCTGGGAGGCGAGTGACTCTGTGCAGATCAATGTGTACTTGTATCAGTAATTGTATAAGATAGTAAGTATGTGTTAGTATATGTTTGAAAAAGTAAGGTGTTCTGTGTTTATCTGTATAGATGAGGAAATCGAAGTGTGATTGATTCTTTACAGGACTGACTAGGTGTGTGAGTAACTCCATGGATGAGTGGCAGTGTGTGAGTGTCTGCATAGGTGTATGAGTGCATATGACAGTGTTGTAATATTGAGTGACTGTATGTACGAGTGATTGTATGGGTGAATGAGTGAATGTGTGCGTAGACGTAGGAATCAGTGAGTGCGTATGTAGTAACTGGTATTGGTGTGTCATGATGTCATCAGTGATGTCATTTGAGATGTCATCAGTTATGTCATCAGTGATGTCATTTGAGATGTCATCAGTGATGTCATCAGTGATGTCACTGACCATGTCATGAATGATGTAATATGTGACATCATCAGCAGTGGATTGCGGGTGCGCGATATATAGTTATTGCAACTAACTATATATGGAATTTCATTGGGTTTTATGTCAATAAAATGTCCAGCTAACTATATAGGAGGAATTTCAATGGTTTTTTATATGTTAATTCCTAACTATATAAGGCCTAAAACCTATGGTTTTTTTAGTGAATTTCATTGGTTTTTTAAAGGCTAATTCCTAACTATATATACTGTATAACCTATGGTTTTTTCAGTGAATTTCATTGGTTTTTTAAATGCTAATTCCTACCTCAATAAGGCCAGAAACCTATGTTTTTTTCAGTGAATTTGCAAGGTTTTGAAAATGCTAATTCTATTAGCGGATAACGTTTAAATATGTTAATATCCTTGTGGGACCACCTGAGCAGCCCTAGGGATCCGATTTTTGATGCATGAACGATGGTTGGATGCATGATGGATGAATGATTGTTGGGTGGATGCATGGATGGATGCATGCATGATAGATGGGTGAATTGATGCATGAATGATGGATGGATGCAGGATGGATGGATGGGTGGGTGGATGGATGGGGTGCATGAATAGTGGGTGGGAGGGTGGCTGGGTGTTTTAAATGTCACCAGCCACCACTGCTTTGCACTCTCAATTTGTGTCTGTTAATCACACCATTACGGATCGCTTAAAAAAATACACACCATCCAACAAAAATCCATTGAATAAATGCAGACATAAAAACAGATTGTTAAACCCGATTTCGAAACTTTAACGTACAGTGTGTGTATAAAATAAAGCTCACACACATTCACTCCGAATGACATCTTGGGATGGAATATCACTTCCTTAATGTACCCCAGCATAATGGTAGTCATTTTAATTTTATCGACCTCAGAAGTATGAAAAGCTGAATGGTATAGGCGGGAATCGAACCCCTGGGTATGGCGTCACGCACATATTACCTACAGTTGATACATTAGTCTACAGAGCTTAGACGTGATGTATTTCCTTTTAAACATCATGTTTGCAAAGTAATGCAAAAAGCAGCTTATTCAACATGCTTATGTTTTATGAGATCATAAACCTGTCACGACATGATAGGTAGCTGCGAAACAGCGCGCAGGCCCAAGTATCTGGATAGTAGCCCGGCCTTGTGATGTTCCAGAAACACAGAGTAATGGAGCTGGAGATTCACAAAGAAGAAGACAGTGCATAGTGTCTCATGCGGAGACGGGAGGCCCAGCAGAGCGGGTATAGGGGGAGATTATAGGGGGTGGGGGTCTCCATTATCACACGTGCACGCGGACATGCAGGTGATTATGCCTGAAGTGCTTCTGCAAAAAAACCATCACATGACCAGAGAAGCCGAGCACCTGCTGTCTTCCCTCCCTTCATAGCCATCCCACGACAATTGCAATTAACTGGAAGTCTTGTAGTGAAAGCAAACATTGTTATGGAGATAATTCCAGCCGATCGCTAATGAGCACTTCACACAACTGGACTCCTTTTCCTGCTATTACACGGGTAGCTTATCTACTACAACGCCCTCCATTCTCCATCAATGCCCCAAGTAATTAGAATAAACACGCCATAATAGCAACTGGCAAGCTAAAAAGTGAATCTGTGAAATCTTGCAGCCTTTCTGTCAGCTCTTCCTCGTCCTCAGAGCCTCCACCTGCCGCCAGACCTATGGTCTTACCACAATACCATCAGCACTGCCAGGAGTGTAATCCTCAGAGCCCCCCAGTATTCTCTGATCCCCACACACAGCGCAAGCACTGCAAGAGCCTCTGTCCCCAGCAGTCATTCCCGACACTACCAATGCCCCCTCCACCCTTCTGAGTGTGTGTCTTACTGTGGGCGCCCGCCCACGCCCACGGGGGCATGTGTGGAGAGGTGAGACCGTAAGTGCTGCGACAGCGCTTCATTCCACTCTGCCGTGTGTGAGGAAGTTGCATAACCTGTGGCCACGGCGTTGGGGTAGGGGTACGGAGGCGGCGCCTGGAAGCCCGGCTGGGCTGGCTGGAAGCCCGGCGACGGCTTAATGGTCCCGTAGCTGTGCTGCCCGTAGCCCTCCTGCCCCGCAGGGCTGTAGGCGGGTAGTCGCTGTTCCAGCAGGGGGTTGTTATCCATGCTCCTCCCGGCAGCTCCGTTCCGCTGCCTCCCCGGGCACTCCTACCTGCTGATGCTGTTCCCCGCCCGGCTCCACAAACTCACAGCAAACTCCCAGCAGAGGAGGAAGCGGCCGTGCTCTGCTGCTGAGGTAGTCACGAGACTGCAGTCTGGCTGAGGCTCTCTTGTTCGGGAGACCGGGCGGTACCGGGCGGACACATCGAACGCTTCCCCCAGGCAGGGGGAAGCGGAAACCAAGTCCTCCCGGCCCCGCCCACAACCAGGCGGCGGCGGCCATCTTGAGGCGGCTCGGGCCGCGGCGGTGATCTCGGGGGTAAAACGAGGAGTGGGCACCCTCGAAATCTAAATAAAACACATAAAAATAAAAGAGAGAAGCCCCCCAAGCCCCCCCCAAGCCCCGCCCAAAAAAAAAAATCGCGAAAAATCGCGGGGTGCGCGCACGCGTTCGCGCTTATAGATATATAATTGATTTCTCTTCTAATTTTCTCATGAACCACTGGAGGGATTTACACGATTTTACCAAAAGCGTGATCTGCATACCAGACACTACCATTTTGACAAGTTTGGTGTAATTCCCTTCAGCGGTTCAAGCTGTAGCTGAGTCTAAAGGTCCTATGGAAATTAACATGGGGAAAACACGTTTTGGGACCCCCCTTTTTTCTCAGCCCCCACTTGACAAATCCCCTCCAAATTTTCAGGGAAGGAGCGGAGCGGAGCGAGCCATCTTCTTTGAAGAAATGTGCGAAGATTCATCAACCAGGGCCAAAGTTATTCCCAATAGAATGTTGGGGATTTCCTATGGTAAACCGTCCTAACTATATATACCTACTGGCGACCGCCAGTAGGTAATATTGACCATATATATATATATATATCTGTCCTCAACACTTTCAGAAGAGTCCTGACACCATTCTAGGTAAATATAATCTGTGTGGGTACATCATCATACTGTTCCCCTTTTCTACCCTTCCTCTGTTCCAATGCTTAAAGACAGTCTCATAAAATATCTGCACAATTTTTCTTTGATCATTATCTTCCTAATTGAAAAGGCTTTAAAAGCAAATGTATGGACTCTGACATTTAAGAATTTACATAGATAAACTGTTTAAATCATTCCTGAGTCTGTGGTTGTTTTATGAAAGCAAATGTTTGTTTTCTAACTATTATGCTAACACCCTTGATCCCTTAGGACTCTAGGTACCGGTGACGAGGATAGGTAAGTCAAATGGTATAGGTACAAGTCCTAAAAGGTTAATTAAAATCCTGATTAGCAAGGGTTACCTGTTCAAAGTGTGTATGTTTATGGGCCCAGGTGAGTATGGTAAAACGAGCAGGTGAACCCGCGCTCTATCAGCATGAACGAGAACATTAAACGTTTTCATTATGTTTTTAGGATATGTCTGCTCTTTCTCTGAGATATGTCTTTGAGCATGGCAAACATACATCACTGCCTCCTCGGTATGTTACTGCCTGTGCTCTGTGTAGTGGTGAGCTATAACCTTTGACAACAGCTTCGCATATACAAATAAATGTTTTTTTTTCTCTTCGGTAGTTGTAAGATTATTCATTTTGCAGTAATCTTCAAAACCTCTCAATCTGTGCATTGAAATTTCAATGTGGGCCAAGACTACAGCATCATTAGCAAACAAAAGGGTGAGGATCATTAGCCGATCACACATAGGAAGATCTAAATTCAAAGACAATAGGAGTCCGAGTTCGTCAACATCATTAATAAAGATTATAAATAGGGCTAGTGCAACTACACAGCCCGGTCTGTTGCAGGCATTGATCATTTCCCCACCGGGGCGATATCTGACTGTAGATGAATTTATAACCCTGGCAAAGAGACTTTCTTTTGGATAAGGACCAATTTGGCTGCCGCCCAGGACACGGAACAGAAACTGCATTGGCAACCATGCTGGACACCCTTCGAATGCGAGCCGACAATGGCAACTCCTCAGTCCTGGTGCTGTTGGACATGTCGGCCGCATTCGATACGGTCAGCCATGCAGTTCTGCTAAGTAGGCTGGAAAAACTGGGCGTGAAGGGCAAAGCCCTGAGGTGGATACAATCCTACATGACAGGTAGACAGCAGGTGGTAACCCTAGCACCCTTCTCATCTCCCAAGTCCCTGGTCAGTCATGGAGTACCTCAGGGCTCCTCGATCAGCCCTAATCTTTTTAATCTTTATCTGCAGCCCTTGATCCCCATGATCAAATCATTCGGTACAGATCTGATAAACTACGCCGATGACACACAACTGGTGTTCTCCTTAGAAGGAAGACAGGCGGTGACCATGGAGACCTTCCAGAACTGCATGAACAAGGTGTCCAGGTGGTGGACAATAAACTCCCCTCAATTTAATGAGAGGAAGACAGAGGTTGTTTACTGCTCGTCAGCCAAGCTGAGTCAACAACCTTCCCATGAGATCAGGCTCGCGCCGGGAGCAGAACCTTGCATCCCAGCTCAGACCGTGCGCAATCTAGGGGTACTGTTTGATGCGGATCTCCAAATGACCTCTCAGACCAATAAAACCATCAGTGTCTGTTATGGATTGTTGAAGGCACTCAGACAGATTTTTCCCCTTCTGCCTGACGAATCCAGAACACTAGTATTTAGGAGTGTGATTCTGGCCAGACTGGACTATTGTAACTCTCTATATCTAGGGGCCCCCCTATATATCTCACAGGGGCTCCAGAGGGTCCAGTCTATAGCGGCCAAGCTGGCACTTAAAAGACCTCACAGTTCTTCCACTACGTTGGCGCTAAGAGATCTACACTGGTTGCCAATCGGGAGTAGAGTTGCCTTCAAGTCCCTGTGTATCGTGTACAGAGCCCTGCACAACACAGGACCTATCCCTCTACAGGAAAGGCTCTCCTGGTATAGCCCTTCCAGGTCCCTGCGCTCTGCTAGCCAAAGTCTGGCAGCTACTACCAGGATCAGGAGATCGAGGATGGGAGGCAGAGCGTTCTGTACCTCTGCCTCTAGGCTGTGGAATGAGCTTCCCCAGAACATCAGACAAATAGACACCCTACTGGGTTTCAGAAAGAGCCTAAAAACCTGGCTGTTCGCCAAAGTATAATCCCCTTGACTCTATTTAATAGCTCTGGCGGCTGGTCTATATGTCATGACAGCTAGTGTATTGTTTACCATCTGATTACCATCTGATTACTTCTTGTTTGGGCGCCAGGATACCCGTAGGGTGACAGTTGCGCATTACAAATAATAAATACAATACAATACAATACAATACTTCAGAGCAGTCACAAGCTTTTCGAGGAAGCCCACATCTACCACATAATGCCACAACTGCTGCCTGTTGACTGATTCGAATGATGTTTTGATGTCAATGAACGTCATATGCAACCTTGAGCTTTTTAATTAACTATATTTTGTACAGTTTCATGGCTTGGTCAATTGTGCCTCGGATATTTCTAAAACCGGCTTGTAATGTTGAAATAATCTTGTTAGTTTCCACCCAGTATTATAAGCGATTTAGTTGCAATTTGCTATAAATCTCCCTAGCTGCATCCAGCAACGAAATTGGGCTAACTGCCCTTGGCAATGTGTTGAAGGAATTTACAGATTCCTACTCTGGAACCCAAGGCTAGTGGCTAATCCAGAGAATGTTAGTTATTGTAAATTGATACTTTTATAGCGCACTACTCACCCGCAAGGGTCTCAAGGCGCTTGTTTGAATACCGCTGTGGAACCAATCCTGTCTTTCCCTGTGAGGCGTCCACTCCTGAGCACCCCCAAGGTGGAGGCCAGGCATCCTTAGCGTTGTGGGGACCCTTGTGGAGATTAAGCAAGCTATTGCCCAGAGTTGCAGAGTGGGACTCCATGATTGGAATAGGCACCGAGGAGAGAATTATCAGGTCTGTGGAATTTTTGAGCTCAAGACCCGCCGAGGCGGGGAATTGAACCCTGGTCCCGGGCAAGACCTCTGCATCAGGGTCTGCCGCTCTAATTATTGAGCCACACTTCTCCTCATTGAGCCACACTTCTCCTCATTGAGCCACACTTCTCCTCATTGAGCCACACTTCACATTGTAGTTTATTTAGATCAGTCTTTTGCTCCCAGTGAACTATTCCATATGTTTGTCTCCATTTTCTTGGTATATTAAGTTAATAATAGTGGTAGGGGTGGTGGTGGTGGTGTGTGTGTAAATAGTGTTGTATGCTGGTAAACATTATATAGTGTTTCATCTATGCGTGTTCCCTTTGACAGGGATGGCATTGAACAGTTTGTCCTTTGATATGTATCATTAATAATGAAAATTATTTCCATTCCATAAGACTTAATGCTTGGCTCTTTCTACTGTAAAGTGCTGTGTTGTGTGGTATATCCTGATAGTGATCCTTTAGCTTTGTTAGGTATGACTGAGGCATGGACAATGAATCTCTGCAATGTGCATGTCTTCATCCAATGTAATATTCCTGCAGCAACTGTTGCATCATCATAACGAAAATTGTGGGTTCTGAGAGAAGAGTCATGCCTGCTGGGGTTTTGAATATTAAATGATCAGAGAGAGCTAGTTCCACTCATTATATATGACTTAGGGTGTTGACTCTCATAGAGGAGGAGTGAGTTCCTCGACATAGGCTTGCGGTAAAGTTCGCTTTCTAGACCAGTAGGCGTGGTATAGATAGAGAGGTCCAGGAAAGCAATTCTTTCTTTGCTAGTCTCGATGGTGAAACGCAAAAAACTATTTTGCGTATTCAACCACTTGTGAAAGCAAAGAGCAGAATCCAGGTCACCTCTCCATACAATCAGAATATCATCAATATAACCAGGCAAAGACGGACAGGTAGATATTACTCCTTGCTCATGCTTAAACTTCCCCTTTTTTCATTTTCTTTTTCTTTAAAGTGAACCTTGCATGCTATCATATATAGTAAAAAGTTATACTTTTTTCATAGACAATCATCTAGTAGGCTTTGTTTTAATAAATAAACACATCGTTTTTATGAACTAGCTTACCGTTCTTTTCACAGACTCTCTGAATAACAATACTTACATATAGAAGCCTGTTGATGTAAGACAATCAAGAGGGTTGGTGGTGGGCCAAAGGGGTTTTGGTACAGGTGGATAGGATGAGTTTGGCAAGTTTTTCTCAGGATGCTAGACTATGATAGTCTGGGCTGAAAGTATATATACATTTAGAGTATAGAACAAAGTGCGTTCTCTCTATATGCATTAAAGCCCAGCATGTTTTGCTTTCTTAGAGTGGGGTCTCACATATCCTGAGCCAGGTCCAGGAGAGGTGAGGTCTGTCCCCCAGGCATGCTGGGGGAGTAGACATTGTCTTTTGTTTAGAAGGGATTGGACAGTCTCTCAGGGACATCGGTGTTTTCTGAGAATATGTCCATTGTGTGTTTATGATTTTAGATGTTCCATACACCATGTGACCTGTGGAGTACAATCAGACTTTGGATAATTGTATCCTTTTGACGGTCTAATAATTTTTCTTATGATTTATTTGGTACACGTAACACTGTTTACAATACACGCAGTAGCATATATAGATAGAACAGAGGCCCTGAAGAAAGCCTACGGTCCCCTTTTCCCATTAAGGCTGAAACATGTTGGCCCCCATGCAGTTAATTTGTTTGAACTGAAGAAATATCTTGCACTGTTCTTGATTTTAATAGGAAGAGAACCCTCTTACTAAAGTCTTGTTGTGGTTTCTCTATCCTTTTTAAGACACTTCACTACACTTCTTTTTTGTTGCACTGCACCTGATCCCATCAGATCAGAGTCACTTGGTCCTAAAGTGATTGCGGGTTGGAATCCCGGTGGATAAAAGGGTACGATCAAGGTCTTAATGATCTAGAGACACGAGACCCTTAAGGATGACCAAGTGATAGTATTGATCATCATCAGTACTTTTGATGGGAATCCTGTATGATATTCTCCTGCATTCACTGATGGTCCTTTGACATTTCCTGTCCCTTATAAACTACTAGTCAGTCGTGACTTGGTCTTGATGTATCAATAGTAACATGAAGACCTCCTTTTCAGAGGTTCCAGACACCTCATTTTTTAGACCCCTAGGTTTGTTTGTTGTATAAGACCTTAGTAACAGCCTAGAGTACTGCTGCAGAAAGGATTTGTATATGACCTAAGGACCTCTAGTTACAACGAAAGGTTCTGCAGCCTCCTACAGGAAGAAATTGTGTTTGGCTCCAGGGACCTCCTGTATTTACCCAAGATACTGCAACCTGATTAGAGTAAACAATTGTGTCAGACTCAAATTGCTTCACTAAACAGCCCAAGGTACAGCAGCTTGGTAACCTGCATTATGGTCAAACTCAGGGGACCTCGATGTACAGCCTATGGGCCTGGTCTCTACTTACAGCATGAATGCTTGTATGATTCATTGAATCTCTGGTAATAGCTTATAGTACTGCGGAGGAACTGCTTAAAGTTTACTATACGGGAGGCAACTACACCCACCTTTTGTCTGACTCGGTGATGCTGTGTAACAGATTTAGGTAATGCAGAAAGAGAAGAGCAAGCATTGGTGTCGGACTCAAAGGATCGCAAGTAGAAAGTTGGATTGATTATAGCAGGTGTTTTTGCGTCTGCGGGACCTCAGTGATGGCTTGAGGCAGTAGCCTGTATCTGACTCAAGGGACCTCTAGTGATGGCCTGAGGTGCTGAAGCCTTTGCCTGACTCAAGGGACCTCTAGTGATGGCTTGAGGTGCTGAAGCCTGTGCCTGACTCAAGGGACCACGCCTGATGTGCCGAAGCTTGTACCTGACTCACGGGACATCCAGTGATGACTTGAGGTGCCGAAGCCAGTACCTGACTCAAGGGACCTCAGTGAATGCTTGAGGTGCCAAAGACTGCCTGACTCAAGGGACCTCTAGTGATGGCTTGAGGTGCCGAAGCCCGTGCCTGACTCAAGGGACCACTACTGATGGCTTGAGGTGGCGGAGCCTGTACCTGACTCAAGGGACATCCAGTGATGGCTTGAGGTGCCGAAGCTGGTGTCTGACTCAAGGGACCTCAAGTGATGGCTAAAGACACGCACGCAACCTGGGAATCATCCTCGACTCAACGCTCTCAATGACCAAGCAAGTCAACACCGTCTCCTCCTCCTACTTCAATGCCCTCTGCATGCTCTGCAAGATCGACAGATGGATCCAGACTGATACCAGAAAGACAGTCACCCAGGCCCTCGTCAGCAGCAGACTCAACTATGGAAAGGCCCTCTGCGCGTGAGCCCCGACCAAGCTCATCAAACGACTACAACACACCCAGAACGCCTCAGCACGACTGATCCTCGATGTACCACGCCACAGCCACATCACCCCCCACCTGGGAAACCTGCACTGGCTCCCCGTCAACAAGAGGATATCCTTCAAGCTCCTCACTCACGCACACAAGGCACTCCACAAGACCGGCCCAGCCTACGTCAACAGACGGCTCTCCTACATCCCCAACCGCCAGCTACGCTCCGCTGACTCAAGGGACCTCTAGTGATGGCTTGAGGTGCCAAAGCCTGTGCCTGACTCAAGGGACCTCAAGTGATGGCTTGAGGTGCCGAAGCCTGTGCCTGACACAAGAGACATCTAGTGATGGCTTAAGGTGCTGAAGCCTATGCCTGACTCAAGGGACGTCTAGTAATGGCTTTGAGTGTTGCAGTCTCATACAAGAAGTATCTGTGTCTTCCTCAAGGGAGCTCTTGTAATGGCTTCAGGTAAAGCAGCCTGCTACAGAAAGCATCTACGTTTGTCCACCCAAGGTACTGCAGCCTGCATCAGGAAAGTGAGGCTTGGCGTTTTTCAAGGACATGCAAATGAAGTAGGAAGATCTATTGGCTGTGTCAATGCTTGTTTTTAGTTGTGGTGCCGTGTAATCAGCCTATGGTTAACAGAAGGCAGAGCTAGAGAACAACCATAACTCTTCAAGCACGGATACCACGTCAATAGAGGAATCAGGAATACACCTCTAACTCCAAATACTTCTCCCTTTTGGAATATAGGAGCCCTGTGTTTCATGATAATGACGAGTATATGTAGAAATTCAGGAGTTTCGGTTGTGTTTTTTTTGTGTGCATTTATTTCAGGTGTCTGCAGATTGTTTGGTGCGCTTTTTTGCCGTTTCATACAGCACAAACTCGGCCCTAAGGTATTGGAGCGCCTTACATGAGCAACAGTTACATACCACCTGGACACATTTGCTTTAAATAGAGATGCCAGAACCAAGCCTGCCTTACCTGAGACTGTGACTCTATAGGTTTCGATCTTGGAGGTGAGTGAATCAATCCAGGGGTAATAATCATTCGCGTCCTCTCTTTGGACATTTTTTATCCGCAGGGAGCAGTTGCCGCTCTTCAAATCTCCCACGAAGTCCGTGCGGCCGCGGTACTTTGGTTCAACCAGATGGGTAGATTTACTGCTATATATCTCAGAGTGGGTCTTCTGTAGGTGCCATTTGATGCTGAGCTCCCCGGCGGCCGCGGGAGGCTCGTGGTTGCTGAAGGTGCAGGGGATCACCACGCAGGAGCCCCTCAGGGCCGGGACGGTGACCCGCAGCAACTGCTGCGCCTGAGAGATGGACACTGAAAGGAGAAACAAGACAGAGGAATCAAGCGTGACGATATAGGATTGTATCGCGAACAGCTGCACCAGCTCAGCCCGCAGCCTGGGGTTGACAACATGTCTAAACATTAAACATACCACAAGTCCGAATTTGTCGGAGTTAATGCATGAAAGGCAGACAGTGCAAGTCGGAAACAGGAGCAACCACTCTTTCTTTCTCGTGCGATCTGCATTTCTTGCATTAATTCGGAAAAAAAAAATTTCAAATCATTTATATGAAATTAAGACACTTCAAAGGTAAAAAACACAAAGGTGCGGGCGGGGCCTTGCGCTGAACCAGCTAAAAGCTGATCCCATAATAAGGGATGGAATGTTGACACAAAAAGGAGAAAAGCCAAATGAGGTGATAAAGCAGCTATCAAGAACTGCCTCGTATGGGCTCCGCTGGGTCAGTAGAGAGCAAAGCGCTTGTATTTTGCGCCTGCGGTGTATAAAGTGAATCATTTTAATCTGATATTTCTCCGAGTTGGTGCATTATTTTGAACAGCACAACCCAGGAACAGAAGCAGGCAAACCCTGCTCACTCTTTCCAGGCTGAGGTGTATTAGAACATCTAGCATTACCTAGCACAGAGAGATTTCGGGTTAAATGAGTTCGATTTACACACTGCAGGCGCATAAAACAGGCGCTCTGCTCTGCACTGAGCGAGCACCCGCCGTCTTGATACGGCCAAAGGTTGGATCTCAAGAGATGTGCATGCATTTAAAGCCTTTTAAAAGAGGACTTGAGTGTAGTAGTATGTAACTAGGGAGCATCTAATGACTCTGTACGAAGGTATTAAAGATGCCATGAGTAAATATGGGCAACAAAAGAAGCAACACAATGGGCAAAATAGTATGTAAATATCTGCAAATCATTATTTTTTTTCATAACTAAACAGAAATGTTTTTCTTGAATGCAATAGGTCCCACATTTACTCGAGTTTGAGCTAATGGCATTGCAAATGGAAATGCATTTTGTTGTTGTGTTGGTTTTTGTTGGAAATGGCCCTTTTTGCAGAGTTATCCCCAAACTCTTTGCTTCTTCCTCCCTTGTTTTTCCTGACCTGTGGTGGTTGGCAATAGGACTCTGGGCACTTTACCACTGCTGATCAGTGCTAAAGTGCATATGCTCTCTATGTAAATTGTTATTGTGATTGGTTATCCATGATCGGCATATTTGTATCACCAAGAAGTCCCTAGTAAAGTGCACTGAGTGTGCCAGGGCTGGTGATACAAATACTACTAGTGGGCCTGCAGCACTGATTGTGCCGCCCACATGAGTAGCCCTAAAATGGTGACTCAGGCCTCCCACTGCAGTGCCTGTGTGCAGTCTGTGAACTGCCATGTCCTCCTGGTCAGTGTCCCCACTGACCAGGCCTAACCCTTCCCTTTCTGTACACATTGGTCACCCCTATGGAAGGCCCAAGGTACCTACTTGGGCAGGGTGCAGTGTATGTGAAAGGTAGAGCATGTACTAGTGCAGGTGACATGCTCTGGTAAAGTATTATAGCCATTTTCGTTTTTCACTATTGTTAGGCTATCTTGCCCATAGGCTATATGGGGAATGCTGGCTACAGTGGCTACCTGCTTACCTTTCCATAGGAGCAAGTTTGGACATAACAGTCTGGTATCCCTGTACTCAGAATTTAATAACACATATTTTAGGAAAGGTGGTTTTTAAATCCTGTGTTTGAGAACAGCACTTTTAGAAAGTGTCCGTTCTCTTGTCTGATCTTTCTGTGTGCCTTGGCCTGTTTGTGAATTGACTGTCTGGATTGTGAGTGACAGGGGCTGGGTGGCCCCCAGAGGCTGAGTGGGCCATCCATGGGCTGAATAGCTCCATCTGCATTTAGAGTGGTGGGAGGAGTTGCACCTGGCACCTGAATAGGACTGTGCCTGCCCCTCACAGTGCTGGCTGCACCCCCGGTGGTGCGTCTGATGCCTCTGTCCTGAACTGTGAAAGGAAAGAAGGAATCATGTCAACAAAGTGCTCCAGGGCTGTGCTTTCCCTCCACAATGCTGGCTCCACCTCCTGCTGGGCGGCTGACGACCCTGCTCCTCCCCTTGAAAGGAAAGGAGAGGCCAGGAAAACAAAGTGCTCAAGGAACACCCAGAACTGGTTCAGACCGGGCTCAGAGCCCTCCTGCACTCTGGGAACAAAGACTTTTAGGGGTATAAGTACAGGACCCCAGACTACAGAAAATTCGATCATCCTGGAATCAAGAAGAAACCTCTGTCAAGGAGAAAGCTGAAACTGAAGAAGGAAGACTGTCCTGCTGTTGCTCTGCTGGACTGACCTACTGTTGCTTTGCTGCCAAGGAAAGGGGAAGGTCTATGCTTTGTGCTGTGTCCCCTTGCTTGAAGGAGTCTCCAAGGGCCTGAAGAAAAGCTGGCTCCATGTTAAGAAGTCCCAGGAACAAAAGGACTTCACCCCTAGCTTCCCTGAACTCTGCTGAGAGAGTTCTGTCCTTCCTGGAGTGCTTGGCCCATGCGTGGTGCCTCCGGAAGTTGTACCTGTGTTGGGAAGCTGGAAACCAAAGTTTAAAGAATTTTCTGCAATGTTTATCACATCTCTCGCTTGCGGAGCGCATCCCAGTCAGTGCGTGTAAATTCCCGCCGATACAAAGGCAGAGATCGTCGCAGCGCCTGTTGCCGCTGCCAGAGCAGTCGCATTCTTCATTTGCGGGACCCACCAGACTGGTGTGGGAAGATTACCATCGCTGCGAGTATCGTCCCAGAGCTTGTCGTCACTGGGTGAGATCGTTGCACCGCATGCTTGCGGACCGCATCACATCGCTGCGAGAGTCGACGCAGAGCCATCGCACGAGGGGCCGTGAGAGTGGATCTTCATAGAGCCACGCATGGTCGCCGCACCAGAGATCGTCGCTGCCCCAAAGATCGTTGCATTGTACCTTTTGCGAGCCGTGTCCACCGAAACCTGTGCACTGGAATCCACGCAAGGTATCGCATCCCTCCCCATACAGAGCGGAGTCACTGCTACACACCTGCTACATCCAGCGGGGCTGTCGCATCACCTCAACAGTGTCTCAGGAGTGACGAATCGCTTGCTTTTCACAGCTACAGTTTTCACTTGGAACTTTTGTCGCTACTAAAGGTACTGTTGGCTAAAACGTGATGCAACTGTGGATTATTTTAACGCAACCTTAAAAACGCTTTTGAAACCATATTCTTGAACTGTGTATGTTGGATTTTTGTCGTTTTGGTCTTGTGTAGTTTAGATTAAATACCTTCATTTTTCTAAAATGTTGTGGAGTCAGTTTGTGGGGTTTTCACTGTGTTACTATGAGTGTTGGTACAAATACTTAGCACATTGCCTTTGATAAACATGACTGCTCGTGCCAAGCTACCGAGGGGGTGAGCAGGGATTATCTAAAGGGTGTATTCTTCTTTCCCTGACTAGAAGCAAGAGTCCCTATTTGGACAGTGGTACCTACCTCTACAACTAGAGACCCTCAGTTCTAACAGTTTTGAAATCAGAAATAAAAGGCATCGTCATTTAAAATGGTAATAACTTAAAGGCGTGCAACCGCCTTTTTTAAAGTTAAAGTGCAGAAAAATCACAGAGCTCACTATGGTGACCTATGTAGGCATCAACAAATCATATGTACTAAATAAAAGTGAAAACGCCCATAGTGTGCTGAATGTTGCAGGAAAACACATTGCAGGAAAGCAATCGTGCCTGCAGTGCCAGAGACTCATTAAAGAAAATAGTGCTTACAGATAAAATAAGAGGTACAGTGTATCAACTGAAGTAAAAGGTCCAGTCCTCATCAAAGAAATGAAGACAGGGCGGTACTAAGGAGGGACTGACAAGCCTATTGACTAATCAGAAGCCAGCGTTTATTAAGGACAAGCTAAATGAAAAATATGGGTGGAGAGTGGGTGGGGCTTCAAGTGCATACTCTAATACAGCATGGCTCACAGAGCAGCGCATGCGCTGCCCAGGCTCTACCTAAAAAGTGGAAGCCAGAAAGGAGCTGCGGCGAGCCAACAAATTAACAGGGAGAGCTGAGCCAAGGGTGCAGCGGAGCTCTATGAGAGCTTGAGCACAAGCTGGGCCGTGAAAATAGCTGGTATGTCAATCATGTGATAAACATGAAGTGAAAATAGGATACTCTCCTTAAAATAAAAAAAGGTTTTTCTTTAACATGAAGTAGCTTTTTTCACCTTAATACATCATATTATTTTTGTACAGCACACACCCTGAATTCACATACTGGAAGGTCCTTTGTAATGACAAAGAAACAGGAGGCTCTGTAAAACAAAATATTTGCCAAAATAACATTTGGCCACTTGGTGAAGCTAAGATTGGTCCCAGATTTTCTGGTTTCACAATATGCAATTCCCCCACCAGATGGCTACCTCTTTCCCTCCTTTTTATCACCAAAGGTGTAGGATTTGTTTTTACTTCTTGGCACATGATGGTAGAGCTTGGGTGGCAGGCAGAGGCAACATTAAAGCTCGGGTTCTTTTGGGAACAAGGGTCCGAGAGCACCTCAAGCTGAACTAGAGCCAGGCCTCTGGCTTGAAGTTTAAGTGGCTCGCGCACTTCTAGTACAAGGAGATGTGAGACAATTGACAGCACGCAAACATGTTGCAGACAGAGAGCAGCAAAGAAGCCTTCATTTGTGGCTATCAGCAGCACAAGGTAACGGAAGTGCCAGCACCAGGGGCACCAGAGCTTGATAGCAGGAGAAAGAAGAGTATGTCAACCAGATGGATTAGAATGTCAGCAGGAGGGAGGAGAGGCTGTCAGTAGGTGGGGAAGAGACAATATATAGAGGGAGACAAGGTTGTCAGCAGGAGGGGGAGAGCTTGTCGCAGGAGGGGGGCAGGCTGTTAGGGTTTGTGAGTCACCCTGGCAGAAGGAAAGGTTGGCAGCAGGAGGGAGGAGAGACCAGGAGCCAGAGGAAGAAGAGGCTTTTCAGAAGGAGGGAGGGGATGCTGTGAGTCAGCGGGAGTGTCGAGGGAGAAGTCCTTCAGTCAGATAAAAGAGACACTGTCAACCGGAGGAAAGAGAGGCTGTGAGTCAGCAGATGAGTTGATGTCAATCTGGGGGAGAGGCTGTCAGCAAGAGGGAGGAGAGGCTGTCAGCAGAAGTAATGAAAGGCCATCAACAGGAGGGAGGAGAGGCTGTGAGTAGGAGGGATGAGAGGCAGTCAGCAGGAGGGAGAAAAGGCTGTAAGTGATAGGGGTGAGCTTCTCAGCAGGAGAAAGAAGAGACTGTCAGTGATAGGAATGAGACTCTTGGTAGGAGAGGCTGTGAGTCAGCGGGCAGAGAGATGGACAGTAGGTAAAAGAAGTCTGTCATATTGACAGCTGCCCTGGGCCACCGCAGGTGGCCACCTTAGAGGGCGGCCACCCTTAGTGCCACATGATGGCACAGACCCAAAAGTGCGGTCTAGTGTTTGGGGACTCAAAGGGTCCCCCCCCCCCCTGTGATGTCACTTCTGGTGGAGGAGGGGTCAGGGCCCGAAGGTATATGGGCTGGGGTAACGGGCATGATGCCCTCTTTGACCCTCATCTGGCCGTGTGGACTGACCCTCTTCCCCGCCTGGACTTAGGCGTGCGGTGCTGCCCGGACGCTGTTTTTCCGCGTGGTGAGTGATTCCCTCGGTCCCCCCCCCTCCTTCTCCCTTTTCCAGGGTCCTTCCATGTTTTCTCGATGTCGGGGCTGGCTTTCTGTGCGGGGGATGGGTTGCGAGCATTGGGCGGGGAGACCGGGACCTGTGGGGGCGCTTACACGGTGCTGGGATTTGAGGGGTGGGCCTGGGTGTGGGCGTTGTGGGGAGCGGGGGTCCGTCCGTTATGCGCTGGTCTGTCTTTTGAAGCGCAGGCTTAGGAGAGGAGCTGGTTGTTCCTTCGAGGGTGTAGAACAGGGGGTCCGGTCGGACCCTCGTGCGATCAGTGCTAGAGCTCCGGGGGAAGGGGGTTGGCCCTCGCGGGCGGGTATCGTGCTGGCTGGGGGGAAGGGGGGCCTTGGTTTCCTCGAAGGACCCTCCGCGGCCAGATAGAGGAAGATAGAGGAAGAATGAGGAAGGAATGCAGCTATATAACTACACACAATTTGGTGTAAACTGCTATTTGGCCGGCCCTTCCACAACTGCAAAGAACGCACAAATGGCCGACTTTTCTCGTTTGCAACCCGAATAGTTTCATCAGATTCCTTGTGTTTCTGGAATTTTGTGACGGTATTACTCGTATATTAATACCGATTTGATCTAGCATGCGTTTTTATTTTTCAAAATTGCTACGCCTAATCACGCTGCACCCCACCCCCGCCCTATGCGCTGCTTTCCCATTTTCCGTCTGCATCATCACTCAGATGTCAAGCCCTCCCCGGGTTCTACTCTCCTCCGTTTCATGCACATTAGTGTGTGTTGGATACACATAATCCACAGCTGCCCTACCTGCGGGAGACGCGGTGCTTGCCAACCTGCTATTCCCTGCAGTTCACACTGCAGCCTCTCCCAGCATTGCATCAAAATAAATCTTTACATGTATGCATACAAGAGACGATTGTGTACAGACTACCGCCTAGCTGATATAATTTATTTAATATGATGGAGCCCAGCTCTGTGTTCTCATTTGATGAGCCTTATTTTAAAATCGTGCATTTGTATGCATGGTGGAACGCAGACTGATACTTACGTGCTTCTGGATGCTTAGACAGGAGCCCAGAGTGGCTGCCTCGGCTTTATTCCCAATTCAGAATAGGGGGTGGTGATGAACAGAGTGTCTGAATTAAGCAGACCACTCTTACCCAGTCCAAAGATCAGGGCTTGATCCATCACCGTTATTTATCTCACTGCACCATCCCAGCTCAGAACCTGGCTATATGCAAATCAGTCTGTCCCTGGCCCAGTGCATCATGGGAACAGGGCAGACTAAACTACCAAGCCAATTATTCACCAGAAAGGAGACAAGCTACCGGGGACCGGTTTCTGGCATTTCACCCGTCTTCGGCCCGGCTTGCTTGAATCCTGATGGTGCAGTGAGAAAGGGACTCATGTCTGAGTATACCCTGCCACACCTATAGTGGCCAAAAACGATTCAGAATAGGGGGTGGTGGCAGCAGAGTGCCCTCCAGAAACCTCTCCGAGCTCGCGCTCAGGTGGCGCCGAAGCGGGACATCACGTAGCGACATTTTGAATCACTGTGTTTTGTTTGGCTGAAAAGATCTGGTTACAATTTACATAGGGTGTAGGTACGGCCCGAGGCTGTAGTAGGTGTGCCTTTTGCATGTGTCCTGATATGTGCAGTGCATTTCGCAAAATGGCAGCGAGCGGGGTGTGCTGCCGTTTTTACTTTGTAAGATAATTACAGAGCTGTATGTTCATTGTGAGAATAAGTTCATTTTGCAGTGTAATTGCTGTTTGCGAGGCTCGTGCCACACAAATAAGTATGAGGTGGGCTCTTTCCACGTTTAATGCGATTTTATATAGCGCAAACTTTACCCGAAGGTGTCAGCGCTTTACTTAAAGAACCTGTGTAAACTTAGGGATTTAGGATTACATGCTGACCAACTTAATGTACATATAACGTATGCATAATTGTAACATTACACCTAATGTACATGCATGGATTCATCACAAGCGCTGGCTCTGACAGCTTGTACATTTGCAATGTTTCTGTTGGTATCTATTATGTAACGCACTTGCAAGGCGCATTTTCAACTATCCCGTCCAGCCGCCCCAGGCCCAGGTGTGATGTCTATTTTGGGCGGGGATGGGGATAATTTCACGTTTTGTTTTATGTTCATGCAGGCTACCATGCAGAAAGGGATCCTGGGGCACACCTCATTGAAGGTCACGGGATTGACCATGGGTAAACTAGTGTCGGCACACTGGGGTCAGTGGGCCAGAGGTAACAGACTACATGTCTGGTTCGATGTGTTTTTCTAATTACAGATTCTCTGTTGGCAAGGAATTAGACGACAAAGAGGACTTTGGGATTTCATGGTTCAATCCCCGGTGCTGGCAGCAGGTTAGCCCAGCACCATGTGACTCTGGGCAATAGTTCGCTTAATCTTCCCGAGGGTCCCCAGCGACGGGACACCACTTTAGAGGTAGCTGTGCACTTTACAAATACTCTTATTTCAATTTACGAGGCCCAGCATCCGTCACGCATACATCCTGTGATTCAGGGGTAATCATGTTCTTCCTGTGTCACAAGTTAGATGCCCCATTGTAAAGCAACTGGTGCTATCATATTGGGGCGGGGATACGGACGAACGAGTTAGGCCCTGCGTACCTGTCAGCTGCCTATATGTATGTTGCATGTAAACTGAGTCCGAAGTTTACTGGGGCTTCATTGTCAGGGGTCAAGGGCCCGCAGCCGGAGTGTGCCGGGATTCAGGGGCTGGATACTATGTGCGTACACACGATGCAGTGCGGTTCCGACACATCTTTCGTGAGTGACTATGTACAGCACTGTTAAATGGGAATGTGAGGTGTGTGTATGACAGCCTCTGTGGCTGGTTGAGGCACCACTACTATTTGCGGACTGTCGGTGTGTGGAGTGCGGGGGATTGTGTGACAGCAAAGTGACAGGGGGAGCGTTTGGTATCTCTTGAGCACGTCACCACTGTGCGTGAATGCACAGCATGAGTGTGTCACAGATGTTTATCCACCATCATTATGTACCTTCACTGCAAATGTGTGCAGGGTCAGAACCTTTTGAGTCCCTGTGGCTAATGGGGTAGGTGGGTTAGCTACCCCAAAGGAATATGCAATATTTTGTTCCACAGCATGGGGCGAGAGCTGGGTGTTGGATATTGTCCAATTAACGGTGTCTGAATCGAGCTTTTCCTACTTTTAGTAGTATGTAGAGCTATTTGTTCGGCCATGACTGGCCCCGCGGACACTTTGTCTGGAATCAAACAATTAAGAGGTAGACAAACGTTATGTAGGCAATGGCGCTACTCCTGCAAGTCCGGAAACAAACAAAATGTAAGAGGTAGCAATAGTGTGTTACCAGAGAATAGTTACAGGCATGTTACAATATAGTAACAAATTGAGGAAGACGGATAATATTGCAATAATGGGCAGACTCTCAAACCACTAGAACACTCTGGGAGACACGTCCAGAGTCATTGAGAATAGAATTTCTTTAATGAAAGGTCTTCCTTCAGAGAATAGAGAGGAGAAGTAATACATTTGGAAGTGTGAAGGAATGTGGACAAACTAGTTCTCGTAACTCCAAATAGGCTTGGCATGGGTATTGTGTGGGGCATTGATGGACCCGGTCTCATTGCAGAGAATCCAGATTGGTAGATGGGGGTGGGGCAGAGCTTCTAATGAATGTTTTTCTGTCTCAAATGCAGGAACCACGCTGGAGAACCACCCTACTCACATGGGGGGCCACTTGAACTATCAACAGGTATAACGGTCTTAGCACACTGGGGGCAGTGGGCTTGGGTCTGGGATTCACAGTTTCTCCCCAGGTGTCACGACTGTCCCTGGTGTGGGGCGCGCAGGTCACATTCTTAGAAGTCTTACATTCATAGTCAACTGGTGAATCTGAGCGTAGCTGGTGACTCATGTTAATTAATTGGATGTTTTCGCTTGTAAGATGATCGGATGATTCTGGGCAATTTGTTGATTTACTGGGCAATAATTGCGGTGTTCTGTCGTAAGCAGTGGTAGACTGGGCAATTCATGCGTGCCCTGTGACAAAATATTGATATGCGTTTTCTTTTTACCACTGGGGGTTTAATAACTGAGTGGTCGGGGCATATCATGAACACTGGGAGCAGTGTGCTAGGGTCTGGGATTCCCAGGTTCTCCCCAAGTGTCATTACTGTCCCTGTTGTGGGGCGCGCAAGTTACACCCCATGGAAATAATACAGTGGTAGTTAACTGGTGAGTTTGTGCAGAGTAGGTAGCCCCTGTGCTTAATTGGATGTTATCTCTTGTAAAAACAACTGATGCGGCTGGGCAATTGGTTGTTTAACTGGGCAATAATTTGGGTGCCTCTCTGTAAGCGGTGGCATAGTGGGGTAAATCATGCATTCCCTATGACAAAAAATGAAAGGCGTTTCTTTGAAACGACTGCTGTATCTGGGCATATCGCGCATCCCATGTGCAATAGTTTTCTTTGTAAAACATCGGAAGAGCCTGGGCAATTTGTTGATTCGCTGGGTAGAATTGGGGTGTCCTGTCAGTAATCAGGGGGAGAATGTGGGCAAATCATGCATGACCTGTGACAAAATGGAAATGAGTTTTCTTTAACACAACTGAGGGGCTTGGGCATATCATACAGCCCAGGGACAATCATGGAATATCTTTTGTACAGCAACTGGTGCGCAAGTAAGGGGCTCTGATCCGGGTGATCGAGTAAGCAAACCGGTTCTCGTAACTTACAAACAGGCTTGCCTTGGTAGCGTGGGGGGCATTGATGGCCCCGGTCTCATTGTAGAGAACCCATTTTGGATATGAGGGGGGCATGGCTTCTAATGGATGTTTTATGTCTCAAATGCAGGATCAGCACTGGAGAACCGCCACACTAACATTGTGGGCCCCCCGAACTATCAATAGGTAGAAGGGTCATAACACACTGGGGTCAGTGTGCTAGGTTCTGAGATTACCTGATTCTCCCCAGGTGTCATTACTGTCCCTGTGTGGGGCGCGCAAGTTACATCCCATGGTAGTAATGCATGGTTAATGAACTGGTGCGTCTGGGCATAGTAGGTAGCCCATGTGCAATAATTGGATGCTATCTCTTGGAATAACAACTGATGCGGCTGGGCAATTTGTTGTTGTACTGGGCTGTTCTCTTTGTAGGCGGTGGCAAAGTGTGGGTAAATCATGCATTCCCTGTGATAAACAAGAAAGGAGCTTTCTTTGAAATGACTGCTGTTTCTAGGCATATCATGCATCCCATGTGCAATAGGTGAATGTGGGGTTCTGGGTCAGCAAGTCCAGGATTGGAGTGTAACCTGTTTTCTAATTTCAGGACAATCGGATCAAGTACACAGGCACCACTCTGAGGTCAGGTCGGAACGGAAGCAGGAATGGCCAGGGGTGCTCCGGGCGCGGAGCCTGAATGCTGTTCTTGGTCAAGTGCTCTTGGGGGGCAAGGTGACAACCCAGATCTGACTTCATGCAGGGGCGAGTAGAAGCAGTGTTAAGTATAGAGGTTGTGCAACTACCATGCCCCCGTTACACATCAGCCCCAGTGTGCTCAAGTATCTCATCACTGCTGGCTCAGCTCATAGATGACAAGAGGGGTAACCACAAGGGTAGATGGGCAGAATACTGGTATGGTTTTCAGTAGGGGGGGGCACAGGGGGCTTCTCCCGAAATTATATGAAAGCCAGCCCTTATGTCACACTGTAGGGGGCGCACAACAGGGGACACGGCCTGTCCAGGTGGTCAGGGGCTACAGTATTGTAAAGTCTGGACTTCCGTAAGCACAGTTAGGGCCCGCCAAGATCATGAAGGACATTTGACTGCGGCCCAGGGCATCCTCTCAGCAGTGAGGGGGGCCTTGTTTGCTTCTTTTGAGACACTGTTGTGGGATACACATGGGTCAGTTCTGTGGGACGTATGCTCCGTGGGGTGGAGCTCCTTAGAGTAAGGCGTGTGCAGCATGGACCTGGGGTAGCCAGCTCAGGCTTACACCTGGGTTTGTATAAGTTGATGTGATGGGTCAAGGGGTGCTGCACCATGTGTAAATGATACGGTACAACATCTAGTGTACCAGTTCTGTCTGGGATCCTCATTAGCAACAACGGCTGCTTATATGGATAGCAGTATAGCCTCCTTTAGTTCATCCAGGGTAGGGGCGGGCTAGATCAGCAGCTTGGCAGCCGGGAACGGAGTAGAGAAAATCACCCTGGACAGAGCAATGTGCACTCAGCAGTCAAGCAAACTGTTTCAACAGAACCCTGATGCACTGTCTGGAATAAATGCAAGGTTATGGGCTACACATAGATAGGCCCTGCTTTGTGCAGGGGGCGCGAGTGAGCCATTCACAGGCGGGTGCGATTGGCCTTGACAGTGCTGTAATGGAGGAGATAGAGCACTAATAGGTACATCTCCTAAGCATAGTTTTCATTGTTAGTTGAGAGGTTCTGGGACATTACTGATAACAGTTCACAGTCCTGTGGAGCGGCAGAACTGATAGGATATTTGGTTGCTGGACAGCACTGTTGTCCAGAGGTGGAGAGGACATGTCCATGCTGGAGCTGCAGGAAGCCTCTGAATGAACAGGCTGTAGGTCACTGGGTCTAGAGGGCCACTCACTCCGCATTTGAAGCAGCTCTCTTTTCAGCAACTTTTGCGCC
The DNA here is from genome assembly GCF_964263255.1 of Lissotriton vulgaris. NCBI lineage: Eukaryota > Metazoa > Chordata > Amphibia > Caudata > Salamandridae > Lissotriton > Lissotriton vulgaris. The sequence goes on from NC_141695.1 coordinate 269,206,852, forward strand.
GACTTTCTGTGGTGCATTTAGATTGGGGGAGCTAGTGGTGAGCTCCAAGTTCCAACCAGGACACACCAGGAGTAGCCGTGTGCACACAGGATGCTGTTCCGACTGGTGAGGTCCTGACTCTAGGTTGAGGAGATATAAAACGGACCAGGAGGGGGCAAGAAAATGTATATTGTTAAACAGGTTTGAAGTGCCAAGTACTGCTCAGTGCGCCTAGTTGCGTGATACCTGGCTCTGTGCCCCCCCGGCAAGGGGCCTCCTGATGCATGCTGATGGGACCCTTCGACCAAATACCAAGTACAGCACATAATACAGGTGTGTTTGGAATCAGCAAGCTTCGAGGTCCAGGACTAGCGCTTTTGCACCCACGCCTCTAGAATAGGGGCATCAACCACGGCTTTCCAGGCGGCTTGCCAGTGGAACACATAAAACAAGTGGGGCGTTGAGAGTCAAGTTGCTACAAGTATTACATACGTCCTTAAGAGGCAGATTTAGGCACAGACCTCTTTTTTGATGTGCTGTTTTTGTGCGACCTGGAGTCGCTATGCACAAATGCACCGGACAACGTGGATTTGGTTATAAGATAGGGTTGCTACATGCGGAATGCACAGGGTGCTTTGATGAAGATGGGATACACCTATCAGAATTGAAGATGGCCCTCTTCCTGATAGATTCAGCGGAAGCACTAGTAGCAGCAGGTCGTAAAGGAAAAATCTAGAAGGTGGGGGGTCTCTGGGGTGGCGGCGGCCACACCCAGAGCCATGTTATAAGAAACAGGGTTGAACCCAATATAGTCAGTAGGGACCTGGGTAACAATATAGAATAAAAGGAAGGGGTCCCGTGACCAGAGAAAAGAAATTACAAATTTACACCATTTGTATTAACAATTCAAAGAAAGAAAAAACTTTTTATGGAAGCAAAAAAGAATTTAATTCAAGATTGCATACATCCTATTCAATGGATATCTTACTCATTTTGTACATTCTTTTGATACCACAATTTATATACAATGTGCGTGCCCACATTCACAACAGGAAGGGGGTGACGTGAGGGAAAGTGTAGGGGGTAGGATATATGTGATCTGATTCATTCGATGACAAGTCTTATTTAAGCTTCTAAGACAAAGTACATGTGGTCCCTGGAAACAGGGCCACAGTTAGTGGCTCCAAAAGAGTCCAAATTTATGAATGATAAAGATCGGCCTAACTCCGTTGTAGCCGTAAGTGTCTGAATGGGGACCGGAGTTGGTCGTGGGTGGTGTAGTCGTCAACGTTTCGACCCAATATAAGTAGGTTTCTTTTCCTTACAGAAGGGTCTTCATCAGGACAAGCAGAGTTGTGGGTGGGCAACCTCCTGGGGAGCAATTGGAAAAGCGAATTAGAAAACCACCAATCCTGTATTCTAATTCATAGGAAGGTGGTACATGATAAATAAATAATCGTTAAAGAAGGGGAGACAGCCGTGTTGTCTATCTCTGTGTAAATCCCATAAGTAAGATTGATAAATATGGACTCACGCTCACCTTTCACAAAGGGGCGATAGGAGTGGACTTGAGGGTGGTTTTTCTTGGTCCAAGTTGGTAGATAACTCTAAATTTTAAAAGAAGAGACTGGTGTTTTTAAACAAGTCTAGCAGGTTGGCAGCTAGTACATTTAAAATCTGTTATAGAGGGTCTGATTTCCAAGATTGAAGATGTACACAGTCATCTTGGACGGATAACGGGGGGGGGGGGAAGAAGGGCTGGTGCTAGTTCATCCATTTTGCTGTGAGCTCGAATATTCCTCTGTATTATTACCTGTAAACCCCTATAGGGTATCTCCCTAGTTGGTTGTGGAAGCAACTTGTTAGTGGTGGATAAGAGTTCTCCACCTGCAAAAATGAAAGATAAGATATCTGTTTGCACAACAAATACCAAATATGCAAATATTAATGGTGTAGCAACAATATTTTTAGGGTGCTTACCACTATCAACAGTTTTTAAATTCTATTGTACAAACTATAGTAGACCTCAATCAGGCATTATTATTCCTTTCAGGGCACCCACGAGTTTAGGGTAGGGAACCTAAGTATGAAAAGAAATTCATAAAGTAAATTGTTATTCGTCTGCAGAAGAACAGGCTATTTGAAGTATCTATGCTTCCAAGTCGATTTCATTACCGGGAGACGGCAGCAGGAGATCTACTCGACTTTCTTATATAAATTCACCGATTCTTTACGAAGAATGCATATATGAATTGCACATTTCAATCTGAAAAAAGACCGGCTTGAAAATCTGCCTGGAAAGGGAGACAATTCCTATGTTACTAAGAAACTGAACCGTTCCAAAATATGCACCTAGCATTACATAGGAAACATTAGAAATGGTAACGTTACCAATTAGGCTGCTCGAGAAGTTTATTTTTATGCAATCATTAAGCCATCTCGTGGGAAGGTGTCTTGGTTTGCCTAGAAGGAATGCGGAGATTAGTCCGTGGTTCACACATTAGTCAGGGAAGTCAATACGGTTTCTCTAAAAAATAACTAAATTAAACGCGTTCCTACCTGCCCCCGCCTGGCGGTCTTGAAAGTTCTAGGGAAGCGAATCGCCGATTGTGTTCACCGTCTCCTAAAGACCAAAAGTGAGCACATGCAGTTCAGGGTATTATACGCGACTCATTCGCGCCGTTCACAAAGGCAGGGAGAGGGGCTGTCAATGTTTACCTGATTTTGCGTCCCGAGTTAGAAATTCACCTAGTCTGAGCACTGCCGCTACCGATATGGATCCTATCTCGGTAACCGTGCGTGTTGGACACTTCCTGGTGATTCTCAGCTGGGGGGGCGGAGCCTCGGAAGTTTTAATGGGAACTGAAAAAAGACTCCGGCTATACTTTAATGATTTTGAAAGGAAGGTTGTCTAATGGGCATATTTTACCACATCGATCCGCATCGTTATCTGTCATTGTTATTTGAATAATCCGCATTATTATTTATTATTGTACCTTGGATAAACTAGCGTTATACTAGTACCGTGTTAACATTGGCAAATCACTTATCGTCTAGCTGGGGAGGCAGCAAATCACACTAGGTGTTTGCGGAAGAGGCACAAAACGCGTAGGAAGGTTCGAGGGAGGCACAATTCTCCTGTGATGGTACAGGCTCCTGTATCCCATCTTATGTTAACGTTGCGGCAAAACATTACTATTTAACCTATTTAGAACAATAATCAGCATTATGTTGTATTTACATCGTATCATGCAATAAATTAACAAGGGAGTGCACAAATCACGTAGGATAGTGTAGACTCCACTTCCATTTGGCAATAAAGAAGAGAAAATAAATTAGTTAACCCAACTGCAGATATTTAAATGAAGGACAATGTGCAGCATATTATAGACAAGGGTGTGCACAAATCACGTAGGATAGTGTAAACTCCACTTGCATTCGGCAATAATGAGGAAGAACAATTTGTTAGCGCCAATCACAGTTATATGAATGAAAAGAGCAGTGTGTAGTACATTACCCTAAAGAATGGCCAATTGCGCAAAACTATTTTCAGATTCATTGAGGCCCTCAACTACAGAGTTAAAGATATGGATCCACTTGAGCTCTCTGATATTCAGGATGTTGGGTAGGTCTCCTCCCCTTGGGCCCAGTATGATATGATCCAAAACCACCCATTTAAGTGATTCTGGTGAATGGTTGTGTGTGGTACAATGATCAACCAAAGGTGCCCCTGTTACTTTGCATCTAATCCTGCTGCAGTGTGAAAGGAACCGTGCCTTGACACGTTGTTGAGTCTGACAAACATAGATGAGGTTGCATGGACAGATAATACCATAAATCACATTTTTGGTATTGCAATTTGTGTGTTGTTTGAGCACGTGTTGATGGTTTTTAAAGACAAATTCTTTGGATTGGATAGTAGACGGGCAGGCTTTGCAATTACCACATCTATAATGTCCCACCACCCGCGGTTGGTTCCAACACGAGGTTATAGTGGGTTCTGGTGGGCATTCCAAGAATGATGAGACTACATGGTCTTTGACATTTCGTGCTTTATTGAATGCATGCATTGGCACGTTTGGTACATCCAGATCCTTCGCAATCAGGTTCCAATGTTTATTTATAACCTTTTTGATAGAGTGGCTCTTGGTTGAGAAAGTAGTCACACAAATCATGCGCTCTTCAGATTGACTGCTACGTGTTGTAGGTTCAAGGAGTATATCTCGGTGACAGAACCAAGCTCTTTTTCTAGAGCGTTTGATGAGTCGCTTGGGATAGCCTCTCTCTATTAAACGTGTCATCAGGATCTCAGATTGTAGCATGTAATATTCCTTCTTACTACAGTTCCTACGCACACGGAGGAACTGTCCGTAGGGTAAATTATCCCGAAGGCTTATATGGTGATGGCTGGAGTATTGTAATAAGGAATTCCGCTCTGCAGGTTTTCTAAATAAGGTGGTATGTAGAGTGCCTCCCTCTGCCACTAGCGTTATGTCTAGAAAGTCAATCTTTTTGTTGCTGGATTGTTTTGTGAATTGAATGTCTGTGGACCGTGAGTTCAACCATTCATGAAAAAGTTCCAGTTCATTGTTATTCCCCTTCCAAATTAGCAGCACATCATCAATGTACCGTACCCAAAGTTGTATATGATGATGAAATGGATTCTGGACGTTGATGACAAAAGTTTTTTCATAGAAAGCCATAAACAAAATGGCCAGGTCTGGGGCAAAGGCTGCCCCCATTGCCACACCTTTCGTTTGCAAATAGAACACATTCTGAAACATGAAATAGTTCCTCATCATGGCAATCTTAAGTAGAAGAGTTATAAATGTGGTGGGTACTTGTACTGGGGCATCACGCCTATCCAAAGCTTCAGTGGCCACAATTAAGGCCTCCTCCTGCGGGATGCTTGTGTACAGCGACACAATGTCGCACGTAACCAGAAGCTCTTCATCTGTGTTGAAAGATTTTCCATCAACTAAAGTGATCGTATGTGTGGTGTCTCTCAGGTATGTGGGAGTGGACTCAGCTAATGGTTTAAAAAAAAAGTCTATATAATCGGCACAGAGGCTCAAGAATGGAGCCGCATCCGGACACAATGGGTCGCCCTGGGGGGTTGTGTAGATCTTTGTGTACCTTGGGTAAGGTATAGATTGTTGGTATTCGCGGGTGACTTTGATTCAGATAACGGTATTCTTGGTCCGTGAGAAAGCCTTGTTGGACACCTTCTTGCGTTACCCGTTGAATTTCAGAGGCTAGGTCTCGTGTTGGATCAGATGGCAGTCTCCTATTACTTACTCTATCATTCAGTTGACGCAGGATCTCCTCCTTGTACTTAGATACATCTTGAATGATGATGGGACCGCCCTTATCGGCTGGCTTGACAACCACATTGGGATTGGATTTAAGAGTGGTCAGTGCTATTCTTTCATTTTTACTGATATTGTATCTTACATAGGTCTTCTCCCTCAAAATCGTCTTGACCTCTTCAGTAATAATACTTTCATATGCCAATATCCGGTGGCTCATTGCGTTAGATTGGGGTACAAAAGTGGATGGCACTCTGAAACCGGTTACAGATGTCTGCAACATTGGTGGTCTGTTCTTTAAAAAGAAACGTAGTCTTAAATTTCTAAAGAATTTAGAAAGTTCCATTAAAGTGTTGAAACTATTAGGAGGGGTTGTAGGAACAAAGGACAGACCCTTACTCAGCACTCCGCGTTCATCCTCACTGAGTTCATGGGAGGATAGATTGATGATTGGTGTATCAGGCGATCTTACCACCTGTAGTTCTTGCGCCTGGTTGAGCGTTCGCCGTGTTCTTCCGGCTGGAATCGGACTTGTTTTGTTCCGCGGCCTTTGCCACCGTCGTTGTCCCACTGCGTCTGGGGCCCTTGTTGTCCCCAACCTGTACTCCGGTTCCAGTTGTTGCCTCGTCCACGAGGTGGTCTCCATGTTCCTCGTTCTAAAAAAGAAGAATTAGGTTGGTATTAGGGATAATAATTATCCTGCTATCCGTAGGAATTACTGGGACCTGCTTGTTCTGAGTCTTCTCCGGAACTATAGGAAGAGTCAGAGAATGTGGTATAGCGTCCCCTGGATCTACCACCCCTGTATCCTCGATTCGTAAAGCGTCCTTGTTGATCCTGTCGGAAATAATCCTCAGACAGATAAGGATATGTTTTTTTCTTGTCGTAAAATTTAAGATCACGGGCTAGTTTATCTAGCTTTTTCTTAATGTTAGAAGTCTCAAAATCTTGTAGAGTCTCAACAAGTTTAGATAACGCCTTTTTGGAGTTGGTAAGTGTGCTGTCACCTGAGATGCTTGACTTCAATTCGGCTATTTGTTTGGTAAGTATAGCCACCTGTTCTGCTGCAGTCTCTATCCCCAACACCATCCAATGTCTAGAACAGTTATTTGCAACAAAACTGAATCCTTCACGAAATTTATGAATATCTACAAAGATAGCTGGCTCCACTCTGACCTGTAAACCTATAGGTATAATATTGTTCTGAAGGCACTGAGCAAGGAAATGCCCATGTAGTTTTGCACGGATTAGCTTTTTCTCTAATCTTTCTAGCTGAGAGATTTTGTCATTCAGGGTAATATCTACAATGGGTGTACTAGCTGACAAAAAGTTGTTGGCTGGGTCGTGTAACAATTGATCAATATAATCTTCTGTGTATGCCCCACCCACAACTCTGCTTGTCCTGATGAAGACCCTTCTGTAAGGAAAAGAAACCTACTTATATTGGGTCGAAACGTACACGACTACACCACCCACGACCAACTCCGGTCCCCATTCAGACACTTACGGCTACAACGGAGTTAGGCCGATCTTTATCATTCATAAATTTGGACTCTTTTGGAGCCACTAACTGTGGCCCTGTTTCCAGGGACCACATGTACTTTGTCTTAGAAGCTTAAATAAGACTTGTCACCGAATGAATCAGATCACATATATCCTACCCCCTACACTTTCCCTCACGTCACCCCCTTCCTGTTGTGAATGTGGGCACGCACATTGTATATAAATTGTGGTATCAAAAGAATGTACAAAATGAGTAAGATATCCATTGAATAGGATGTATGCAATCTTGAATTAAATTCTTTTTTGCTTCCATAAAAAGTTTTTTCTTTCTTTGAATTGTTAATACAAATGGTGTAAATTTGTAATTTCTTTTCTCTGGTCACGGGACCCCTTCCTTTTATTCTACACCCATAGCCATGGCGGAGTTACAGGGCGATCCAACGTAGGAAGGTACAGAAGGGTACCCTCTACATGAGCACAGGAAGGGTGCCAGAGCAAATTATCCCCAGGGAGATCCTCGGTGGGAACCTGGATGAGTGACGGCGCCCTGTTTGTCCTTCGGGCGGTTGTGGACCGGAGCAACCGGGGGTTGCCTGCAACGCTCAGCCCCCGTAGGGGGAGGGGCGTGAGTAAGGGGTGGACTGGAGGTCCGCCGGGGGAGGGGGTTAGACCTTCCCCCAATATTGATAACGCCCCGCGGTTAACACCACAGGGTTTTAAGGCTCATCAGGTGGGCAGGTCGCCAGGGGCGGCCTGGATCGCCCGTAAGATAACCCAACATGTTGGGATAATGTTTATGCAAATAAAGCTGCAACAACTTTCTCCCAAAAAAAACATTGTGTGGTGTTTGTTATTTGGGAAGTTGTTGTGAGCAGGTTGGGGTCTGTGCCGATGTTGGCACTAAGAAAAGACACCGCCAGCAGGAGGAAAGAAAGTCTGAGAGTCAGTGGTAGGCAAGGCGGTCAGCGGGAGGGCGGCAAGGGTGTGAAAGGGCGGTTCTCAGGGGCATAACACAGGTCCCTGCAGCCCCGCGGTGCGGGGGGCCCAATGCTCCAGGGGGCCTCTCATTCATTGTAGCCAGCAAGCCTCTTCAAGGCTTCATGAATTAAATGCTGCACAGCCGCACACGCCACCCAAGGCCAGGCAAGGGCATAACACAGGCCCCTGCGGTGTGGGGGGGCCCAATGCTCCAGGGGGCCTCTCATCCATTGTAGCCAGCAAGCCTCTTCAAGGCTTCATGAATTAAATGCTGCCCAGCCGCACACGCCGCCCAAGGCCAGGCAGTAAAGGGATTTTTGGTGCGCACGTCCGGGCCCCTCTGAGGCTCTTCCACGTGTAAGGTGAGTATATTAAACTCAGGACGCCTCTAGGTGAGCCCAGAAGAAGGAGGAGTCAGTCAATGCTAGGAGATCTTTGGGAGGGGGCGAAGCGCCTGCGGGCTCTGCTTCCAATCTCCCTTCGGCCTCCGGCGTAAAGCAGCACCCCCTCATCCCATCGCAGTAGGTGCTGTGGGGGCAGAGGGCATGAGCTTGTAACCTCGTCCGGTGGCAGGGCCGGCTCTAGAGCGGTGTGGCCAGTGCCACCACACCGGGTGCTGGCTTGCTGGGAGCGCCCTGTTTGCAAGTTTGTATTGTTTTTAAAGCACCTGCTGCCGCTTTCCTTTCCTCCGGCAATTACCGGGCCTAACAAAACTGCCAAGCTAACTCTTGTAACTAATGTTCTACCTACCTGGAGAGAGATAGCTGTGTCCCGAATCAGCATGCAAGGCAGAAAGTCCCCGAGATGGCAGGTTTTACCGAATAGGACACATGCAGCCTGGGCCTCCACCCATGGTGAGTGCTGGTCTGGTACTTTACGCTGCCCTTGCACGCTGAGCTGTGCCGTGCATAACCTGGGAGGGACGCTCCTGGTGCCATTGTTCTTGGGGTCGATGGGAAGGCGTCACCCACTGCAGACATTGTTTATTGTGCCTAGCATGTTTACTGGATGCCCCCCTTGTTACCCAGGCTCTTAATGCGCATGCAGTCCCAGACATCGGAGTGCTTAAGTCAAACATTTTTCTTTGTGAGACTTGCTGAATGGGAGTGCGCTTATCAAACCGTTTTCCCCTTGGATTTGTCACCCCAGCCTTTTAAATTTTCCGTTGTTATGTTATGTTATGTTATGCGTTTTTATTTGGCGCACAGATGCTCCAGCTAAGGAGCGTCCTGGCGCCCGTTGTGTGGTTACCTGTCAAACTTTCCTGTTGAAAATGCACTTAATCTAAACCCCCCGTTGCGTCGTGGGCCCTAGGCCCACATGCTAGTAATAAGTGTGACACAGACACCCGTTAGGGAGTGGGTTAGTGAGCCACGAGCACGTGCGCTCGGTTCCTTTTATTGACTGATGTCACGTGCCTCGTGACATCAGTGGTGGGTGGGTGTTTAGTGTAGGCTTACATTTTTAACCCTTAGACTGTGTCTGCTAGGACACAACATTCCTCCCAAAATTTTATAAAAATTAAGTAAAGACAAAAGTCCGACTCTGGGAGGAAATACACAAATGTACAATAATTACAAATCTACATCGAGTCTCTTCAGCTGCTTGCTTGATGACAAAGATGGAAATTGCTGCTGAAACTTTATTTCTTCTTGGCTTGACGTCCTGGTTATCGGTGGGTGTGCTCTTCTTCGCTTTCGCCGTGGACATGTGTTGGTCAGTCCACTGAGATCTTGCTTGTGAGGGTGACACCAAACAGGATAACCAGATGTTAGACTAGGATGATGTTGTCTTCTGCTGGTCCGTATGTTTCTTCACTGTCAGCAGCTTGGCTTCACATTGCAAGGATAGTGTTTGAAGGACATTCGTCTCACTAGGATGCCCCTCTCGCGGGTATTCTCCTGCCACGAGATATACCGGAGGCCCTTTTCGTCAGGTTTCCACTAGGCCGGGTATTATTCCACAGCGTTGCTCCAACTCCACAGTCTGCGTGTGAATGGAGGAGACGATGAGGGTACTACCTCACAAAGTCCGTAGCTCCACCTGAAGGGTAGTTGTTGACTCCTTTCTTTGCGCACAAGTTCCTCTTCTCCCCGGGACGTGCAGGTGAGACGGCGATGGATCCATCTCTCATGTCGGGACCCTCTGCCACCGGTGTCCCTGAGGCCTTTGCCCCTTGGATCTCCACGGGCTGGTGGGGATCGGTCAGTTCTCCTTTTTCAGGCCATATGAGCTCTCTCCGCTTCCAGACTTACGTTCAATCCCAAAGGTGGGTGTTGCCAATGTTCCGGCCTGTGCTCTCCTACCGTCCACGGGTCGTCGGGGTCTTGTGAATGGGTAGCTGTTCTATTCTTGGTGCTCTCAGTGTTCTCCTAGACGTGTGGGTCACTGTACACGATGTTGTGGTGTGTCACCTCTTCTTCTTTCAAGTGTGTAGACTTATCACACCTCTCCTCACCTTTTCCAGATGATGTTCTTGGCGTCGTGCCACATGACTTCTTCCTTCATTCTTTTCTCAATGGCGTTGTGTCACTCATTCTCTCTTCTCCTTTTCGCAACATGGTGCGGTCACCTTTCTTCCTTTGTCTTGCTGACCAGGCTTCTTCAAACAGCGTGCACTCCGCCTGTTTCCGTCTGGTCTTGTCCTGTCATTAGGACACGGTCTTCTCTCCACTCTTCGGTGACTGGACCGGTCATTACGATCTTCTCTCTTGCCTCCTGTTACTTCTTTTCCTTCACGGGCGATCGTCTTGGTGATCGGCTTTTCTTTGGGCGCCCCTCTGGTTTGTCGGATCATCCTTTTCTTCTTGGGCGGTCTTCTTTGCTATCAGATGGGGTGGACAGCTTGCTCTTCGTGAGTCTTCTTGCTATTAGCGATCATTGGGATCGCCATGTGCTTCTGCTGCAGTGCTTTTTTCGTTGGCGCAGTTTCGCCTGCGCTCTTCGTGTGCTCTGCTTTTTCCGGAGGGTTACTTCACCGCTCCATGGACCTTCTCCAGTGGATGCACTTCTCGTGCTCGCTTCCGGTGAGGCTCTTTAGATTCTTGGGGCGTTGACCGTGCTTGGTTGCTTTGCCTCCTTTTGGCTGCGGGGTAACTTTGTGTTACTCTTCCGCTGCACGTCAGTGTGCATTGCAGTGGCAAGTTCTGGCTTCACTTGGTACCATTGTGATACATCTTCAGTGTAGCTTTGTTCCTTGCACTTTTAGTTTCTTTGGTGTTGTCGCTCTTCCACTTGCGTGTCGCACTTTTCTTCTTCACACTGGGTACTTGCCTCGCACGTCTTCTGGTGCTTCGGGTGTGGCTTCCTCTCCGTTAGGCGCTGTCCTGTACTGTCCGCGTCCGGGGTACACTTGCGCTCTTCCAATAGGTTGCCTTTGGATCTTGCTGCTTGCGGTAGACGTTTCTGACTCTCCCTCGACATCCAGTGTGAGGTTGTCTGCTGCGATTGCGGTGAGCACCTGTGGCCACAGGCGTCACTTCCACAGTGGTGATGGGTCTCCATCGCTGTAGGCTGTCCCTTGTGCTTACTTGTGCTTGTTTGGTTCTTCTGTGCTTCTTGTGGTGCAATACCTGAAAATGCCCACTAGATGGCAAGGTAGTCTGTGGGTTTCCTTCTGCAGCAGTTTCCAGCTCTTGGTAACTTTCTTTTCTGGATGCCCCTAAGAGCTGCAGGCCTCCCTGGACTGTCCTGGGATGTCCTTCCCTGCACCAGCTGTCCTCGATGCTCCCTGACTACTCTTCACACTGCGGTGATTCAGTCCCTTGTTCCTTATTTTATTTTCCCTTAGGAGGTGGGGGCTGCAGTGCATCGGCATTCCTTTACTGAGGGCTGCCCAGGGGGGTATTTCACTCGTGCAGGCAGTCATTTTGGCAGTTTCTTCTCCCTCCATGCCCTCTGCCGCCGCAGTTCTACTTGCCTCACACTGCGGGGCGGGGGAGGATGTCAGTGCTGCCTTCAGGGCTGGTCTTGTGCCGCAGTGATTGTATCTTCCCTTGGGCTGCGCCGGGGCACACCGGCTGCTATCTTGCCCGTTCAGTCTTCGCGGCCGCGGGCCGCACACCACCATTCCTCACGGCCCCCCAGCAGTCACTGACCTCACTCGATGGGTGGGGGGGGGCGGCTTCACTGGGCTTCCCTGCGGGTGGGGAATCTTCATCCGCGTCGTTTAACACCCCCGCCGCCACAGCAGCTTCACATTCCACAGGCGGCGGGGTCGGGGAACACTGCAGGCCGTGGGTGGGCTCCGCTGGCTTAGCTTCTTCCTGCTTTCTCTCTCCCCGCCCGCGGCAGCTCCTCTTCCTGCGAGGTGGGGACTCACAGTGTCGGCCCCTCCTGTTGCGCGGGTGGGCTCCGCAGTACTCTTCACGGCGCTTTAATGTACATGGGGGCAGTCTCCTCACCCCGCCCCCGCAGCCTCACTGCATACACGCTGTGCGGCGGGGGCCTGGGAACGCTTCAGCAGGCCGCGGGTGGGCTCCGCTGATGCTGCTTTACTTCAATATCTTTCACCCTTGCCGCGGCCGCCTCTCATCAAATACGCGGCGCGGCGGGGGACAGCAGACAATGCAGGTAGGCCGCAGGTGGGCTCAACTGGCACCTCTGTGTTTAAAGTTTATTGTGCCAGGCGCGCTGGTCATGCGGGTGGGCTCCGCTTGGTGCGTTGGCATTCGCTTCTGGCATTCGCGATCCCCCGGGGCCATTCGTAGCACCCGGGCTCACCTCCGGCCTACGGGCCTATTCTGCTCCTGCGGCCGTGGCAAGTGGGCTCCGCCCGGCCAGCACTCCTCTCCGGTGGGGTCTCTGCTGCTGCGGCCGACTCGGGTGGGCTCCGATCGGTCCGCTTGGGGCATAGTCGCGGTCGGTGCATGTGGGCACTGCCCGGTCCGCTTTTCGGCGATGATTCGTTCCGGGGCACGGCACACGCCCTACGGGCTTCTCAGCGGCCGGCGCCGCCTCTCCAGGGGGGTGCCCTTCGCTCGGGCAGTATTCTCCCCTCTTTTAGCAGTGGCTGCATCGCGTGGAGTTAGATCCACTCCCTCGTCGCCATTGTTGAGTCGTGGGCCCTAGGCCCACATGCTAGTAATAAGTGTGACACAGACACCAGTTAGGTAGTGGGTTAGTGAGCCACAGGCACGTGCGCTCTGCTCCTTTTATTGACTGATGTCACGTGCCTCGTGACATCAGTGGTGGGTGGGTGTTTAGTGTAGGCTTACATTTTTAACCCTTAGACTGTGTCTGCTAGGACACAACACACCCTTCTGTGCTTTCAATTCAGAGCTGCCTGCAGTTGGTGGCTGGGTGCTGCTTGTGTCGCAGAACGGATTGTAGTAATGGCCTGGCAGTGAGTGATCTGTTGCATCCAAGAGCAAACTAGTGGATTTCATTCGTTAAGGGAGTATCAAGGAAACGTGGGTGGACGATAATGTCAGTGTTTTTCTTAATTTGAAAAGTCGACATTCAATTTATGAATCTTACTTTGTTTATAATTTGTTTTCTGCCTTGTTGCCAGAATGAATTGATTGGTGCCCTTCCCTGTGCTAGAAGGCTTAATTGTATATTATGACTATTTTGCACAATTTGCTTCTCTTTTTCACAATTTGTTTTACAAACTATGCAGCTTTTTGTCCTCCAACGTGTTTATATGGCCTTTAAAATGTCAGTTATTTGTACTTCAGCGTTACTAGCTTCTGGAGATTACCATGCCCTCCCCTTGACGATCCCCCCTTCCCGAATTTTAGTGTCTCCTATGCCCGCACAGACAGACAGCAGGACATGCAGCCACCTAAACCGATTGCGAATGGACTCAAAAGCAGGGAATCTGCATCTTGTTTGTTGCACTCTGCTCTGACGGACATCCACCAGGTGCTTAGAAGCGCGCCCTTCTGTACAACGCTACAAAAACCTACTCATACAAAGACATGTACATACCATGCCATGTCCTAAGAGACGTGCGTACACAAGGAAGGGCTTTGTTGTGCTTGATGTCAGCCTGAAAGAGTTCTGTAAACTGGAAGACAGTTCTGCTGTCCAATAACAATGTTGTTATCCCTCTACAACCTATGGGGTAACCCTGCTGAACTGGTGCGAGTTAGTGGGATCTAGCAACCTTTGCCTCAGGCGCAGTGAAACCTGGTGCACCAGTGTGTTGCAGTCCTGCCAAGTACCACTCATCAGGCGATTTGCGTGGAAAACTCTAATGCTTGCACTTATGCAAAAAACGCCTTAAAAGTGTTAGACTAAGGATGCGTAGCACTTGGCAGGGCTGATACTCTGAAACTGTTAGACAAAGATGACCCATACACTGGCATTTCAGAGCTCCCAGGTACAAAAACTTGTGCCCAGTGAACCACATACAGAGTATACTCAGGATGAAAATGGGACCCTACCCTATTGCATTTCATTCTGCTAAGTGTTGTCACAAACAGGACCAGAGCCCAAAGAAATTGAGAGCAGTTGCGCTTGACATCACACCTGGCTAGATGGGCAGTCTGAGGAAAACCTGACCACCTATGGTGAAAAAATATCACCAGTGGATTGTCTTGTATACTTCGCACTTCCCCAGGAATGTATGAATACTTGATAGCAGCCTACCTCTAAACCAGGCCCCTAAACTGCTGACCGAAAGTGTACTAAGACAGTATCCATCCATCTATTGTAGTTACAAGTCAGGAAACTCTTGATACCTTCTCTCCCCATCCTTTCCTTTTTCCCGTTATCTCCTTCCTCTTCAGTTTTAATTCCCATCCTCCTCTTCTCATTATCACCCCATCCTCCTACCATCACTCTCACTTTCCCTTTTTCTCGTTTTCCCTCTTCCTTCATCTCCTTCTCTTGATCCTTCCTACCTTCGATCTTCTTCCTCTTGTCTCTCCTGCCTTTCTTCTTTTCTCCCAGTCACTTTGATCACTTTGCTTTAGTACCTCCCATTTCCTCCTTCTTGTCTCACATTTCTTACTTCTTTTTGTCTGTCTTCCTCTCATTACCCTAGTCCATCGATCTTCTAACCTCTTTCTGTCTCAGTTCTTTTGTCTTTCTCAAAGCCTCTTCATCCTCCTTTTCTTCCTCGCTATCACAAATCCTCCTTTTTCCTCTATTCCTACTTACCTGCCACACCCTCTTCTTTGTACTCCCTCTCTTTTACCCATTCATTTCTGCTTTTGTTCTTCTCTTTCCTCCAGTCTCACCTACGCCCCTTCTTTTTCTTGCCTTTTTCCCTCTCTCACATCTCTCCTCCTTTTGTCTACCTCTTCCCCTCTCACTACTCTCCCTACTCCCATTTTTCTCCCTCCTTCTCTCCCTCTCCTCTCCCTGCTCCTGTTGTTTCTCTTCTTCTTCCTCATCCTTGACAGTCTGTGCGCTGTGCAGTCAGCTGAGACTGTGGGACACTTAGGCAGCTGAGATGCCTGTGTGTGTAACTTGTTCATGTTGGGCTCTCAAACATCCTTCCTGTTGGGCCGGGTCCCATGTGGTCAGAGAGACCATTTCTAGTGCTTTTTAGCAGTTTTAAGATCTTCTTGGAGTTTCTCGATGCGGATCACCCAACTGAAATGCGTTAGTCTAACTCCTGTAGCGTGGAACTTGGCAGAGCTGGAGATTGAAGTTTTGTATAGTTGATGTTTTGACTTATGTCAAGGTAGTGCAGAGGGTTAACATGCCTGCTGCAAAAAACGTGTACAATGTACATTCCAGAGTGCATATAATCTAAGATCTCAGATTCTGGCTCTCACGGGAACCTGTTTTGGCCTTCTCAAGATGCTCCGGAAGTTCTTCCCTCTACTCTCTGAAGAGCATAGGAGGACTACGGTTCAGGCCTTAATCGGCTCAAGATTAGATTACTCCAACATACTATATCTTGGCCTGCCGGAGTATCTCCTGCAACGCTTGCAGGTAGTCCAGAACACAGCCGCACGGGCCATCTTTGGCCTCCACAGGTGGGCCAGAGTCTCTAGCCTACTGCAGTCGCTCCATTGGCTGCCTATCCGGAAGCGGATAGTGTTTAAGGCTTTGACACTGGCCCACAAGGCTCTGTGCGCCTCAGGAGCTCAATATCTCCAAAGGAGGCTCGCCTTCTACCATCCAGCCTGATCTCTGAGATCGGAGTCTCTGTTCCTGGCTGTGGTTCCCAGAGTAAAAAAGGCCTGCATTGGAGGCCGCTCTTTCAGGCTGCGAGCTCCGCAACTCTGGAACTCCCTTCCCTTGACACTACGCAGTACATCTAATCTACTGGCTTTTAGGAAGGGCATTAAGACATGGCTCTTTGCTCGTTAGTGCGCTCTCTCTCTAGTGCTGGTTCCCCCGTACTCCTTTGTAGTGAACCTGTTTTTGTTTTTGTTGTGTGTTGTCTGTCTTTTCTGGTCACTAATAAAAAAAGCGCCGGGACACTCTTTCGGAGTAGCCGTGCGCTATAGAAGACCAACTTAACATAACATAACATGTAAATAGATCAGCAGGTTACAGCTTTTAGAGGCGACATCCTTTTGTTCCATACCTTAAAGTCCTAATATAGAATCCAGACCCGGAGAGAGCAACACACCAGTGAAAGCGAGACGGAACGACATTTAAGGGCGGTGCCGGATACTTTTTGCCCATCGAGGCTTTCCGGATGATTACTGCTCATTCAAAAGCCACTGACTACAGTACCACCGTCCTTGATGCCAAAAACACAATTTTTTACTCTTCATGAACCAATAGAAAAGTGTATTCCACGCGCAGCCGGCGCACCTGACCTGAAGATCCTAGTTCCCGGACTGGGTTGGAATTATCACCAGTCGTGGGGGATTATCCTTCCTTTGTCCATTTGGATTTGGCCCTTAAGATTTGGAGTGTATTTCACTCCAATGAAACACGTGTCGGCTGGCGCAATAAACATTATTGCTGCATCACCAACTGTCCTTTGTTGTTGCTGTGAAATTAAGACCTAAGAATTTATTATAGTTATGTATTAATTTGTGGTTGCGCAGGTTTTTCTCCTAACTAAATTATATGTAAGTGTTTTCACATTACATTGTCAAGGGGTTGTACAGGTCACCCCTTTTCCTAGCAGCACCCCTTTAGCACAACCATTGTTTAGACCATACCAAATACCCGGTGGTGCGCAAAGTTTCCCTTCAGCTAAGTACCTGGTTCTTTGTCTGGAATAGAACAATGAAGTAATAACTTTCATCACAGAGCTGCATACACACTGCAAAGTATACATTAGAACATAGATTAATGTTACAAAAAGGGTTATTTTTATTAAAGAAAACTCCCAACTATGCCGTTTCTTTTTTGACTCTGAGTTTGTGCTTCTCCACACCAAACACTCCTAAACTATACGGCCTACCAGTGTGGATGACACATAGCTCTTACACTTTGGCTTATGCAACATTTCCTATAAGCTGGTTTACAAACCTAGGTTTGATTGTCTCTGTGTAATGTGTGTGTGATGCTAAAAGCTCTGACATTCTTTAGTGGTGCGAGTGGTGCTGTATACCTTATTCCGTGCATCTGAGAGAGAGTAGTTAGGGAGACTTGGTCACTGTTAAAGGGTGGTAGTGAGAGATACCCATGGTGGAGGTGGCCATGGAGGGTGGGGGGCGCCAACTAACATTGCTATTCATTTATGCAGTTCAATTCGCATATATTGATTCAATCAAAAACAATGGGAGAGATATTGTCACTTATAAACAAAAACCAAAGGGTTTAACACACGAGATTTAAGAAAACCCAAAAATTGCAATTGCAATCAAAGTATAACCACACTATGTATATTCGTTATATCAAAAATTCAAATATTTATTTACAGTTATATAAAACAGTTGTCTAAACGGCGCAATAGACTATTAAGAGTATAGTCAGTGAGGAAGGGAAAGGGGTGCTCAAGTGGAAAGGAGATTTGAAAGAAAAGAGACAAAATTGATAAACAATTGTATTATTTACACAGAACAAAGCGGGATAGCCTCCGCTGTCTTATATGCCTGTCCCCTATAGTTGTTAGTTGGGGGATATGGGGGAATGGACACTGGGAGGGATACAGGCAAGTCAATGGGTGGGCGTTGACGTTTCGACCCTGATGCTCTTGGGGTATTGGGGACCTCGGCTGCGGGTCTTCTTCAGGACACGGGGGGGGGGGGAAGGGGAGGTTGAGCAGCGAAGTTGCTGGGCCATTATCCAACAGATCGTCTGGATAGAACACCAATGAAGTGGCAGGAATATAGACCTCCGTCTATGCTTCTGTAGAAATGAGTCACCTAGTGTCTTGTGGTGGTCAAAAGATATAATAACTTTAAATCACGCTGGTGTTCTGAGTTCAGCCGCTATGTGCAGTGATAGCGCGGTCCTACCGGTGCCCCCTCGGGCGTTCCGGTGGTGTTGCTCCGGTTTTGTGCTTTTGTCACAAGTCCGATTTTCACCTCGAGCGTTCGTGTTGTTTGAGCCTGGTACCGCCGCGGGAATCCAAAGATTAGGCTGGGTTCCGCTATCACTGCACATAGCGGCTGAACTCAGAACACCAGCGTGATTTAAAGTTATTATATCTTTTGACCACCACAAGACACTAGGTGACTCATTTCTACAGAAGCATAGACGAAGGTCTATATTCCTGCCACTTCATTGGTGTTCTATCCAGACGATCTGTTGGATAACGGCCCAGCAACTTAGCTGCTCAACCTCCCCTTTCCTCCCCCCCCCCCCGTGTCCTGAAGAAGACCCGCAGCCGAGGTCCCCAATACCCCAAGAGCATCAGGGTCGAAATGTCGACGCCCACCCATTGACTTGCCTGTATCCCTCCCAGTGTCCATTCCCCCATATCCCCCAACTAACAACTATAGGGGACAGGCATATAAGACAGCGGAGGCTATCCCGCTTTGTTATGTGTAAATAATACAATTGTTTATCAATTTTGTCTCTTTTCTTTCAAATCTCCTTTTCACTTGAGCACCCCTTTCCCTTCCTCACTGACTATACTCTTAATAGTCTATTGCGCCGTTTAGACAACTGTTTTATATAACTGAAAATAAATATTTGAATTTTTGATATAACGAATATACATAGTGTGGTTATACTTTGATTGCAATTGCAATTTTTGGGTTTTCTTAAATCTCGTGTGTTAAACCCTTTGGTTTTTGTTTATAACTGAAAATATCTCTCCCATTGTTTTTGATTGAATCAATATATGCGAATTGAACTGCATAAATGAAAAACAAATGAAACTCACTTAAGTGCTTACTTAAACTATAGTCAAGGACCAGTTTTCTTTATACATTCCATACCCAGGTCCTTTGATTCTGTGGGTGAACCCCATTGATTTAATGAACTAACATTGCTGTACAGGGCGCCACCAGTGGTAAAGCCGGACCTGTCCAGTGATATGGAGGAATCCTTGCGTCTCTGGGAGGCGAAAACTGCTGCTGTGAAAGCCTGGATCCGTCGCTGCCTCGCTCCCCCTGACTGAAGCTGTCACAGAGCTGGGCCTGTCCGTGCACATTTGTAGGCCCCTAACACCAGCAGAAGACTGAAAAGCAGAAAAGAATAGTCAAGTCCTCTGCCAGATCATCAGTAAATTTGGTTCCTCTGGACTGGCCCCCTGGATCAGCAGCCATGGCCCACAGGCAGAATACTCTGCCGCTTGGGCAGGCCCACGTTTAACAACTCATCTGCCCTCCGCGTGTGTTTGGAGGGCAGCGAGGGCACAGGCTTGTGTCTGGGGATTAAAAGACACAGCTAAAAAGTTTAACAGACTCAGCTCACCATTGACTGCAGCACCATCTGAGCCACCCCCTCAGTCCAGAGAAAGAGGCTTGGAACCTGCCTGTGTGTCGCCAGCAGGGCCAAAGAGTCAAGCACTGCGCAGCATTGAGACACAAGCAGTGTAGCATCCAACATTTCCAATCAGTGGGTATGTAGCCAGGCCAAAAGGGACATCTAACTGGTTAGAGTGATGTCTCTTTGGAGAGGTGTAATTTGGTATTTACCTATGAAAAGGAAGAGTTTGGATGTTATTGTCAGCCCTATGGTAAAGAGTACAGAGTCAAACATGGCCAGGCATTGTGATTTATCCATAGTAGTGCAAGCAGGTGCAGTGGAGCAGGTGTAAAATTTAGGATGTGTAGAGATTGTGCAAGTGTATAGAGGCGTTTGAGGAGAGTCTATTAGTGACATTCCATTCCAGGTGTTTTTGTGGCAGTTTTAAGATCTCTTTAAAGCTTCTCATTGCTCAAGTGTCATTTCTAATATTTCTTTCCATACACTTTGTTGCTTTATTTTGCTCGCAAAAAATGTCACTCGTAATTACACTGGAAGTAGGAAAATGTCACACATGGCAATCTGAAACCTTGGCAGCTATGAAGGCTATTCATCTCGGCCGCTGGCTACGCTGGTGCTGGGTATGTAGCGGCATGCCGGCATGCCAACATGCCAACTGGGCCGTGGACCACTTGCTTCAGGGTAATAGTTTGTTGGGGCCTCACACATCCGGTTAGGGTGGCCTAGTCGTGAAGGGCACTACGTTAATGCCCTTCCATTTCTAGTGCTTTACAGCAGCTAAGTTTAGAGTTTCTCATTGCTCAGATGGGTGTAATTTCTTCTATTTGTGTTTTCCTCGTCTTCATCCCCTGATTTTGCTTGTGAAAAAGTATCACTCATATTTGTGGAAATATCACTCAAAATTACACTGAAGATATGAAAATGTCACACATAGCGATCTAAAATCTTGGCATCTATGCCTCCAGCAGCCCCTGTTTTCCAGCCTCCAGGGGCCCCAACAGCGCTGTAGCACACACAGGCAGCACTACACTCTCTCGCCGGCGTTGGTTGTACCAGTGAGTTGCCTAATAACAGTCCTACCTCATAAATTAAATGGTGCGTGCTGCATGCTGTGGGTGCAGGTGACCTGAGCTTCCAGGCCCAGAAACAAAGTTCATTGAAGGCAACTGCCTCGAGGCTAGAGAGCATTTGCATATTTACATACCTTTGTAAACTGGTTACAGAGGCTTAGGTTTTTTTCTTGTTCCAGTACCCCCTGGACCCCACTCTGCCTATTCCTTGTATTTGAAATGTACATTTACTGCTGTAGTGTGAGAATGCTTTTCATGAAAAGGAATATAAAGTAGGGTTGCCAAAAGAAAAAATCCAGCCATGTGTTTAAAGATCCTGGAAATAACTCATCTTGGCACTAAGTAGGTTTATAAATAAAAAAGTATGTGTTCATTTGTAATGTGACTTTTCTGTCTTTGTTCCCTTTAATTATCAGTCATGGATCTCATCATGGAGGCAGCCCTAGAACACAATTAAAGTGCATTCTATTTATATTTGCTGTTCGAAGTATGCACAGAAAAGTGCTGATTATACGGCTTTAGGTGACTGCTTATTTTTGTTGGTGGGGCAAAGTGGTAGGTGGTGAGCCGGGCCGCTGGTGGCTCAAGTTTCGTTATGCCACTGGCGGTTCTGTCAGTGGAAGGGCGGGTCTGTCAGCAGCAGGGAGGGGAGGCTGTAAGTCAGCAGGAGATGCTCTGAACAAGAAGGAGGGGAGGTTGTCAGTTATAGGGGGTGAGACTCCCGGCAGGTGATGATGTCAGCAGGAGGGAAGCGAGGCAGTTATAAGAGAGAGCATCTCAGCAGGAAGGAAGAGAGACGGGGAAAGACATGAAACGGTGGCAGGTAAAGAGGTGCTTAGTGTCTGCACAAGCGGGGAAGCAGGTGTGAGAAGCACAGTCACTGGAGCGACAAGAGGGGATATGTTAGAAGCTGCAGAATATTTGGACAGAATGGTGTCACACTAGCTTGTCCACCAATCTCTCCACCGCCTCCAGTCACACGAAGCCGGCCGGTTCACCTGCAGTCTCCTAGGCAGAGAGTGAACCCCACTCCTGTGCCCAGCTGAGCCCGTGACGCAGCCGGACTTGAACCCAGGTGGTCAGTAGCTCTAGCTCTCTCTATCCCTGGACAGCTAACCCGGTATTACTTCCAGCACCCAGACCGGCAGGCAGTGTTGTGCTACGGTAGCCCGGAAGGATCAGGCCACTCCCTCCCTGCCCTCGACTGAAGCCTGAGTGACGCCATCCTACGAGAACAGAAGTGACAAACCTGGACTATAACGGGTCAGCACAGAATAATAAGTCAAACCAGCTAAAGACTAGGGGCGAAACAAGCTGTGGAGCAACACCAGCTGAATCCACAGTTAAAACAGAAACGTTGAAGGTGCAAGTAGTCTGTAACAAGCGACCGTAAAAAAGAAAATATTTGCAATGTTATATGTTTCACATTTAAATGCAAGACCCATGGCATGCACACAAACGGCCGTCATTATCCTGGCTGCTTCATATGTGAAAGTGGGCATAGCACGCTGAATGTTAGCAAACCACGTTCTTGTGCCTAATGTAGGAGAAACTCAATAAAGAAAAATAGTTTGTGTACTATGTAACAAACAAGTAAGGGGGCCAGTAGCCATGGGAGGATACAAATGACGACATGGCCATACTAAGGAGGGACTAACAAGCCTATTAAGAAATCAAACTCCAGCATTTACGAAGGACAAAGACACAAGCCAATGAAAAATATTGGTAGGGCTTCTCCTCCGTACTCTATCTACAACAGTTCACCAGAGCAGCGCTGCCGTGCTGGCTCAGGCTCGACCTATAAACCGGAGGTGCAGGCAGGGATATTACACAGTAACAGCATCAAGTGACCGGAGGGCTCAGAGTGACCATATCAAGAATGGCAGGATCAGACAGCAGCAGTGCTGGTGTTAGGGCTGTGCGATTGGTGCCATTGCACTGGGCGCCAAGCTCCACGGGGGTATTGCAGTTTGGAATATGTTATTGGTTAAATTGCCCATGCTGCAGAGTTTTTAAGTGGCTAGCAATTTATATATTAACAATGAAAAGATAACACTAGTAATTAATGTACCTGCAAAATAGATACGAGTTTGGTCTAAGGGCTGGTTTGACTCATATTTTAACACAGAGGATTAATGTACCTGCCGCAAAGCAGAATGCGTTACATACAGATAATAGATTTTTGCTTTGTGTAGATAGCTCAGTGGGTTACTGCTGTTACAGAGATTTCTTTATTAGTGCAACAAACCCCAACTACTGTCAAATGTCTTAAATGCTCAGTTCGTGTTTCTCCAGACCAAGCACTTTTTGTGTTTAAAAGACTTTAGTGTCTCTACATACAGCTTAACACAAATATTAATTGCTATAATAGATAGTCAATCACCAGCTAATATACTGTATTAGGAGCCTTGAAGGAAACATTAAAGTCTTTATAAATGTTGCAAAGGAAGGGAGAAAAAAAGGGAGAGGGGTGGGAGACCTGGGAAGGATAAAAAGAGAAACAATTTATATATGAATATAATAACAAAGGAAAACAGTGTTCTCATGTACAACCTAGTATAAATAAGCTAAACTGTAATCGTATAATTAGAAGCACAACATTGTACTCAATTGCAAAAGAAGGACAGAGAGATCAAATGTGCATGGAGTACAAAAGATTGCAGACAATACAGGAATAATATTTAACATAACACCAACAACCTGGTTAAGATATGTAGTAAGAGGTAACCATAATAATTAGATATTATGAGAGGATAGACATGGAATTTAATACATAATATTAAACTTATGATGTTAACACACCAAATCCCACCACACCTTGTTAGATCATTTAGATCAGTCCAAGTACTTTACATATATTGCCTCCCAGTATGGATGACATGTGACTCCTACACCCATCATTGTCTTATGTAATATTTCCTGTACATTGATTTACATACTTGTATGATTCATGGTTTTGATTTAATGTGTGTGTGATGTAATGCGCTCTGACACCCTAAACTGAATAGCACTATACAAACAATCAGATAATGAAGACAATGAAGAGAGGAGCTGTTGGCGGATTGTAGGGAGTTGTGAAGAAATGCATAGAGAACGTGGCCTTGGGGGAGTGGGGTTGCCAATAAAGATTGCTGCACCGGGTGCCAGCAGCATTAAAGCCGGCCTTGGACAGCAGCAGAGCTGTACACAATGATAGCATCTGCAGTTCTAAGGACTGACAGAGAATGCAGCCAGTCTCCAGGAAGTAACAGGAGCAAGAATTCAGTATAAGACAACAGTTTTTAAAGTAGTAGGAGCAGGAGTCAGGGAGCTGCAGAGGACTTTCACATAACGTCAGAAACTTCAGCAGGAGGCATTAAAGAGTGACAGCAAGTGAATGGACCAACAGGAAATAAGATCTAAGTGAGAGTGGTGGCAGCTCTCACTCATCCATTCACTCAATCAGCTACACTCCTTTTGCTGAAATAAGCACAAGCACTAGAGATCTGTAATCAGCATCTAACTTTTGATGGGCACCCTGTGCATGCTTTGTGTGGATGTTTGAATTACTGCTGCTGTGAGGTAACTGATTTACTCTGAAGCGAAGCTTGCACTGAGGCAGCCCTGAGTGGGAGAAGCAATCTTCTTTTGCTGTTGTCAGAGTGTACTGTACCTATTCTGTAAGGAAGTGAATCTTGCAATATTGTTGCCAGCTTTTAACCTGTCCAAGAGGAAGTGATCTTTGGACTGGTGCAGTCCTAGTCAGTGACAAAGCACAAAATATTGCCCATCTCCCTGGCCCTTGACCCCTGTGGAACATGATGAGGGGACCATGAGCCTCTCATACCTCGCATACATTCTTTGACTTTGGACTGCATGGGCCCCCTTGAAGGGTGGACCCCCGCAAACCGCAGTTGCTGCAGAAGCCTGCGGTATACCCCATGCCCCAACCTGGGCATGCTCTGTGAGAAAGGACTGCAGCTACTATGCTGTACCTTTTCTATGAAGAAAAGTTAATAACCACCTAAGTAACTCCATATGTACGTTTTCTGTGAGGAAGGGAAGCTTCCAATGTTTATTTAAGAGTTGTACTTATACTGCTTGTAAGGAATATTGCACCATTGCCACCAGTGTTGTACCTGTTCTGCATTGGTAATTACATTTTGCAATGTTCCTTCTGCCACCTGTCCTGTACCTTTTATGTGGGTTGTATGACAGAGGCTTGCATGGCAAAACCATAATTGCCTCTACAATGCAGCCCGAACCACAAATGTCTCTTAATCACGTATTCCTTTGCAATGCATGCATTTACCATGTAATTTAATTGTAAAGGCAGGACTGGTATGGGGGTATGCGTGGTTAAGATTGCCACTACCCCGATCCCTACCTCCCCCCCATTATCATTATTATTCTATCCATCGCTCCCCCCAACATGAGACCTAAAACCTGCCATAACATTAAAACTACCATTTCCCCTCCCCTGTATCCTAGAATGGAGTTACGGAGCACGTAAGTTGAGGGCGTGGCAAGATCCTCCGACTGCGACCCATGGGCGTCCTCAGACATTTTTCCGGGGGGGGGGAGGCTAACCTGGCAAATGAAGGGGCATGGCTAATGTTAATCAATAGGGGTGGGGATAAAATGGAAGACAATCAGGATCGGGTAATGCTCAGGCCAAGCTGAGAAAAACAAGCATTGGCATAGCCAATAGGTCTTGTCTTTGGGACCTTATAAGTATTTAGTTATGCAGCATGTCCCAAAGGCGAGAACTATTGGCTATGCCAATGCTTGTTGTTATATCTGCAAACAAAACAGGTGATGGACCTAGTGTGGATCAATGTCACACACTCATCCCAGTCCAAAGATCTGGGCCCAAATCCATCGTTTTTTTGCACTCCACACCACCCTGGGTTAGACAATGGTGATATGCAAATCAGCTCTGACCCTGTGCCCCATGGGAACAGTCCAGTCCGAACTACAAAAGCCATGTCCTTCCCAGAACGGAGTCAAGCTAGCCGGGCTGATGAGGTGTTACCTCGAAACCGGTCCGGTCCTCGGATGCTTGATTCCGTTCTGGGAAGGACATGGCTTTTGTAGTTTGGACTGGACTGTTCCCATGGGGCACAGGGTCAGAGCTGATTTGCATATCGCCATTGTCTAACCCAGGGTGGTGTGGAGTGCAAAAAAACGATGGATTTGGGCCCAGATCTTTGGACTGGGATGAGTGTGTGACATTGATCCACACTCGGTCCATCACCTGTTTTGTTTGCATATTCCGCCCTAAGTGCGCTGGGGATGCCCAGACGTGGGTCCCAGGCACTCCACACCACTGGAGTCAAGCTAGCCGGGCTGATGAGAGGTGTTACCTCGAAACCGGTCCGGTCCTCGGATGCTTGATTCCGTTCTGGGCCCAGATCTTTGGACTGGGGTGAGTGTGTGACATTGATCCACATTCGGTCCATAACCTGTTGTTTTTGCATGTTGTTATATCTGGGCATGTTGAGAGGCAAAGGGACTGGGTCTTGATGTCGGGTTGGGAACACAGTAATGACCTACTCAATTTGAATGCGTAGGTAATACAACCGGAGGCGTGAAATTAAAGGTTCACTACCAGAAATAACAGGAAGGTAAAAAGTTAGGCTAGTTAGAAAGGTAGGCATGGTGGTGAGGGGAGAAACATATGCATGTTAGGAGAGCACTGTGAGGGAGAGAGGTGACATGGGAAGAGGCACTGAAAGGTAGGTCGGGTAAAGACCGTAGTGAGGCAAACAGAAGGGTAGCGTGGGGTGAAGGGTAGACAAAGAATTGAGGTGTAGAAGAAAAAGATTCAGGAGCAGAGACAGGTAAATCGAAGATAGAGATGGGAGAATAACGCAGTTGTAGAACATGAGAGGGCCAGGTAGAGAGAGGGTGAGGTGTGTCAGAGACAGGTAGAGACAGCTGAGGAAAAGGGAATAATAAAGACTGAGGTAGACAGGTGAGGTAGAGGGGTACGTTGATATAAAGGAAGTGCAGAGATGTCAGAGAGATGTTACTGAAGAGGAAAAGAAGTAGAGGTATTGAGAAAGGAGTAAGGTACTAAAAGAAGTAAGGGGGTGAACAGAGGTAGAACGAGTAGAAGGGGAGAGAACAAGTAGAAGAGGAATGGCAGGGTGAAGTGAGCGCTCAGGCAGTGAGTGTGAGGAGTGTGACACAGAGGGATATGTGGTAGTGAGCGCAAGGTGTGGGGTACAGAGGGATATGTTGTCGTAGTGAGCACAAGATGTGAGGTACAGAGGGATATGTTGTGGCAGTGAGTGCGAGGTGTCGGGTACAGAGGGACATAAGGCAGTGAGCGCAAGGTGAAGGGTACAAGTAGTTTTTTTAAGGCAGTGAGCATGAGGTGTTGGGTACAGAGGTATTTTAGGCAGTGAGCGTGGGGAGTGGGGTACAGAGGGATATGTTGTGGCAGTAAGCACAAGGTGTGGGGTACAGAGGGATATGTTGTGGCAGTGAGCGTGAGGTGTGGGGTACAGAGATATATAGGCCAGTGAGCGCAAGGTGTGGGGTACAGAGGGATACAAGGCAGTGAGCTCAAGTTGTGGGGTACAGAGGGATATGAGGCAGTGAGCGAGAGGTGTGGGGTACAGAGGGATATGTTTTGGCAGTGAGGGTCAGGTGTGGGGTACAGAGGGATATAGGGCAGTGAGTGAGAGGTGCGGGGTACAGAGGAATATAAGGCAGTGAGTGCAAGGTTTGGGGTCCAGAGGGATATAAGGCAGTGAGCGCAAGGTGTGCGGTACAGAGGGATTTTAGACAGTGACTGCGGGAGTGGGGTACAGAGGGATATTTTGTGGCAGTGAGCGAGAGGTGTGGGGTACAAAGTGATATCTTGTGGCATTGAGCACGAGTTGTGGGGGACAGAGGGATAGAAGGCTGTGAGAGCAAGGTGTGGGGTACAGAGGTATATAAGGCAGTGAGCGCAAGGTGTGGGGTACAGAGGGATATAAGGCAGTGAGCGCAAGGCGTGGGTTACAAAGGGATATAAGGCAGTAAGCGCAAGGTGTGGGGTACAGAGGGATATAAGGCAGTGAGCTCGAGGTGTGGGGTAGAAAGGGATATAAGGCAGTGAAAGCAAGGTGTGGGGTACAGAGGGATATAACGTAGTGAGCGAGAGGTGTGGGGTACAGAGGGATTTTAGGCAGTGACTGCGGGGAGTGGGGTACAGAGAGATATTTTGTGGCAGTGAGCGCGAAGTGTGGGGTATAGAGTGATATGAAGGAAGTGAGTGCAAAGTGTGGGATACAGAGGGATATAAGGCAGTGAGTGTGAGGTGTGGGGTACAGAGGGATACAAGGCAGTGAGCGCAAGGTGTGGGGTACTGAGGGATAAAAGGCAGTGAGCGTGAGGTGTGAGGGACAGAGGGATAAAAGGCAGTGAGCACGAGGTGTGGGGTACAGAGAGATTTAAGGCAGTGAGCGCAAGGTGTAGGGTACAGAGGGATATAATGC
This sequence comes from Lissotriton vulgaris, assembly GCF_964263255.1. Taxonomy (NCBI): domain Eukaryota; kingdom Metazoa; phylum Chordata; class Amphibia; order Caudata; family Salamandridae; genus Lissotriton; species Lissotriton vulgaris. The sequence goes on from NC_141695.1 coordinate 269,234,905, forward strand.
AGTAAGCGCAAGGTGTGGGGTACAGAGGGATATAAGGCAGTGAGCGAGAGGTGTGGGGTACAGAGGGATTTTAGGCAGTGACAGCGGGGAGTGGGGTACAGAGGGATATTTTATGGCAGTGAGCGCGAGGTGTTGGGTACATCGGGATTTTAGGCAGTGAGCGCGGGGAGTGGGGTACAGAGGGATATGTTGTGGCAGTGAGCACGAGGTGTGGGGTACAGAGGGATATGTTGTGGCAGTGGGGTGTGGGGTACAGAGGGATATAAGCCAGTGAGCGCTAGGTGTGGGGTACAGAGGGCTATAAGGCAGTTAGCGAGAGGTGTGGGGTACAGAGGAATATTAGGAGGTGAGCGCAAGGTGTGGGTGCAGAGGGATATAAGGCAGTGAGCGCAAGGTGTGGGGTACAGAGGGATTTTAGGCAGTGCCTGCGGGGAGTTGGGTACAGAGGGAAATTTTGTGGCAGTGAGCGCGAGGTGTGGGGTACAGAGAGATATCTTGTGGCAGTGAGCACAAGGTGTGGGGTACAAAGGGATATAAGGCTGTGAGCGCAAGGTGTGGGGTACAGAGGGATATAAGGCAGTGAGTGCGAGCTGTGGGGTAGAGAGAGATATAAGGCAGTTAGCGCAAGGTGTGGGGTACTGAGTGATAAAAGGCATTGAGCCTGAGGTGTGGGGTACAGAGGGATATAAGGCAATGGGCACAAGGTGTGGGGTACAGAGTGATATGTTGTGGCAGTGAGCACGAGGTGTGGGGTACCGAGGGATATGTTTTGGCAGTGAGCGTGAGGGGTGGTGTACGGAGGGATGTAAGGCAGTGAGCGAGAGGTGTGGGGTACAGAGGGATACAAGGCAGTGAGCGAGTGGTGTGGGGTACAGAGTTATATAAGGCAGTGAGCGCAAGGTGTGGGGGGTACACAGTGATATAAGGCAGAGAGCGTAAAGTGTGGGGTACAGAGGGATACAAGGCAGTGAGAGCGAGGTGTGGGGTACAGAGGGATATAAGGCAGTGAGCGCAAGGTGTGGGGGTACACAGTGATATAAGGCAGTGAGCGCAAGGTGTGGGGGGTACACAGTGATATAAGGCAGAGAGCGTAAAGTGTGGGGTACAGAGGGATACAAGGCAGTGAGAGCGAGGTGTGGGGTACAGAGGGATACAAGGCAGTGAGAGCGAGGTGTGGGGTACAGAGGGATATAAGGCAGTGAGCGCAAGGTGTGGGGTACAGAAGGATATAACGCAGTGAGCGTGAGGTGTGGGGTACAGAGGGATATAAGGCAGTGAGCGTAAAGTGTGGGGTACAGAGGGATACAAGGCAGTGAGAGCGAGGTGTGGGGTGCAGAGGGATATAAGGCAGTGAGCGAGAGGTGTGGGCACAGCGGGATATAAGGCAGTGAGTGCAAAGTGTGGGGTACAGCGGGATATAAGGCAGTGAGCGCAAGGTGTGGGGTACAGAGGGATATAAGGCAGTGGGCAATGGCATTGTGGGGATTAAAAAGCTGCACAGATTATGCCTTTACCCCTTGCATCAGGTCTCTCACATGTGCAAGTCCGTTTCAATAAGGGACCAGTATAAGCCAGGAAGCATCCACTATAACACCCACGGTGGAAAGGGAGAGCACAGATTAAAACATGGGTGCAGCGCTGTGTGCTAGTTAGCAATGAGTCGTTGGTGTGGGCAATTTATATCAAGCTTTAGCTTTCAGCCTTTATCTCCAACAGCCTGCTCTCGGTGCGACCCAGGCCACGAAAGGCACAGAACGGGCTGCACAACTCAGGGTTCAGCTCCAGACAGAGGCGCAACTAGAGTCAAATTTTGGGGGGCTAAGAAAATATTCGGGGGGGGGGGGGTTGATTCTTCAAGCAAAAGGCAGAGTGGAGCTGCAGGGGCTCTAAGCAGGGGGGACATCAAAGCCTCATTAACAAGCAAAAGGTCTTTACAAGACCTGTGAAGTGCTCGGGTGCGGCTGTGTGTGTGCCTGGGAAGCGGTCTCATCCCGTGCTGCGACACACAATGGGGAGTGGAGGGGGATGAAGCCCTTTGAGTCCAATGGGCGTTGCACGCCTGCCTCCAGCCCTGGTACTCTTGCACCTTAGGGCCATATAGTCCAGTCCGTGAGCTCACCACACTGTTGGTGAGTCCCCCTCCTGGTTCTCACCTCCATTGTAATCCTGCAGCACCGTCCCTGTCACCATGCTCCAGTGGGTCCCAGGATCATTGCACCAGGTACCAGACACAGGCCTCCAGACTTCAGCACCATGGGTGTCCGCAGGGGGAGGGGCAAGGAGTGGTGCTCCGGGGGGGGCAAGTGCCCCTCCTTGTCCCCCCTGTGGACGCCCATGCTGCAACCACTGTAAAGTGGTGAGCGGCAAGTGGTGCGTGGCTGTGTTCTCTGCGGTAAGCCATGGGGAAATGTGAAGGAGCCGAAACCAGTGTTTGCTGGTCCACAGCTGCTTAAGCAGCGGAGAGTAGAGCAGGACTCTACAGAGTACCAGCGGAAGCTACTGGCTGCAGCTAAGGAAGACAAGGACAAGGCACCAAGGGAGCAAACATGCCAGCAAACGAGCTATTGAGCCTAGATCACAGTGCCACTTTCAATACAGTATCTCATGAGATTTTTCTGTGTCGTTTGCAGGTAATGGGGCTAGAGGGTACAGCCCTGGCCTCGTTCAGGTCTTTTCTGAAGGGCAGGTCTTTCCAAGTTACTGCACCTCCCTATTGTTCTCAGTAATACGTGGTGCATTACGGAGTTCCACAGGCATCAATGTTGAGTCCTACACTCTTCAATATTTACGTACAACCCCTGGAGACAGTAGCAAAAGATAGAGGGTTGTCATTGGTGTCCTACGCAGATGACTCCCAATTGGTTATCTCCTTCTCCAAAAATTGCACTCAATCTCATCAAATTTAAAGAAGATATGATGTCAGTAGCAGATTGGATGACGGGCAACTGTTTACAGCTGAAACCTAGCAAATCCGATATCCTGCTGCTAGGGAAGGATAGCCACCTGTGGATAGAAAAATGTTGGCCAGGAGCATTGGGACCTGCACCCTCACCCAAGGAAGTCAGGAACAATCTAGGTGTATGGGTGGACAGGGGTCTGTCCTTTGAAACCCAAATAAAATGGTGGCAGGGGCCTAGTTCCGTCTTCTGCGTGGAATCAAGACACTGTTAGGGTTCTTTGATTCACAAAACCACCAGATCATCATCCAAACAAACATCCTATCTAGACTAGATTATTGCAACTCTCTCTATTTAGGCGCAAAGGGTACAAAATGCGGCAGCATAATCCCTTCATGCTCTTCCCGAAATTGCTCGGTAACAGAGCACCTACCCAAATTACACAGGCTACCTGCCGTAAAGAGAATACACTTCAAGACTCTATGATTAGCTCATAAAATTCTCCCTAAGCAAGCCCCTTCTATCCTTTCCGGCCTACTTATGTCATACTCACCATGGCTCATATTGCGATCAACAGATCTGCACCTAGCATGCATCCGCCCAGAGTCAATAGAGTACATGCTGGTGGTCAGTCTTTCAAGGTGCTGGCAGCTACAACATGGAACTCATTACCTGCATCAGAATATTGACAACCACCTGGACTATAGAAAGGCTATAAAAACGTGGCTCTTCCTTTAATAATCTGACAGCTTCTAGGTTCAACATCCATCAATTAGTTGACGTGTATCTTGGATTCTTTTAGCGATGAGATCCCCCGTCGCTGGGGCAGCCATGCGCTGTACAAATCCCTTAACATGACATAACATTACATTTTTATCCTTTGTTCGATGGAGATCTAATATTAAATAGGACCTCACTGTGTGGAAAAAGATTATGTTCCGTAGTTTATGTCCCATCATACACCCTCTCAGTCACATCCCCGAGCCCATCATGTCAGAAAACAAGCAAACGAGAACACGAGCAAAACCGATCACGCGCACACAAAAGTTGACAAGCACTCTCCTTCCTCTTAAATTCAACGGTACATTCTTATGGTTAGGGCGATTCCGAGAAACAGCTTCCTCACTCAAACTGTACATTCCTATGGTTAAGCAAATTCCGAGAAACAAGACCCCCCATTTGTAACCATTTCCCTATAATCGGGCCGATTCCGAGAAATAGGCCCCGAACCAGCCTAGGATTATTTCTCCACATTTCTGCTTCTCTCGTTCTTCCTCATTTAATCATGACGAGCCTCATCTTTTCTGCCATGTTTCCTCTTTTTATGATGCAGCCTCTTTCTGTAGTCATGACTTCTGTTTTATTGCAACATATGACACATGCCTGCATTAAAGGGAAGCTCCTTCCTCATTTCTATGTATAAATATACTGTGTTCTGAGAATAAAGTTAGAGATTCTTCCGATCCTCCTCAGGTGACGGAGCTCTCCCTTAACTTGAGTTACTGAATAAAGACCCTGAATTCGAACCACCACGGACTCTGCTCTTCATACTTGACCTTATTGATATTATAGAAATTCCGATCAATGTAAATTACTAAAATATTTACCACATCAAATTGGCGCCCGAACTGGGACTTCCCTTTGTCCCCACACGCCGGTGATGCAGACCCAAACCGGTCTCTTCAAGACATCGACGGACTTCAAAAGAGTGCACGCTGCAGGGTGTTCCTGCATGAACTCCTTCGTGTCCTAGAGAGACTGTACCGAGGTCTGAGCATCCATACAAGGCGGTGAGGACGACAGTGGAAGTCTCGACCCAGAGCCCAAAACCTGTGAAGACTGCCGAGTCCGAGGTCTTCAGAACCCCGACAAGTCCCCCGATCAAGAGCGCAGCGCAACTAGTCCAGTGTCCAAATCTTCAAGATCTTCAAGATCTCTGCTCCTCAGTGGGTACTGCTGGGGGTGTATCAAGACGGGTTCTGATTTTTCAAAGCACGGTCAAGACGTGTTCTGATTTTTCAGAGCACGGTCAAGATGGGTTCTAGGTTTCTAGAAAACGGTATGTTTGTATTCTGATACTCAGGATATATCAAGTTATCAAGTGTAAGTTTTTTGTTGTTTTTTGTTTATTGTCACAATGCCTTTGTTCTCAAAGTTGTGTAAACTAGGTACCCAGAGGGAGTTACTGGAACAAGATGTACCAGTCCCCCCAAAGGATACTCCTGGTTTTCTTATGTATACAAAGTATGGCATTGGTGCCGTTTTGTATTTGGATTTGTGGAAAGAGAACACTCAAGATTTAGAAATTGCGATTAGATGGCCAAAGAGTGGCACATGGGATTTGAATTGTATCATGGCAGTTGAATAGAAATGTTGGGAAAAGAAAGCAAGACCCTCGATGTTAGAGTATTGAATTATGGCGAAAGGAAGCACATCAAAGGGAACAGAAAGAGCAAAGGAAAGTAGAGAAAGCAAATAGAATGTCATAAGAAAATAAGATGAGAAAGTTACGAGAACAGAATGCGGATATTAATTTTGAACAAATAAAGAGGGAGGCCTCGGCCTCCGTGACGGGAATGTATCCCGTCCTTTCACAAAAGACAGAGTCCGAAGATAACCCTAGTATTCCCACAGCACCTCCATGTCCTAAAACTCCTTCTGCTCCCAAAGACTTCATTACCACCTACTTAATGGAACCTCCTCCTGCTTATACCAATCAAATAACAGCCAGACGAATAGTCACCCAGACTGAAACCATCTCTGACACCTCAAGCGGGGATCCACCCATGTTAGAATGTGATTACGACCCGGCCCCAGGGGAAGGTTCACAAGTGGATATCTCCCTTCGCCTACGAGAAGCTCTAGAAGGTATACGAGAGGTACCAAATGTCGCAAATTCTCTGAACAAGATTTACGAAACTCTCCGAACAGGAGAAAATTTAGAAGCCCTCCAGGAAGCTATTAAAAATAGACCCATAGCGCATAGAAAATGCCTCTCACGATTCATGATCACTTGTTTTTTCAGAATGATAGCTAGTGCAGGAAAAAGAGTTCCTGATGATTTATTACCACTAGATCAAGCAGTGGTTGCAGGTAGTTACAATAAAACAAAGAGAAACGGATCTCTTTATTCCACTCTTTACAAGCAAGGTTTCTGATTTCCACCGAAAAGACACCCCTACTCAGTAAATAGAGAATGAGAGTACAGACAGGGAAAAAGAAGCTCCCTTTCAAGGAGCAGTAGGCTCCCGTACCCCTCGTTCCCAGAATAGTAGACAATTAAAAATTAAAACTAAGAAACCGTCAACTCCTACAGATAGATTGTTCCAACAAACACAAGAAGCTCTAGATGATTGGATGGACGACGAACCTCCACTCACTTCCCAAGAAAAGGAACTAGCTCGATCAAGCACCCATTGGGTATCTCAATACTCTATATGTGGCCCTGATATAGTCGCTCAAATGTTTCTATCGATCCCTCTAACGTCCCAAAGGTTAGCAAGCGTCTATATGGTTCAACACCTCATTACGATGTACAAAGATACTGGTTGCCCGCCCAAACAGTTACATTCTCTCTTACGAGACTGCTTAGAAGGGAGGTGGGTGGCCAGGGGACAAGAATTCCTTAATACCTTCCTTGACCTACGACAGCGATATGTTCAATACTTTTCAGACAGTTATGACGCAAATCCCCATCACTATGACCAAGGACAGTTCCCCCTCCGAGAAGTACATCCCGTTATAGATTCTGGAGGGAAACTACAACAAACATTTGTCTACACACCCCTGACAAAAATAGAAATATTAGAAATGAAGAAAATGGTCCCTTCTCACGAAAAAGATCCTTCGGGATTTCCTAGGGAACTCAAGAATATTCTTCAAATGGGTTCCTTTACCTATAAGGATCTCAATATTCTCCTTAAAGTCCTACTGCCTCAAGGGACATATGACAAACTAAAAGGAAAAGATTAGGAGGTAGAAGGGAAAAAGATAGTGTAGAAATAAAGAAGTCCAGTAGACAGCTCTTGTACTTGTAGTTTATTCCTTAAGTTACAGCTTAGTAAGTTCCAATGTAAGTCTTAATGTAAGTTCCTAATATAAGCCCCACCAGGAGCGGCCTCCTGGCTGCTCAGTCCATCTTCTCTAACTGCTCTCACTTCAAGCACAAACCTCCTTAACATTCTAAATGACAACACATAGCAAGAGCATCAGAGCCAGGGACATTCATTACATAAGAAGGAGATTACTACACATCTTCCCCTTTATAATATTTAACAAAACTAAATAGTATAACATAGGAAGAGAAAATAAACATTCCAGAAGTACATATAAAAGAACACCATAATAATATAACCAACTCTTCTTATGTAATAATAATAATAATGTAAAAGTAAAGCAATAATGAGAAATGTAAGTAATAAAATATCCTTGCCTATGTACTAATAATAAATACAATGAAATAGTAATAATAATGTAAGTAATAAACAGTAAAACATCTTTCTCCATGTGATAATAATGACAATAACGGCATAGTAAATATAATAATAGCAATGTAAATAACAAAATAATAATATAGAAGTCGTAAACTTAAAGAAATGGCAGGACCAGGGAATACCATATGTCCTCTACTGCACACATTGTATTAAATCGCAGGACCAGGAAATGTCACATCCCCTCTACTGCCTACACTGTAACATTCCGTTCACCTACTAGGGACAAGGAATGCCCTCTCTTGCACACATCTGCAGGAGAAAATAAATTGCAGGACCAGGAAATATTACATCCCCTCTACTGCCTACACTGTAACATTCCGTTCACCTACCAGGGACAAGGAATGCCCTCTCTTGCACACATTTGCAGGAGAAAATAAATTGCAGGACCAGGAAATGTCACATCCCCTCTACTGCCTACACTGTAACATTCCGTTCACCTACCAGGGACAAGGAATGCCCTCTCTTGCACACATTTGCAGGAGAAAATAAATCGCAGGACCAGAGAATATCAGATCCCCTCTACTGCCTACACTGTAACATTCCGTTCACCTACCAGGGACAAGGAATGCCCTCTCTTGCACACATTTGCAGGAGAAAATAAATTCCCGGAAATATCACATTCCCTCAACTACACACACTATAACAATCCATCCACTTACCGGGGGAACACACCTCCCTGTAAATTACTATAAAGGGGAATCTACCTCCCTATAACACACTGTAAAGCCTGTAAATACCAAATTGTAACATGAGAAAACATTTTAAAAAAATTACCTCTGACATGTATACCACCACAGAGTTTATCCTTATACACTAGAGGCTCTTTAAGTAAGATCCTGAATGTGTTCCTGAAAGCACCAATTGTGTGTTTCGTGTTCAACAGTAAAATGTATCTCATTGTGTTATTATTGCAGAGTACCATTGTCGTTTTACGAAATTAAACATTAACATCTGACATCACAGTAAATTATGATGAGCAGTACTAATAAAATCAAGACACTCTCTAGACATGTCAATATTAAAGCTTCAAATATGAATTATAACCTGAAGAGAAATTGCAAACGAAACGTACAAGTTACTAACACATAACATATTTTAAACATAGAAAACTCC